>NW_020665277.1:2053751-2246965 GCF_002925995.2 Terrapene triunguis
AGCCCAATTCTGCATCCTCCTTTCCAGCTCATTAGAACTGGAACAAGTGATCTCTCTCCTTGTTCCAGTTCTAATGAGCTGGAAAGGAGGATGCAGAATTGGGCTGCATCTTGGGCTATCTGCATTACTGTTCCCTTTCAAAGGCTGTGTCAGCAGGTCTTTCCATTTCATGTGTTCTTTACTCATAAAGCAGTCAATGCTAAAAGGGTAATATTATTTTTGAACCGTAAAAGTGATTTTAAAAAGGCAACTTCATAAGCAGAATAGCTATTCCCTTGTGTCTTTAAGTCACATCTACTGGCGTTATTGCTAAACCTTTTTTTGAACTATTACCTTTGCATAGCTGAGAAAGCAAACTGGCTTGTAGTTTGTGTTTTGCCTAGTCATGTCCAACTTCCAGCTGCAGAATTTTTATTATGGATAATGCTTTCAAAGGCGTAAGGCACACTGAAGTTTCAAGTTTGCGTGGAGTTTGCAGTAGTGGCAGTTAGGAAAATTCTTCTCTTTGACTTGTCATTTTAGCTCTTAAATCAGTGGGAAGGAGTTGCAAGAGAATCTCACAATGCTATTAGGACAGGATCTATTTTCAAGATATGTATAAATGCACTTTAACCAGATTTTTTTCCAGTAGGAGCCATTTTGTAATCAGTATTTTTTTCCCTCTGAACCTTTCCTGCAGTTGTGTAGCTGACACCAAACATTTTCTTGAGGTGAGCAATACTGCAATTGCTGCATTTGTTCATGTGCATCCTGTAGCCCTATCTGCTTTTCCACACTGCTCCAGCTTCAGCATCAGAAGGGCACAAGCAGTAGTTTGTGCTTCTCGGGTTTTTGTTTGTTGTTGTTTTGCTTTGTTGGTTTCTGGTGTGTGTGAGTGTGAGAAGAGGGCAGACTATGCATCTGACATATGGTGAAATAAATTTCTCCATTGGAACCAGTACTTGCAGCTTTTGCTTAGAAAGGAAGATTGAGAAATTTTGTACACACAATACACCATTTCCCTCTAGTCCTTAGACAGTTAAATTTAGTTTGAATGAATTTGCCCTTATCATAGAGACTGGAGATGCTACCTCTCATGTACATTGGAAATTAAGTTGCAAGCAAGCCTGGCCCATAAACTGAAAATATAGGTTGCCTTTTTAAAAATTACCTACTATGCAAAGTCTTGCAGCTCTGATCAGGGCGGGAAGACCGTGGGAATGGTATTGCGCTGTTGTGAAGCTGTATTCCTCTGAACTGAAGCTTAGAGTGGAAAGGTAGACACACACTGTATGTATGCACCCACTCAGGGATGGGTTTTTTTAAGGGCTAAGGGCCTGAGCCTGTTTCCACCGCTTGACCCCAGTACGGGGGGTCAGGTCCTAAATAAGGGAGAGGAGTTTCTTGAAGAGTTGTGTGATTGAGAAGTTGCCTAGCATGAGAGAAAAGGGAAGCTTGTCTGGACTTTGTCTCCAAGAACTACAGTAGAACCTCAGAAGTTATTAACCCCTCGGCAATGGAGGTTGTTCTTAACTCTGAAATGTTTGTAACTGAACAAAACATTATGGTCGTTCTTTTCAAACATTTACAACTGAACATTGACTTAATACAGCTTTGAAATGTTACTATGCAGAAGAAAAATGGTGCTTTTAACCATCTTAATTTAAATGAAACAAGCACAGAAAGTTTCCTTACTTGTCAAATCTTTTTTTAAACTTTCCCTTTATTTTTATTCGTTTACATTTAACACGGTACTGTACTATATTAGCTTTTTTTGGTCTCTGCTGTTGCTGGATTGCGTACTTCCGGTTCCAAATGAGGGGTGTGGTTGAGTGGTCAGTTTGTAACTCTGAGGTTTTACTGTAAAGTGCTTGCAACATTCCAACTACATTTACAATAGGTGTTAGATAAATATTGTACTGGTGTGTATGGGCTGTAACCGAATGAAGTGTGAGATGCTAATAATGCAACAATATAGTTGACATGAGAACTTAATCCTTCTCTACCATCTAAAGGGAGGAAGAAATTCACTGTAGCTTTTTATGCCATTAGCAGCTGTCCTTATAACTCCATAATTGGGGAAACAAAGTAACATATGCTTAAGAGTTGATATGACCAAGTCAAGCTAACGAGTCATATGGTAGCCTTCTGATAAAGATATCCATGGTGTTTAGCATGGCCTAAAATCTTGTAAGCGTCTTTCATTGGCAATGAAAAGAAACAAACTTTTGACTGCTTACAGGGAAGTAAATACAGAAGGTGGGGCAGAGGGTGTGCTGACAGGTTTGATTTCTTTTCATGAAGTCAAAGGAAATTCTGCAGTAGCCTTGGCTCTTCCCCCCTTCTCCCCCCCCCCACCCCCCCAAAAAAAGCATGTTAAGGGAAGGTCTCCAAAACATCTTGTTCCCTATACTAGATCCATTGCCATCCATTTGTAGTAGAGTACAGAGCTGTTGTTGGTCTGCAAGGAACACTGCCCCTTGAAAGAAAAAGAATGCAAACTGGGCTAGGGAAAAGCACTTCAGACTTTCAGATTTTTATAAAAAAAAAAAAATCATTTCAAAAGCTGTTCCCATTAAAACAAACTTTCTGGATGGATGAACTCTGGTAATAGAAGAAAGGGAACTATGTTTAAACTGACATTTTTATGTATCATAAATACCTTAGTGGTACTAATGTTTAAAAAAAAAAAAAAAGACAACATGCCTTTAAAAAAAAAAAAACTTGTTCTAAAAGAAATCTACAGCATGATCTTAGTATTTGTGGCATATACTCTGTTTAATCCAGATTGGATACATCAGGTACAGCAGTGGCACAAGACTCAATACTGTAAATGATATACAAGTTTCAACATATGCACTACAATTCAAAAAGAAGACAACAGAAACTTAGAGTTCTTTAGAGAAGGGTGTTCTCAAATTAATCTACCTGCCGTTTTGTACAGTACATTTTGTCTGTCATTTGTGATGTTTGTAAGCAAAGCCCATTTATAGTACGAAAATAGAAAATAATAAGGGCGAGCGTTTCTCATAACATAAAACCTCTAAAGAAAACACCATTGCATTGGAATGTCTCACTGATTATCAAAAATATACCATCACACGTGTTTTGTAAAATATTTCATTGGTCCAAGATACCAGCTGGAACTCCAGTTATGGTTGCAACTGAGAAGAGGTTATTAACCTCTCACCGAAACAAAAAAGCTATATGACCTGCTATGACTAGTGCCAGTTCAAAACTTAAGGAGAAGAAACACATAACACATACATACAAAAATAACAGACTATTGACTGAAAACAAGACTATAGCAGGAATTTTTCACAAACATCTTTGTGTGGTGTGGTTGACTGATAACCTGAAATCTTTCTGGCACAGTCTTGTATCCCAAATATAAATAAATCTTTTCCCGCCTCTAGTCCCTGTCATTGAGGGAATCTCTAAAGCACTTTGCAAACATTTATTAAACTTCACAACAGTGCTGTGAGACAGGAAAGTATTACCATCCCTATTTCACAGATGGGCAAACTGAGACATAGAGAGGAAAAGTGATTTGACTGAAGTCACACAGTGATTCAGCAAGAGAGTCAGGCATAGAATCAGGCATCCTGATCCTAAGTCCCCAATTTTAATCATTAAACCACATTGCATCTCATTATTAATCTTAAGGAGCTAGAAGGAAATCCTAATGAGGAAGGAAGTTTAACCATTTATCTCATCATTAATTGTTAGGCTTGTAACCTCAGTTATGAAGTCACACCATTCAGTGCAGTTGACCAAAATGTCAGAGAAAACAATCAAAAATAAATTTGCCAAATAATTAAAAATATTTAATCAGCTACAGAGCTTTCCAGTGTGGAAGAATAATGACTAATTATCCACAAATACAATGGATGTGGAAAAAAATAGTTGCAAATATTATTATTCAACCAAGCTTTAAACCTAGTATATAAGGCTTTTTATTCAAAACTACTGTTGCTCTTGAGTCACTGCATGCTGGTTTGTAACTCCACTTTAATCCAACGTTGACCCCATTTTAATTTCTTTCTTACAGGGAACACTGCAAACCATCAGTTAAACATGATTTTTAAGATCCCCAATCAGTCTTAGAACATGTATAACAGACAACATGATTACAAATGGATTTACATCTAAAATAGTTGAGAAAGCAGCTCCTCCTCTATTGAGCCGACAATATCTGAGCTCTTGGTAGAACCCCCTGGCCCCCACGCCCCAGTTATGTAAATCAGAGCAGTGAGAGCTGGCTCATAATGCTATGGTGGCATCAGCTATTTCAGGGAAAACCTGCAACTTTTAAATTCGGTTTTGGCAGCTCTGAACACCATAAAAAATAAAGTGATTTCCCAGTGTTGAAAATAGAAATGCAGTTTTTCAGCGGGTAAGCTGCTTCTGTTAAGAATTTAGAATTGCAAACTTATTTATTTTATAATTATTTTTCCAATTTACCTTTAAAATATGAATCCTTTGTCACCCAAAAGCCGCCTCCTGCATTAGAATTTGCTGGTCAAAGACAAGACTTTATATGCTTCAGATGTTTGTGCACAGCTAACGTTCAAGGAGCGGGGAGGGACTATTTAGCAAGTGAAAGGGGAAATAATCAGGAGTAATGGAATGAAAAACAAGGGAGGGAAAATTATGGCTTTGTATCAGGAGAAAACTCCCTGACTTTGAGATCTATTAGGCTGAAGTAATTTCTTAAGTGAAGCAGTGGGAGCCCTGTCCCTGGGGAGATATATATCTAGTCTAGAAAAAGCATTGGGAAATATTTTATGGGGAAGAATAGTGTGTTGGCAAGGGCTGGACTAAAGGGTCTCTTTCATCTTTAATTTCTATGTACAGTGGTTTAGGTTTTGTGGCAGTTTCTTTGAGTGACTTGAAGGTTCTTAGGGAAACAGGCGAGAAGGGTTTCAAAGAGAGTAGCTTGATTTCAAAGTTTGGGGCGGAGGAATGTACTAGTCATTTGCAATGGGTGTGTTTGCTCCTAGAATGTATACAGTTCTGCTATAAGCAGCAACCCTATGCCAGGTGAGAAGAGAATAGACTCATCAGTAAAGCTGGGTGAAAATTTGTTGACTTTTTTTTTCTACAAAAAATGGCTTTGCAAAGGAAACAAATATTTTCAAAGAAAATTGTTTCCTTTGACATTTGTTGACCAAAAAAGAAAACATGATTTTTTTCCCCCTATATAAATGATCAAATTATTTTGGTTTTTCATGGAGAAAACAAAAAATATTCACAAGAAATTCTGGAAAGAAGTAGGAAAAAAATGATGGAGCAAGTTTGGCATTTTTTTGGTTGGATTTACTTGTCAGATTGCTCTGTTCCAGGTGTCCTTCAGGAACACAATCGTTACAGTTCTACATTCCCTCTCCTACGGTATGCATTGTCATTGCCACCCCGGAAGAAACCACATTCCATGTTCCTCAGGTAAATGGGATGTTGGTGCAGGCAATTGCCGGTTATATAGCTATAACTTCTCTATGCATGGAGGTGGGGATGGAAAAAAGAATGGTTAGAGGACAGAACAACTTGAGTAAGGGCGACAGGGGCCCAAGCCCTAGAATTTGGATCCCAGGCCTGATCTAAACTAACCGATGTCTGAGAGTGCTCAAAACGTGGGGCTTGGTTTGGCCGTATCTCCAGTAATGTTCTGTACGTTCACATAAGCTAATCAAGTCAGTTCCCTTTCATTACCCTGGGAGTGCATGACTGCCAAGCAATTCCTGTGCTTATCAAAACAAATGCTCTCCCTTTCTCATGCAGAGAGACAGAGCCATTTCTGCAGCTCTGTGTTTATCAGTAAAGCATTTGAAGGATGCTATATGTACAGTAGGATATAATACATATCATGTGGATTCATTCTGATCTGTGCTATTTCAGTGACTGCAAAGTGCGTTCACTACAAGGCTATTGTTGCACTGTGTAACCCAGGGAGTTCTGTACACAGTTATTTACAGGTGGGCAGATTTGCCCCAATCCTGTTCAGATGAGCATTAAAGTGGGCTAATGCCTCCATTATAAATGTTATTTTTGTCTTAAACTATTGAAATCAACCCTTTTTGATCTCTCCCCCCTTCTTTCTCTTCACAAGGATCTTTGCCAAGCCAGTGATTACGTGTGGCAGCACTTGCTAAAATAACGATAGAAATGTTCTGCTACGTGCTTTTGATTAAGCAGAAAAATAATTTCTCCTATGCAGAACATAGCAAAGGGCAGGGCTACCCTGGCAGCCTGAGCCCAAACAATTAAAGAGAGGAACCTCAATCACTGTTTTTCTTTATGTCCCTGACAAAAATTGTGAATGTCCAGGAAATACTTTGATTAATAATAATTCACAGTACATAAAGTGCTTTCCATGGGTGGGTGTCATTATCTCCATTTCATAGATGGGGAAACTGAGGTACAGAGAGATGAAGTGACTTGTTTAAGACTCCACAGCAAGTCAGGGAAGAGAAGGGCAGAGCTGAGAATACAAGGCAAGCACCTGGCTCTTTGTCACCCTCTAGCTGGTCATTTAAACCCATGCAAATTGAGCGCACGGTGGGAGTAATACATTCCCTGCCAGCATGGTAGCATTTTAGCCTTACTTTGCACAGATGTAAATGAGGGCATAGGGTGCAAGGCAATGGAGAATCAGGCTTTGTTTAGGCCTGAAGATGTTCGATAAGGTGGGGGGGTATGATGAGGCGTAATAGACTAAATGAAGCAAAGGAACGATTAAATTAAGCGCCAAGAAAAATTGCTAATGGTAAAATCTGTCAAACTACAGAATAACCTCCCAAGGAAAGTAGCAAAGAAACCACAGCACGTGAGTGATTTAAAACAGACTGGACCCAGTGCTGGAGAATATACTACAGGGAGCTATCCAGCTCTGGAGCAAAGGGGCATCAGTTTATGACATTACTGAATGTTTAGCTGTAGCTTTATCACTTCTCGAATTGGATAAGTTTCTAAGTAGGTTACTGGGTTATCACAACAGCTATTTGAGTCCACATGATACCGAATAATAAGGTAGGAATGTTGACAAGGTGTGTTGATAGTGCATAATTTAAAGTCATATAACATCAGTATGTATTTTGAGAGAGGCCAAAAAACCCCATCCTTTTGTTGTATCACCCAGGGTTATGCTTCCAGTAGTGTGGCAGATAGTGCTGTGTTAGTAAAGTTACTATTTACTGTTGAGAGAAGGAAAGCGTGAAATGACTCCTAGCTATCTATTGGACTGTAAGCTCTTTGGGGCAGGGTTTGTGTCCATGTAGGCGTGTGTTCAGCACCTCGCACAACATGGCTCTCAGCCTGACTGAGGCATTTGGACGTGATAATTAATGTTATACTGTCTGTGTCTGTGGATGGAATGTACTATGTTGGATCAGTAGATGCTGCCGCTAACGATTTGCAGCCATAATGAAAAGGTGGTCTGAGGAATGTGTAGCAGGAGAATAAGCAATTATTTCCCACTTATTTTTCCAAGTGGAGAACGGTCATATAGAAAGGAAACTGTGTCGGGTCCTTGTATTTCAAGACCATATTGTTACTAGAAAGATCTCAGGGAGAACAGTCCGTATTCACCATAGAACTAGTCAAAAGTATTAAGCTTGGCAGTACCACACAGAGTTACAGTTTTTGGTTGACTAAAAGTGTGTGACTTTTCCCAGATGAAGAACAGAGCTGCAAAGTAAAGTGCTGTCTGTTCCATAACATATCCCATGTATTCCAAACCCCAGTGTGTCCCCTCCGCTCAACTGGACACACTGTAGCTCCTGTTCTGGGAGGGGAGGACGAAAGTTGCTAAACTAGTTTACCTACCACATCCGTGCAACCCAGATGCCATCGGTAAGCCAATAGGAGTCACAGGACTGTGTTAAAAAGCCAAATACCCTCTTAGTCCATGCCGAATGGTTGGCTCCAGGTTTAATTGTATCAAGTCTAGATCCAGACACTACTTGGCTACGATTTACAATGGGTTACATGTCCAATATTAGCATATATATAAAAATAAAAAAGCATGGGCATAGATGACAGGTTACATTCTATCCTATTTCTGATGATCTGGTGCAGTTGAGTTTGGTGCTTTTTTTGCCATTTGTGTGTACAGGTTTTTAAAAAGTTTTCCTACTTTTTTTTTTTTATTTTTTTTCCTTTTAAAAATACAGAACTGGTAGTCTAGCCACACTCTTTACAAGTAAGTGATAACAAAAAGAGAAAGCAGAAATCCATGTGGGACTAACACTCTACTGAAGCCTTTTTTTTTTTTTCCACAAATATGTTTTCACAGACAATAATTAGCAGACAAACACACTGTTTGCAGTTGCACTGTATTGACTTAAAAGGCGGTTACAAAATCATCTAAGTAAAGAATGTCATCCAGGGTGAACGATTTATTTGTGTGTGGGGGTGTGTGCGCGCACGTGTGCCACTGTGCTTGTGCAATCAGTTTGATACTGTGCACCAAATCCGGAAAATGTGCTCAGACTTTTGTGTGTCGTTTCAATGTGGTTCTCTTTCACACATACATATATATACACACACACACACACACACTGAGGAACGGAAATAGATTTCTGTGACAGCTGTCGTCTTTGTCTAAATCTTTCTCTATAAAAGAAAAAAAAATGTGTAATTTTGGTTGATTAAAGATTCTGCTCCATGAAGGAAAAAAAATCACAAAATACATTGTTTTTTTCACCTTTTTCAGTCATTTCCACATGAATAAATATTATCCATTAAAAACCTTTAAAAAGGTGCCGAGATACACAGTGTTATATTTGTTTCTTTATTGACTTTCTTGTTGCCATGACGGTTCTTTTTCTCTAGCCTCTAGAAACAATTTTCTGCTTCGTATCCTGGAACAAGGCTCTCCGCGGGCGCACACAGACCCTTTCTCCAACCCACCTCGTCCTCCCGCTCCTCATCTGTTCTCAGTCCATGGCATGAATGCAAGTTTGAAGAAAGCTGCCTCGTTAGGTCTCCATTGCTAATTCTATGACGAAATGTCAGGTTGGTCCATCCAGGCACAATTTGCAGCAAGAAAGGAACATGAAGGTGTGGAGGGGGAGAGACGCCGGCATTCCAGCTGCTTCCTTCAAACGACACCACCTTACAAGGCAGAGACCTTGACTATGTTGCTGCATGTGGTGGAAATGTTCGTAGTGGGGTGAGGGCTGCTCTCTCCTTCTGGTGTCAGTGCCGGTGGGGTAGGAATAGTGATGATGGCTGTCGTGAGGTGGGAGGTTTTGCAGTTCGGTCTCAGCCCGTCGTCTGATTTCATATTGAGACTGGAACGACTAGAAAACAAAAGGGATTTTTTTTTTTTAAACAAGAGTCAGTAACAAAGGCAACTGCTCCTCCATGGTGTTGTATGCCTCTGAAGGAAGGGCGCTGAAAACCAGCTACAGCAGAAATCACCGAACAATCCCCCTAGACCCTGATTACCACTGGACATCCTTAATTGCCCTCTGATTAACACCAACCTTTGTTAACTGCCCCCTGTTTGGTATGCAACTTCGCCTGTGGACAGGTTATTTCTTTCAGACTTCTCAGGGTTTCTTGTACCTTCCTCTGGTGCTGGCCACTGTTGGAGATGAGATACTGGGCCAGATGTTACTATTGATTGGGTCCAGTATGCCAGTTCCTACATTCCTGTTAACACCAAGCCTGCTTAATCGCCCCTCTGGTTATTCAGATGCAACTCAGTATTTTTTTCCTTGAAGGAAATGGGGGTGTTTTTCAGTGACTCTAACCACTTGGGTAGATGGAACTCCCAAGCGCCTTCCAATGGAGAGCCCGATGCTGGCTGCAGCTGTTTCATAGCAATGAGCAGGTAAGGGGTTTGGTAACGAAAACATCCCTCAGCGTGGCCTTTTTTAGCTGCAGGCAGCTTGCTTCAGGCTCTGTTATGGCTGTTGAATTAACCAGTCTCTTACCTGCTGGGGTGTGCACATCTTTTTGTGTGTGCTATGCACCATTCTAATGCATTGTGCAATGCTTGTGTTTCAAGGGACTCATGCAGGGAGTTTGCGTTTCTCCCATCTCAGCGTAGGCACCGGGGGCCTCTGAGAATTGTGATTAAACACTCACTGGAGCGTCGCCCAACCCAAAAAATAAAATAAAGCTGAACAATCAAATTAGCTTCAGTGGGAGAATACAGCAATGGACAGGGATGCTTTGACTGTGATACACACAGGCATGGGCACGGGGCGAGAGAGGGCCTGCACAACAGAAGCCCCCCTCCCCCCCCAACAGTCTGGAGGTGGGGGTGAGCGCAGCTGTGGGGGATGGTCATCTCTGCTTTCAGCAGCGGCCGTGACTATAATGAATGAAAGCGAGGTAGCAGCTCAAAAGTGGATATTGCACAAGTCAGAGCTCACCCTCTCCTACTGCTTAGAAGCCTTTCACTCCCTCAGACCTCAGTAAAGAAAATATGTAATGCAGAGAGTCATGGTGCTGGATCCTTAGTTGCTGTAAATCTGTGGAAGTCAATGGAGCTAGGCCCATTGATGCCAGATGAGAATCTGGCCCTGTATACTGTTTCTTGGTTTGCTTCCTTTAGCAGCTATTGCACCTGATTCTGTTCTCATTATTGGTGGAAATCAGCTGTCACTCCACTGGACCCAACAGGGTATAGTGGTGTAAACCTGGTGTAAGTGAGAGGAGAACCAGGTCCAAAGTCTTATGAGTCCATAAGGGATCCCTGACCACAGGCTTAAACTTCAATGCAGTTTTATTTCTCCTTTCAAAGCCTCCATCCCTTTCTCTTTTCTACTTGTTTCCCCTGCACTAGTCTTGAGGATCTGGCAACTGGGAGCATTCCTATTAGATCTGCATCAGTTGCATCCTATAATTAATTACCGAGGGAAAATGATAGGTCTGTTTTCTGTGCATCTGCATAGCTGCAGGAGTCTTCTGTTACCAGCCCAACAGGCTTGCTTTAAACACAGGGCTTGTCCTTTCAAAATATAAAGGGCTCACTGTTGGAAAGTCACCGCTGTTATTACAGGTTGACTCACCAAGAGGCTCTGTCCTGATGTCTCAAGTGTCTGGGTACTTCTGTGCGACAAGGTGGGTCACGTAATGTATCTTATTGAACCAACTTCTGGTGGTGAGAGAGACGAGCTTTCAGCCACACAGAGCTCTGCGTCAGGCCTGGGAACGGTACTCCCAGTGCCACAGCTAAATACAAGGTGGAACAGCTTGTTTAGCATAAGTAGTTAGCACATATTGTAAGGGACCACTCAAGGTAGAGCGACCTGTTATAACACGTCTGCAGTTATAGGAACATAAAGGGGTGGGGTTAGTGGGTTACAGATTGTTGTAATAATCCATCCAGTGTCGGTAAACCACTAACTCCACCCAGACTGTCTATGCTACCACTTGTGTCGGTATAACTTAGGTCACTCACGGGTGTGAACAAGTCTTCCCTCTGAGCAACATAAGTTACACCGACCTAACCACTGGTGTGGACAGCGCTCTGCCGGTGGGAGAGCTTCTCATGCTGACATAGCTGCCGCCGCTCGTTGGGAGTGGATTAATTAAGTTGACGGGAGAGCAGCTACACTAGAGAACTTCTAGTGGCGCCACTGCATCGGTGCAGCTCTGCTGCTGTAAGCTCTCTAGAGTAGCCATAGCCCCAATCGCAGCTGAAGAGGCTAAGGCAGAGTTTCTAAAACCTTTAGAAAACTGAGCCCCGCTTCAGGAAAATTAAAAGAATCCCCAGTCCCTCCTTCCCACTGCAACCTCTCCAGGTGTTCTTAAAGCCCAACCCATCAGGAGTGGCTGCTCGCAGTAGAGGGTGCAGATCTTCATCATAGCTATGTCACTGCTCATCTGGTAACAGTTTTGACATTTAAAATGTCATAATTGGAATTGGTTTTAGCACCCATGGAAATGAACAGAGCAGTTCATACTCTTTAGAGCTATTGTTTCAGGCTTGCTGCAGACTCAGGCATATGTTGATTACACTTGAGTAACCTTTTCAAGGTTTTCTTTAAAACCATAATAGCTGGACATGTACTTTTTTTTTCATGGAAGATTGTAGGAAACAACTGAGAAGCTTGTCCTTTCCTGCAGTCTTATCCTTCCTGTCCGCCAAGGGGGTACTCCCACCCTTTGGGAAATACTGAACTAATGTTGAAAGGGCCATAGGGAATGAACTCTCATGCTATTCCCTTTCTCATTTCCATTTGATACATTATTCTTCACTTAAACACCTTGCTGAATCATGTCACTGGTGCAGAATAGCTGCATCCTCCTTGCCCCAGAGGCAGCTGCATTTCTGCTGCGGGTAAAATAGTTCCCATACACTTTGGAATCAGGGGGAGGTCTGGAGTTACTATTTCAAATGCAAGTCTTTGCTTCCTCCCCTTTTCCAAAGCTCCCTAATGCACGAGATGTTTGGCTGGGCACAGGGAGAGGACTTCAGAAGTTCATTCAACTACAGTGATGATGATGCCTTGATTATGCACTAAATTATTTTTAAAAGGAGAGTCCATTTGAAAATCCAATATCGAAAGAGAGATCTTTCTTCACTTATGTTACTAATCGCACATTAGATTAGCACAACTCAACCCATTTTGAAAATCCTCTTCTCCTCCCATCTCGGCTGCTCTTACCCTTCGGTCAGCAGTGGACAAGTAACTCAAAGAAGTCAGTTTCCCTGGCAGGCCAAGTCAGTATAGGGGTGCTGTGTGAAGAAGGTTCTGTACTTTATGTAGCACATGCAGATTGCCTGGAACCAATGCCGTCTGGCATTGCTCATGACCGAGCACACGGCTCTGGCCAAGTTGGTAGAAACTGAGAGCTGCCTCCCGCTGGTCAACCAAATAAGAGCTGTGCTGAGCTGGGTATTGCTGCCTGCTGGGCTGCAGGAATGGTACTGCATGAGCTGTAGCAATCTGGTTACAGCTGAGGCTGAACCAATGGGAGCCTCAGCTGGGAGTCGCCTCTCTTGGGTCCAAACTGGCTGGAGAAGAGCTAAGCTAGAGCTTGGGTCAGCTTCCTCTGGGCTAAGTCCATAGGAGTTGCACAGAGCAGCCAGGAGCCACCTCTCCTGGGACCATATTAGTAGAACTGGAAGTTAGATAGTCCCAGGTGGGACCCATTTCTCCTGGGCCGAGGGGGTAGAAACTGGTCTAAACTCATCTCAGATGGACATTACCCTTAGCAGATTTGCATGCAGCAGTCAGCAGCCAGGGCCTGCTCACTGTACCTTGTTGTAAGTGATGGCTGTTCGCTGCATTGGATGTGTATCGTGCTTAGCTCCTGCATGCTCCGCAGGCGAGTGGCTGGCACGTTGGAGTTGGGAAGATGAGTCGTCTTCTTGTTGCGTCGAGAACAACAGGAGGTGGACCCGCCATTGTTACTCGACAATGAGGGGCTGCGAGTGGAGGGGTAATTCTGCATTGAGTTATCCATGCAGTTCTGCTCAAACAGCTGCTCATCTATGAACTCATGGTTCTGGCAGGGAAAAGAACAACAGTGTCACTCTCGTCATTAGCTACCATAAGGTGGTTCGTTTTCAAGAACACCTTTTGCTATTGTGGGACAGGTCAGCCCCTCAGCTCTCTGCCCCTGTGCCTGAAACAGCTTGCACTAGACAGTTCCCAGATTTAAAAATGCAAACAACAACCAGGAAAGAGATGACTTCATCCCCTTACTCATTGCAACCAAGAGAACGTGTTTGCTCCCCCACAACAACATGGGAATAAGAGAAGCTATGGCAGAGGCATAACAGCCTGTCGGGACCAGCTAGCTTACACATTCCATATCCATAAATAGTTTGGGCCTGATTTTTCCTTTCACTTACACATCTGTATCCCTGAAGTGAGTCTGGTGAAGTCTGTGGTGCCTCACTGTTATAAACCTGTATAGAAAGGAGAGTCAGGCTCACTGTCTTTTGTGTTTGGGGATAAGGCTGTGATGTGTACTGTTTATGTCAGCAGGACCAATTGGTCATCAAGTTGGAAAGTTTAGGTATGGTGTGCTGGTTAAGCCGATCCCTGACGGTATGTCACACCTACAGTTCCATTCAAAGCTGGGCTGGCAGCTGAGTTATATGTGGCAGGAGTCAAGGTGGAAGCTGCCAGTGGGAAGAGTTAGGGGGAGGGAAATGATGATAAAGGGTAGCCTAGAACTGCAAAGTTGGGTAGCCTAGAGCTTTAAAGTTGAATGGAAAACTTCAGTGCCTCTTGCACCAATAAGTAGAGGACAGTGTAGGGAAGAGCCAAAGTCTATACACACCTAGGCGCATACATAAACATTCATAGATGCCTAATATACACATTTTGCTTTTTACCCATCAGAACTGGAAAGGAAGGAGGGGGGGAACTGGAGATAAGGTAACCATCAATTTTCATTGGAACAGATACTAAGTCTTAGAGCAAACAAAGGCATCAGTTAGCAAAAATGAACCACATGCACAAACTCCCAAGAACAGGACCAATAACAAGGAAGGAGACAAACACTCTGACGTGTCACAGAGATTGTAGAAAACAGATTTGAATTAAAAAGGAAATACCTTGATGGTGGAAGTTCGTACAGATAACAGGGGATCATCCACAAGATAGGACAATCCCTACAGGACAACATGCCAACAAAAGATAAAAACACGATTGATTGTCCATTCCCGCATTCCAAAGTTTAGTCCCAGCATTCCATCCATTCAATCTCAGCATTCCATCTGGCACCCCAAGTTTGAATGGGCAATTGAGCCTTTCCTTTACTAAACTAATTTGCTAAATCAGATTTTTCTTTCTTTCTTAACATAGTGTTCTGGAACCTTGCACTTTAATTGTTTGTTTTCTCTTTCTAAAAGAGAATGGAAGGGCAAGGCGATTTACAACTGTTGTTCATTTTTTATTTTATTTATTTGTTGAGAGCCAGAAGCAGAGGATAAAACAAATTCTCAGCCACTGAATCAGAGCTTGCCCAATTGGGAATGTATGGTGACTGGATCAGGGGTTACCCAAGCAATGGGACTGTGTTTTGGTTGACCTTTGTGGAAATATAGAAGGAAGGTTTTGGCTGAAGGATGTGTCTCAACCCAGGCAGCAGCCAGCGAAAGCGTAGGATATGAATGTCAGGGGTAGGGAACAGAGTGATCACATCTGGGGTACGGAACAGAGCTGAAAAATCTTATGTTAACATAGCAAAGAATTTTTTGCTATGATTGTCAGAAGCATCTCAAGGCTACTTTTGTCTTTTAACACACCAGATTTGAGGGCCATTCACAGCTGTTAAATTGTAGGACTTTATTCTAGTGACAACTGCAGATACTGTGAAAATAAAGAATGTACTTTTAAAATCCCTCTGTCTAGTTTAAGGAAAGGTGATTTGCCCTTTGAAACATGTTGGTAACCATGGCACATGGATCATTCCTCATTCCATTCCACCTGCAACTTTGAAACATTGCAAAATGACTCTTCAGTGTTTAAGAATTCATATGCTGCGATTTGACATTTTTGCATAATAGCTTAATAGATTAAGAATGCCAAGGAAGTACAGGAATTTCAACACAAAAATTGATTGAGCTGTTTTGACTAACGCATTGAGAACCACAATCTAAACATGCTGCATATGACTCCTTGAATGACAATCTCTTTTTTGAAAACTTTGATACTCCAGGTCAGCAGCACTCAGACTGTAAGAACTGAACAGCCACTTAATGCTGAGCAGAGTTGCAGAGAGTCAAAAAACCACAATCAAAAGAAACCCCCCTTAAACAAAATCTTGGTGGTGTTTGCATCGTTAGAGCTGATTATATGACGACTGTGAAGAGTTTGTTCAACAATCCGGAGATTCCACGGCCAGATGGGACAATTGTGATAATTTAGTCTGGCTTCCTACATAACACAGGCCATAGAACTTCCCCAGAATAATTCCTTTTGAACTAGAGCAGATCTTTAAAAAAAATTATCCAATCTTGATTTAAAAAGTGCCAGTGATGAAGAATCCAGCTTGACACTTCGTAAATTATTGAAGTTGTTAATTATCTTCTCTGTTTCCCCATTATCCAACAAATAATGTATTTAATAAAATTAACTGTTTTCATTAATCAAACAGCTCTATGCATTTTTTGAAGACAGATTTTTTTTTGCTGCTGTTGTAACACCAACAGACCGCAGTTGACAACAGGCGAGATTGAACCTGGGGCCTCTGAAACTTAGTGCATGAGCCTCAAACCAACTGGCTGCTAGCTAAGGCTGTAGAGCAAACTCAATCATCTCTCTTTCTCTCTCTGTGGGCTCAGTGCCACTAGAAGGGACAGAACACTACACCCAGGAGGCGTGTGGGTTACACTGTCATTCATCAACTACATTATTTTCAAATAGTTATATTCATGATTTGATCAGCTCTAACTGTGATACGCAAATATGTGACAACACTGCTGACAATCTCATCCTGGTTGGGGCAGACTGGAAATGGGGGGAAAATGCAGCAAATATTTTGTGGATTTTTTTTCTCCAGTGTTCATCCAAATTCAAAATTGCAATGACATTTTTGGTCCAAAAATCAAAATTCAGAAAATTTTCAATAGCTGATACAAATATCTGAATGCAACAGCAGGACAGTTCACTTCATTCGTTTTGTGGCTCTCTTTGGTTCTATTCAATGCAGGAACGCCTCTATATTCCTGTTCCTAACTCTGCACTGGCATCTTGGCCAAAATAAATTGGGGCCAATACAGAAAAATACAAGAGAAAATGCAAGGAAAGTCTTCTGCCTTGCATTCTCCTCTCTCTGCTGCTGTCCCTTGGATCCAATTGTCTGTTGTTATAATTCATTTTGGGCCAGACACCTCTTGCCTTACTCACACTGCAATTTATACCACAAATACTGAAATCAGGGGGAGTAATTGTGGAGAAAAGTACAATTCTGGAGCGAGGCTATCATCATTGTCCTGAAGATTGTCTAATGTAGGCCTGAGCCCTGCAACGATTTACAGATTTGCTTAACTTTACTAGGGTTACCATACGTCTGGATTTTCCCGGACATGTCCGGCTTTTTGGGCCTCAAATCCCCGTCCGGGAGGAAATCCCAAAAAGCCGGACATGTCCGGGAAAATAGGGAGGGAGGGAGGGGCTGGCGGTGCGGGGCCGGGGGCCGGGCCGGGGCCAGCGGTGCGGGGCCGGCGGTGCTCGGCCGGAGGCCTGCACCCCAGGGCCCAAGCCGAGCCGGGTGGGAGACGCCGGGGCCAGAGCCTCTTGGCCTGGGCCGGCCGGCTGCCAGAGGAAGCCGCTCGGCCGGACTGGGCCGTGCCGCGCCCCGCCCCAGCCCCAGCCCCAGCCCCAGCTTACCTGCTGCCTCCCTGTTTCAGGCTTCCCGCGAATCAAATGTTCGACATTTGATTCGCGGGAAGCAGGTGAGGGGGAGGAGCAGGGGGCGGAGCGTTCAGGGGAGGGGGCAGAGTTGGGGCGGGGACTTTGGGGAAGGGGCGGGGGTGGGGAAGGGGCGGAGTTGGGGCGGGGCCAGGGCCCCGTGGAGTGTCCTCCTTTTTTAAAATTAAATTATGGTAACCCTAACTTTACTCACTAATAGTCAGTGGAACTCCTCACAGTGTGTAAAGTTAAGCATATGTGGAAGACTGCAGGATCCAGACATTACATGGTGGATGCTTTGGGACAGGAATCTTATCTTTTTATTTTCTGTAAAATACCGGGCAAATTTATGGCACTTTGTAAATAGTACACCTCTACCCCGATATAATGCGGTCCTCGGGAGACAAAAATCCCTACTGCATTATAGGTGAAACCCGTTAGATCGGGGTAGCGGCGGCAGGGCTCCAGGGCCGCGGGGAGCCCCAGGCCCTTTAAATCGTCATCTGAGCCCCACTGCCGCAGCCATAGGGTAGGGGCGGCAGGACTCCGACGGTGATTTAAAGGGCCCGGGGCTCCCCACAGCGGCCAGAGCTCCAAGCCCTTTAAAGCACCGCCAGAGCCCTGCTGCCGGAGCCCCAGGGTAGCGGCCGCAGGGCTCCAGCGGTGATTTAAAGAGCTCTGGGCTCTGGCTGCTGCGGGGAGCCCGGGCCCTTTAAAGCACCGCCCGAGGCCCGCTGCCGGATCCCCGGGGTTACCGCGCTATATGCGAACCCGTGTTATATCGGGTCGCATTATATCGGGGTAGAGGTGTAGTAACAATCACATGATATGAGCCATATTTGAAATATATTATTTAAAGCTTAAGGGTAAGTACAGAATTCTAAACAATTGAAGAGTCAGGTTGTGAAATATCTACTTGTAACATACAGAGTTATCAGAAAGACAGACAAGCTCGGATTTATACTATAAAATGAAACCAACAGCCACTGATATAGTGCATCAGCACTGGAATGATTAGCTTCATAATTCATCATGATGAGTTTCAGGACCTGTGGGATTTAGTTGCTATAGGTATTTAACCAGTGGTCTTCTTCCAATGTGCTCTTTGAAACCTACATGGTGTTTTCCTGCTAGTTTTCAAACTGTGAAATTGACACTATGTATGCAGGTCAGAAATCAAAGACATATCTGATGGTGGATGCAGATAAGGAAAGGGATACATCTTATCAGGTCTTAACCCACTGGTGTCTTTCCAGAATGAGCCATGATATACAATATAGATAATATATCCCTTTACCACAAATCGCCTGTGAATATAAAGCTGGAAATAAAATGTACATGAGATAAAGATCTGTTTGCAATTTTTCCAGGGACTTCTGCTTACAGAACTATTTAAAAATTAAAAAATAGCACTTCCTAGGGGCTTACTCCAGCACCATGCAGTGCATGAGTGAAACGTCATTATAGTAGAATCCACTTGACTGGCCTCTAGATGAACTACATGTTCCTTTAACTGAGGCTTGTCAGGAAAGACATGCATGGTGTCACTAAATCACATTAAAAAGGCTCATCTTCTCCCTTTAAATGGCCCAGTTGTTGTTTTCTCCGGCCTATTTGTGGTAGGGTATACGTGTGGCTTAGAATTTGCTGGCATCAGCTTCCCACGGTAGCCCTCTTCATGCCAGCAATCCTATACATCATTGGTAGTGGGTGTGAGCAATGGGTTCAGAGGAACCCGTGATATATGCACTTTAACTGCAAGTGTAGCTAAAGACAAACTGAGTTTAGCCCTAGTTCAGAAACCATGGTTAAAGCCTACTCCCGCAAGTCTGTCTCTTTGGTCATTACAGGCTGCTTCTCTGCTCCACAGTGGCTGCTTGCCCTGCAGTCTGTATTGGCATTTGCGCTGGTGTAAATGCCTGCACAGGGCAATCCATCTGTTGGTCCTTTTACACGGATTTACACTGTTAGCATTTTGCCCAATGCTTATTTGTTAAGCAATTCACAAAAAGAAAGTGAATCTCTCTCCGTGTGGCATATTCCAGGGAACTTCTGAGATTCAGGACCCATCACTTCACTGACACATATTTTTATCCCCACTGGGGATGTGTGTTTGTGAGTGCATGCACTGGTTTAGAGGAGCATACTGCACCCACGTCCTTTCCAAAGGAAGCCTGGACCCAGGAGGAAAGCATTTAATCAGATTTAGAAAGGGTCCTGTTGCTACTTACAGTTGTTTTTTCCAGGCAGTGCAGCAGGTGGTGATGTTGGCTTTCGATCAGCGAGGTGGATTTGCTGATGTGCTGCTCATCATCACTAGATCCCTAAACAACCAGAGGAAGAATCAGGCTTGAAATCATAGGGATAAGGAGAACAACCATGTCAGACTGTACAGGGGAGGAGGTGGGGGAAAGGTGACAATTCCAGTGTTGCCAACGCTCATGTTTTTATCATGAGTCTTGGGAGTTGGTGTTTTCCTTAAAGCCCTAGCTCCTGGATGCAGGTCAGCATCTCGGCTTCCATTTTAAACAAAAGGGAAGTATGTAGCCCTTTGTGGCTGTGGAGAAGAGCTTGGAAACATGACCTGAGTGTGGCCCAAAGACCCAGAAAACAGAAGGCAAGGAAAAAGAACCTACCATTTATTATTTTTCAAAAAAAGTCATGATTTTTGAAAGCTCAGAATGGCAATGCTACACAAAGTTTCACCCTAAACCCTATTGCCTCCGAGAAGGGGGTGATTTGCTTGGGAGTGAGGAGTTTGTTATTCTCCTTTTAGATCAAGAATGAACCAGTGGCTGGGGTATAATTCAGGAATCAGGTGGTATGTGGCTTTATGATCCTGTCTCTTGGATTGGGAATGGTACAAAACATACAGTGGTCTTAAGTGAAATAGTGAAGACGGGGAGCAGGAAAAAACAGCCTATAATTGGCTTTGTGGGGTGTTACTGAATAGACTGATAGTAGTAAGGGCCAGGATTCCTGGGTTCTGGTCCCAGCTCTAGTAACATCTCTATATCTGCCTTCAGTCTGCTAACACGGAACTGATGTTCATCTGCTCTCTAGTGGTGTGGTATGATAAGGCTTCTGTGCGGGGGCTGAGTGCCATTATGGTTTCAATGAGAGCTGGTGGTGTCTGGTATTTCACAGGCTCAAGCCCTTTGTTTGAAAAGCAGCTTGGATAAAAGGCACTGGAGATGTGCACATTATTATTATTATTATTATTAATAAATCATCACTATTAATAGAAGTGAAGTAGATTTTACTGGGGAACATGTAGCATTGGCACGAGAGATTTGATCGGAGGGAATTAGCAGCAGCCCCTCGAAAGAAAAAGCCCTGTTTTCTGAGGGGGTTGTGACTTCTATGAATTAGGATTGTATTATTTGTATTGTGGTAGTACCTGGGAATCCCAGGCATGGATCAGGGCCCCATCATGCTAGGCACTGTACAAACACTGCCCCAAAGAGCTCACTCTCTAAGTCAGACAGCAGGGTGGGTTTCTTGAGTTAAAATTCCCTGACAGAGTCTTCTTTAGAGTCAGCTCAGGCAGGCACTCCCAGCTGGGCTGGAATCATGCACAGCTGAGATGCGTTAGGCTCAGAACCTTTAAAAGAGGGTTGGCTGCTAGCAGGCAAGACAAAAAGGATGGGGCTTTAGGAGTAAGGACAGGCAGTGTCAGACAGGTTTAAACATTGGGCTGAATTTTGGGGGCAGGCGAGTGATAAGTATTCAAGCCGCATGAAAGAAAAATGACCTGAGATGATGATTTAGTTGTCGTTGGGGTGTGTGTGCGTGCACTCTTTTGACTTCACAAGAAACCTTTGCAGTAAAGTAGGGACCCCACAGAAAGTATTTTGCTTAATCTTGTTTTCCTAGAAGTTTTGTCCTAGCTGTTGAGAGCCTGGCCTCCCAAACCATGATCCGCTAGCAGCAGGAATGCTACCTGTTCTTAGTCTCCTCTAAGCCCCTAACTGGGTGAGGGTTTCATGCTGCTGTTGAATGGTCTTTCGTGAGAGACACAGATAGCAGGTATAAGACAAACTGAAAGCCTAGCTTTGTAATGATGAGGGCCCTATCTACTACAAATAACAAATCCAAATGGGGAATGTGAAATCCAAAAGAGCTGCAGTACCGTGTATGCATAATAACGCTCAGCACTTTGACAAAGCTTATTGTCTTCAAAGGCCTGTACCAGCTAACCCCAATGCCACCCTTGATAGAGATCAGTATTAATATCTCTGTGGGGAAACTGATGCATAGAAAGGTAAAATGACTTGCCCGAGGGGATAGTGGAAGTCAGCTTCAGAGCTGGGAGTAGAACTCAGATGTTCCTCTTGCCTACGCCTGTCCGCTGACCATTAGACCATGATGTCATTATTATTGCTTCTCTTGCCATAGTGTAAGGACTCTAGAGAGGGATCAGAGCCCCATTGTGCTAGGCACCCTACAAACAACCAACCCCAGAGAGCTCAGAGTCTAATCTTTCATTGTTCTTACAATTCAATCATTCAGCAGAAAGATATTAGATCCATTTAATTATATACAAACATTACTTACTTAAATTCACCATTTACATGCTTTTTTGGGTCAGGTAAGGAAGGAAGATATCTGAAAGCACTCTCAGTTGCTTGCTCAGCGTGGTAAATATCTACTTAAAGAAAATAAATCTGCTCTAAGATCTCTCTGGAGCCCCAGGAAACTGGGCAGAGATTAAACACACATGCTAGAGAGGATTTCCAATAAGCACATTTTTGAGTGCCACAGTCGAGGTTTGTGTATCACAGTATGTAAACCCGTGAATCTGCTCTCTCCGTGACTTATACAAATGCATGTTTCTCAAAGTATTGCATGCATCATTCACTTTTCAATTTGAAAATCGGATATGCTCCAGAAATGGGAAGAAAGGAGCTAAGAAGAAGCTGTTTGGCACGTCTCTCTGCTATTCCAAAAGAAGGATTATATTAGTTCTTCCATTCCATAGTTGCAGTTTTAAGAACTACTTTGCTAAGCATTTTTTCTTTAAACCCACTGACCCTGAAATCCACTCCAATTTCATGGCCTGTTTTCTGTGATCATACTCATTAATCTTTATGTGTATTCAGTGGCTAAAATTTTCAAAGACAATTAGACACATTAAAAGACAATTAAATGTTTGCAAGTGACCCCCTTAAGCTCCTTAGATGTCTCAGCAGTAGATGCCTGGCAGAGAGACTCCTCTGTGACGCTCGAAGCTGAAAGATAAAAGTTGACACATGTGCCTTGCATACCTGTTTCTGGCACATAACAGCAGTATCCAAAAGTTTAAGAAAGAAAATGGGTGGGATGGGATAGAAAGCAGAACATTTCAACGTAGGCATCTACGGCTGACTTCATCTAGGGTTGTTAAAGGATTTAAATCAGTTGTGCTTAACTCAGTTGATGTCCAGCACACCTACGTGGCTCATGTGATACACTGAGCATTTGGCTGCATCTTTGAATGTGCCTGAAGCCACACCCAGGATCGTACCGTGATGTCTAACTTGGCATTTCTGAAAATCAGGCAAACTGACTGATGCTAAACCAGGGCATAATTAGGGGTCACTGACTGCACAATGTATAGACTGAAATGAGGGAATCTCTCCTTGGTAGGAGGCTGTTCCGCTTTGTTGCCTTGAAAACTGTTGTGCTGGGACATTTCTAGAAGGTATTTTCAGGGTTAGGCTAAAAAAACCCCAAATGGTTTAGGTTTTTCTTACTAATAGTAACCCAAGTCAACTAACGCATCAAATAGGTCCTGTGCATAGCCTGCAGAGTTCACTAGCTAAACCTCTCCAGATGGAGAGAAGGAATAGAAACTGAGAAGAACTTTGCATCTGAATATCTCCTGTGGAGGACAGCGTATGTGATAAAGCAAGTGCAGAAGTATAAAGCTAAATCTCACTTAAAATAAGAAAGGAACAGACCATTGCAATCGGTGGCTTTAAGTAACGTTAATCTCTCTGAGAACCAGAGGTGCTTTGTAGCATGAAGATAGAAAGAAACTGACCTGAAGGTTTACTGCATTGATCCAGGACATCTGTGCAGAGAGATTTGCATGCTTTTTCACAGAAATCAGTAAAGGTTGGACGGTCAGGACATTTGGGTTAAAAAGCCATTTGGAACAGCAACACGAGAAAAAGTCATAAATGGACAGTGAAACACATGATTATTTTGTGATGAGGGGGCAGGACCCATTTTTTTCAGCTCCCAGATTATTGACTTGTAGCAATAGCTATATTGGGGGGAAGGATGGTTTTGTGATTAAAGCACTGGTCTGGGTCATCTTCAAGTCTGGTGTCTCTCTACTGTTTATGTCTGGTTCCAAAGCTAATGAAAAGTGGAAACATTTTAAATCGCATGGTGAGACAACATGCTGCAAATAGCCTACAGCAGGGACTGCCACAGACTGTTACAGGTGCCTTTTCCCTGCTTTGCACAGGTCCTGAATGTGTTGCATGCGATAAATTTGCCAGATGCTGTAGAAATTTAAGGATGGAAACTCTATCATTGGCACCCTGAGTAAAGGCAGACATCTGTCACTTCCTGCAGAATACCCAGCACTTTAGAAATCCACAGGAAATCAGCTGACACCTAACACAGACAGTGAAACATTACTCTAACTGCAAGAAGAAAAGAGATT
This sequence comes from Terrapene triunguis, assembly GCF_002925995.2. Classification (NCBI taxonomy): domain Eukaryota; kingdom Metazoa; phylum Chordata; order Testudines; family Emydidae; genus Terrapene; species Terrapene triunguis. The sequence goes on from NW_020665277.1 coordinate 2,077,719, forward strand.
GCCCAGATAGCAACAGGTTCCAACTCGTTGGAATTCTACATATTATGTGAAGAAGAGGCATACAGAACAACAAAATGCTTAACACGAGTAGATCAGAGAGTAGCCAGTAGGAAAGAGATACTGTCCTTGCTTTCAACCATTGAAATCGTACTATATTAGCTTGCCACCCCCCTTCTGCCCATGTCAACTGATTACTTAGGAAAGTAGCATTAATGATGTAAACTCAGGTTAGGCAGGGGCTTGTTCCCACTTATCAGATCCTTGCACATCATGCTGGAGAGCAAATATGAATGGAATTTGAAAGCCAAGGAAACAAGGCTTCATTGGCTCTGGTAGAAGACCTAAATTCCACGGTGGAATACATAGTGTTGGCAACTTCTCTCCTCCCCTTCCCTCTCCCCGAGGGCCGACTTGAAATGTATGGAAACGCAGATCATGGGATGGATATTATCAGAAAAAAATAGCACCGAGGGTTGGATTCCTGCCTTATCTTCCTTGCTCCTGCTTTTCCTCCAGCTCAGTACATTCAGAAACAGACACTGCAAATTTCTGGCACATCTCAGCATGCAAAAAAGAGTGGGGAAACAGAAGATAATAACAGCTGCAGCAACAAATGCATATAGACAGTCTGAGCACACAAATGCCTGGCAGTGGCTGTTCTATCCAGGAGCACATTCCAGTAGAGAATGAGACCTGCGTTGCTCCATGCAAAAGCAATCTGGGTTCATTAGAAGAAAAATCTGTCTGTAATGAAAAGCCCAAGGGAGTGTTTAGAATTTGATCTGGGATCCTACCTCTGCAAGGTTCTGGGAAAATGCCAGCCACCATCCCCAGTTTGCACTTGAAAGACACACACTGAGCTGCTGGTGGCCCTGGGGAAGACTTGCTTCCTGAACGTGGCATCCAGCTTCACAAATCTGAAGAACTCCGTGAGTTGTCTTATCTCTTATGCTTGGCATTTCAGCGAACAAAGTTGGACAGATTTGACTACAGAGGGACTGGCACAGAAGCTAATCGTACTCTTTCCATGCGGGTGATTCTGCCCTTTATCAATATTGTGGCTGCAGAGAGTTCTTGGTTGTAAGAAGGGACAGATCTCAAAACAGTCTTGTTTCAAAACGCAGACCTTCTATCATTTCAACAAGAAGTGAATCATGTCTACCCGACCACTTTTGTTGGTGTAACTTACGTCATGCAGGGGTGTGAAAAAACACCCACCTGAGCGATGTAAATCACACTGACATAAGCACCGGTGCGGACAGTGCTACGTTGGCAGGAGAGCTCTCTCCCGTCAGCATAGGGTGGCTACACAAGCGATCTTACAGCGGCGCAGCTGTACGGTGTTAGTGGCAAGAGGAGATTAAGGCTCATGTATGCTGTGTAGGCTGCAGCCACTACAAGGTACATGCCCATCAATACTTGAACATGTCTAACGTTCCATCTATTAACACTGCATCACTTGCTCCCATAAATGAAAGGATACAAAACCTGCCTATTCAGCGTCTGCATGGCAAACACACAATGCCACAAACCCACGTTTCACTGAAGGGAAAGTCGGTGCCGCCTTTCGGGAATGAATATTCTCTCCACACTGCTCTCCTTTGATCATCCCTCCTCCTCCTCTTCTGCTCTTTACAGTGCCAAGCTCTAAGCTGAAGACACATGGCTTGATTCTCCCCACACATAAGCTGGCATAAATCAGGAGTAACTCCACTGGTGTGAGAGGAGAATCAGACCCATGTTCCTGCATGCCCCAAAGCCCCCTGGATGCTGACCATTCAGTCAGAATGTTATCTGTGGTAGTTATTTCCTTGGATAACCTCTCAGGACTCCAGAAAAAGTATTTTGGGACCCATAAGTCCTAATGCTTCCATTCTGGCTTATCTCAAACTGTTACTACTGAGTATTTACAAAACAATTATATATTGATTACATAGTAGTAAACAAGGAAAATTTCATGCTAGTTGCTAATAAGGACTACATAGTAATTACACTTGGAATTATTGCTAACCCTAAGGCAGTCTTGTCACTAGATATACACACGAAAGCCCCATTAATGTTGACGCAAGTTCTGGGCTTGCTTCAAGAATAGGATATATAACCAAGTGTAGCTAGTATGTAATTAATGTTCATTTGCCCATGAGGGTACATCCATTAGCAGGAACCAAAATATTATCTAACACGGCAACTACAAAAGAGAGATTCCTTTCTTCTGTACATTTTAAAATAATCTGAGACTGGCAAATCACTGGGCAGATTCTGCCACTGTCCCTCACAGTTGTCACAACATCTGCAGTAGCCACAAAGCCAAAAAAAAAAAAAAAAAAAGACCCCTTTCCTAACTCATTTTGGGCAAAAGCCAGAAACGAACCTAGCAGCCAATTATTGCTCTCAGGCTAATATGTTCTGGACTTTTGCATCTGTGTCCCAGCAGCCATTCTGTGAGTTGCCTGGCAGAATGGCTTCGTTGAAAGAGAAGTGATGGGATTCACGTTGGCAAGACAGGCTGGAAAATCAAGTGAGAGCCACACATCTGTGCTGAGCTGCCATGGCATTTTTAAATAGTACAATTAAAAGACCAGCAAAACCCAAGGCATGATTTAAATTTTCAGTGCAACAGTGCATGTTGCCTCCTGATGAAATAACAGAATCTTATTAACTCATCTGAGCTAGTTCTCCGAGTCCTGGGCCAAGTCGTAACCATTCTGTGCCTCCTTCAAAGGTTTCACGGTTTGATTGGCAAACTCTATTTACAGGATGTGCTAAAAAAGAATGCAACCAGCTGAGATGGTTTAATGCTCATTTTCAGAAGGCCTCACTGGCATTAGAGGCTGGGGACCCTTTGCAGAGTATGAGAGAAACTGCCTGCCATTGAACCGAAGGCTCATGAGTGGTGAATTGGATTCCGACATGGACGGTCACTAGGCTGAGGTGGCAAAATTCCCATTCGGCTAGGCTGGGTTTTGACAAACGTGGAAAATGAGAACTTAGCTCTCAGATTTGCTTAGTGCTTCTAGAGCCATTTTCATCCAGAGAGCTCAGTGCCATATACAAAGGGTGGTAAATATCACTGTTGTCCCTATTTTAGAGGAGGGGAAATGAAATGACACCGAGCCAGTGACAGAGCCCAGCTCTTGGGCATCCCAGTCTAGTGTCTGATGCAATGTGCCTCTTTGGAATCAGTTTGAAAAGACATCAGGGCAGCTGAGGGCCAGAGTCTTCAGCCCTTACTCCCCTTGAGTAACATCCTTCCTCTGGAAGTAATCTCACTGAAACCAGTGGGGCTACCCGCAGAATTAAGGGGCTGCATAGCATGTGCCCAGCCTAAAGGGCATGATGATTCCTATGTCCGTGATCCAGCCCCCACTCAACTCAAATGGCAGTTGGATCAGACCCTGATGAGCAACGCAGAGAGAGACATTGTAGGCCAAATCTCGAAGCCCTGGCTCCACTTTTACAGTGGCAAGTGTTCCATCTGACTTGGCAAGAACTGAGTCCAAGTGAAGGGTTTAGACCTGCAAACACTCACTCATGAAGCAGCACCAGGCAGAGTAGTAAGTGTTTGTAGGATTAGGTCCAGAGTATGGATGCGTGAACACAGCATTAGGCAGCTCTCAAGGCTCAATTATGCAATTTCTGTTCCCCGTGTGCACCGAGGACTGATTTATTTGAAATTAAACCCACAAAATGTGTTAATTCCTGCTCAGGTCTTGAGCAGGCTTTAATGTAGCAACCTTCTCTCATTTCCACTGATTCTGCCGAGCAATCTGACGCACTTAAAACTTTCCTTTCTCATGAATAGCTAATACTAGCCTCCAGATACCTTGCTATTAAAAATAAAACCACCGAGCTGCACAGAACAGGAACTGTGATACATTTTCCTCTCCTGCTGGACAGTCTTTGGGTCCTCATTCCTGCAATCCAGTAATTGTGAGCCTGTAATAATTTCGGGGCTAATGCTTCCAGGAATCCCTCCACAGTTCCCTGATCTCATGCTAGTGACTCACCAACTCTGCAAGTGCTGGCTTTTTCTACTCACAAGCTCCTCCTGATGGTAACGTAGCTACAGAAGAACAGCATTGCCAAACTCAAGTGTTCCAAAATCATGAGATAGGCTTAAAAATTATGAGATTTTTGGAAATAATAAATGTTTGGTTCTTTTTATTTGCCTACTAGCTTTTGAGTCTTTAGTGTTCATGTTTCCTAGCTTTTCTTTGCAACCAGGAGGGTTAGAAGCTTATTTTTTTTAAAAGAAACAGATTCTGATGTATTCACTTGACTCCAGGAACTGGGGCTTTAACAAAAACACCGAATTGCAAGATACACAGTAAAATCACAAGTATTGCCAACACTGGAGGAGTGAAATAATGTGTGTGTGTGTATGTGTGTGTGGCAGTTTGAAGGCCATTTCCTGGTGTATTTAGCGTGTCACAATGCGAGAATAAATACCATATGTGGTTTCCCAGAGACAGCAGATCCTTGCTGATACACCCTGACCAAGAGAACCATTAGTGAGAGAGTAAAAGACAGAACCTAGGCTAGACTGTGACTTGGACTGCATACCATGCAGGGCAGTTGGAATCCCATTTATACCCTGTACAGGTGAGCTAGAGTTGGGGAGCAGGAGTAAACAGGTGTGGCTGACTTCCTTAGTGCCCTCTGCCCAAGAGCTGGGGGGTGAGGGGGAGTAGGCTCTGTGTCCCACTAGTCAGCTGTCGTGCCAGCAGCAAATCACTAGCCCCACCACCAGAGTGAGGAGGAAGTATGAAGGAATCGTGCCCCAAAGAGGTATCTCTGAATCACACTGCTTCCCAGGACCAGTCCTGGCACGGTGTGGCTTTCAAGCCACCCGTGGTTCAGGGCTGAGCTGAAAGGTCAAGCACCTCAACTCATGTCAAGGGCAAAAGGTGCTGACAGTAGCTGGCCCCTTGCAGGGTCAAGCCCCTGGGGAACACATTTTTTGTGTGTAGATAATCAAGAATAATGCATTACCAGAAATCTTGTCAATTTTTGGGGGGAGAGGGGGGCAGCTGTGGGTATGAATTGCTTGTGATATATCAGAGCATGCTGGTGAGTGATCAGCAGAATATTTCGTTAAATTATTGAAGCTGGTGGATTGCAATATGAAAACTCACTACAGGGCTGTCTCTTTGAGAAATGGGGTGAGAGTGAGTCCATTTTGTGTGTGTGCTCGAGTTTGTGCATGCACAGGTGTTGGGTTGTGCATCATCCAGTCTATGGATTAGTAAAGTAGAAATTAGCAAGGTATGAGCTCTTTGTGCACAGCATGGCACTTTGTAATAAGGCTTTGCACACTTATGAATATATAGAGATTTGGAAACAAGCAACTCCTTATTAAAGATGACAGAAATGTATGGTAGGGCCAGATCCTCACCTCATATAAATGGGGACTGCTCCAACGGAGCTATGCTAGCTCACACCATTTGAGGATCTGGTCCATTAATGCTCTTTGTCATCATTAGAAAGATGGACTCTTTCCTAGTTCAAGAAAGAGCCCCAGAAAGTCCCTCCCTCCCTCTCCAATTTTGCAGCTGAATTCCAGCTGTCTCTACATATAGCATACACAGTAAATTGTAGTGTAATTATAGCGTAGCACAACTCAACATGTGAAGCTGTCACACTGAATAACAAGCAATTAGGTGTGTCTTTGTGGTGGAGAGGAACAACCGAAACGGGGTTTGATTGGGATGGAGAACTTTTCAGACTCCACCGTGAAAGGGATTATTTTCTCGGCACGTACCGTCAGCTCCAAGGCTGCGTTCAGCAGGCCGTTGCGTTTGCTGTGAAGATAAGCACTGGAACTGCCTGTTTTGGCCACTCGTATCCGTGCCAGCCGGGCTTTCTGTAAAGAGAAGCAAGATGTATTGACATATTTTTACTTTTACACATCAAGCCAACTGTTCCACCTCTACTAAAATAGGGGGAAAGAAAATACAAAGTTTTCATGGAAGCTGAAAAATCAGAGAGACGAAAATACAAGGAATTTATGGCGAGGAGAAGATCAGCAGCCAGCACAGCCTTTTGCACTTCCTACCTGCAACCCAGTTTTAAAACTCAAATGATGGAGATTCAGGAAATCTGAGGACTCAAGACATTACCAGAGCTGACCTCTCACAACCCATCAATGGCCTCCCCTTAAAGAGTAGGGGGCTACCTACTCAAACGTGCTTAGTGATATTTTGGGGTTTCTCCATATTTTGGGCGTCCAACTGGAGATACCCACCTCTTACATGTTTCTTGTCTCCGACATGGGAGGATTGTGTTACCTGTGTGTGTAGATATATAGCTTATCATGTGAAACTCAGATGTGTGGTTTAACAGAGAAAGCGAGAGATTTCAATAGTTGGTACAGATTGTGCACACAACTCATCTATGCCCCGTTTCTCCCACTTGCTTGCATGTGAAATCCCTCTGTGATGCCTTATCTTCTAGCCTGTAAACACTTTGTGGTACAGAGAGTCATTTACTATATGTTTGTGCAGCACCTAGCACAATAAGGCCCTGATATGGTGGAGGACTGTAGGTGTAACTACAATACAAATGGTTAATAATAGGAGACAAGAAGGATATAGTATAGGGCAGATCATTAACTTGCCCCACCTATGAGCTGATTGGCATAGATTAATAATTGGATCTATCTATCTATCTATCTATCTATCTATCTATCTATGGAGACTGTAAAAAACACCTTGTTTGTTCCTTCTCTCCTCCTCCAGCAGCAGTGTGTGTTTGTTAACTTGGATATATGGTAACAGGAGAATAATTTTCTCCAGAAAAATATATGCCCTCCTAGATAGACAGAAATCTCTCTGCCACAACAAATACGCTATTCGGAAAGAAGGGAAAAAATCTATTTATCTAATGTTTGGTTTCTTATAATTAGTTAACCCTGCCTGGCCCGGTCTTATCTACAGACCCCATAACTTCTAGTTAGAGGACTGAACTAAATTATAGAAAAGTGCTATAGACTAATGTAAGCATATAAAGGCTCAGTTAGCTTCTATCATTAAGTGATCAAACGGTTTTTAACTCTTTCTAATTTGTCTGTTCAAATACTGCCTCCTTCTCTGTGAAGTGCTTTGCTTTTTTAAAATTTATTGTTAATTCAGTATTTATTTCCCAAGCTCCATTAAAGGTAGATACATGAAATAATTACCACTGTAAAAAATTATATTAGGTTGTGTTTTAAAATACGGCATAATCTTTTAAATAGTACAGAATGCTAGGTTTTCTTTTCTAATTAGTGGTGGTTAATGGACACAGTGGAGCAAGAGCAAGAGCAAAGCCATGATGGGTCTATAGTGCATAATGATTCCAGAAAGTGTATTACCATATATGCACGAGTGACTTAAGCACTCTGGATTTGAAAGATTTGCTTAACCTAATGCACTTTAATTCGTGCACACAAACAATTTCCCAGGCATGTTCTGGGCACTATTCTGCAACTTCAGTTAGGAGACAGAGGCCAGGAGATTCAAAAGTGATTAGTGATTTTGAGCCCCACCTTGACACACATTGTTTTCAGAGGGTGGGTGTTCAGCACGAGCCCATTTGAGCACCCAAAAATTGAGGTACCCAAAACCAAGAGTCGTCTTTCTAAATCTTGGCCAGATTTCTTTGGCTCCCAACACCCATTTTTAACACTAAGGCTCAGAGTTGCCAGGTGAAATCCTGGCTCCACTGAAATCAATGGTAAAACTGCCATTAACTTAGATGGATGGTGGATTTCACCTCGTGTTCTAAGGCAGGCCCTAGGTACATCCAACACAAGCTGGCAGCAGCTTAGTTCACAATGTGTGAGATCTGACACCATCAGAGCATTTAACAATGACAAAGAGTGTGTGGGTGAGGTTCTGTGGCCTGCAGTGCACAGGAGGTCAGACTAGATGATCATGATGGTCCCTTCTGACCTTAAAGCCTATGATGTCCCCTCTTTCCTCATTTTTTTCTCCTTCCCCACACCCCTTTCCTGTCCTGTTAATAATTTTAATGACTGTAACCATGACAGCTGCACAGCTATAGAAGTCTTTGCAGGAATTGTCTGACTTGGGAAAGAGAGAAGCCAGGAAAACAGAGTGGCTGCTGACCAGCAAACACTGTGCTGAAACACGCTTCTTGATGATGCTACCACAGTTGCCTCAGGGCAAATCTGAATGTGATTTGGGGGTCAGCGTTACTGAGAGCAATGGTTCCACACAACTTGGAAATGCAATCAACCTCTCTTCCTAGACATCTGGCAGGCATGTTCAGGTGGCTATTGCAACTGCTGAGTCCTTGCACTGGGTCACGGGGCCAGTCATGTTCTACTGAGTCATTTCATCTGCATTCCACAAAGTTATTTCACATACAGTAAACCTGCACACCTCTTCGTACATTTTCCTCACCTTTCACAATGGATCTAGTGCATCCCTCCCTTGAACTGCACCAGGAGTAAGTGTGGCCCATTGATCTCTGTCTTTAAATTGATGATGATTACAGAGGATGTATTTCCTCTGTGCTCTTGACAAAATGTCAGTTCCTTTGCTGCAGGAAGTTCAAGAGTCCCCAACAGTTTCTTCTTAGCTACAGCACAAAAGGTTCCACCAGCATCTTCTGTCGCTCTCATTATCAGTTCAGTTATTTGTTATAGTGGATTCAGTCTTAGGCTCCTGTGATGAACATTATTCCCTTTGCCTCCAGGCTAGCAGGAGATCAAATATTAATAGCGGTACTCCACATGGACTGGGGATGGTTCGTCTCTGAGAATCTGTTCGCTCTTCCTCCCTGAAACAGGGCCACAAGCTAACTAAATAATTAAGCCCCATGGCTTTCAGAGTTTGGAACAGATGTTGTTATTTAAAAGATGGGTATAAAACATTGCTGGGAAAGTGGTGATTTAAACCTATTTTTGTAGTCTGAGAGTGAGGGAAGGAAGTGGTGTCCAAGAGTAGATCACGAAGGACAGTCATGGAGGTTGATGTGCTTTTGTGTGCCTATATTTATGTATGTGTATGGGGTGAAATTCACCTCTGTGCAGAGGCAAAAGGCCTATCCATCACTTATATCCCATATAAGCCCTACATTTCTTAGGGGTGAGCAGGATGTGGATGACCGAGCATGATGGAGCGTGACCAAGGGCTTGGCAAAGACCCTGTACTGACCCTGTGCACGGGAGTGAATTTCACCCCGTTGTCACTTGCGGCCAAATTCTGCACTGATGTACTGCAACCCCACTGACATCACTCGGCTGTGTTTTCATTTAGGCAAACTGGGACTGAGCGCTGATTGTGATTCATGGTTCGGGATAGAAACCAGGACGCACTTGGTGCTCTCACATGGAATTAGGTGAAATGGGCCATTGCAGGTTGATCTGGTGGGTTCGGTCAACCCTGAAACTCAAAGCAAAGTCCAAAGGGTGCAAAATTCATGTGGACAAACTCCTAAACTGCTCATGTGAACCATTGCCCATCTTCACACAGCTCTGGGCAGCCCTACAGTCTCCATCATTGGGTGATGTCCAGGTTGCTCCCTCCTGCCCGAAATTTACAATAAAACCCAGCCTTGTTCCTTTTAGTGTCTCACCAGGCACATGAGCATCCAGGAAATGTAAATGCCCTGACTCTGACATCCAGCTGAGCTCGATGTCAGACCCGGAGATGGGGGCAAGTCCGAGAAGCCTCATGGCTGCTCTAATCTATGCAAACTGGCAAGCCATTGCACTGGCTAGTGGTTGTTGGAGCACAATCAGTTCCAGCCAGGCACCCAGAACAGGCCCTCAGGGGCAGCTTTGTCCCCATTGCATGGACATGGTGCATGGACCAGGATTTAAACGTACTCAGCACCAAACAAAATGCACTAAAAGGACCTTCCCCAACCCCACCATGACCCTCCCCATGCTGCCCACTCCACAGGCAGCCCTGAGTTAATGGAAGACCTTGCTGTGTGCCTGGAAGGCCAACAGACTTGAGCTCTGTCAGACCAAGTGGAGAAGTGAATTCCAGGGGCAATGACTTTCCCCTGAGAACACTGTGCACCAGCCCACAGACATACAGGTCTAGGCTCTTGTTCTGAAATGGACCCTTGTATCCACACAGAACCTCAACGACTTCAGGGTCGGGGCCCTAGGGATTAAGGTTTGCATTTAAGTGCAGCTTTTGTCATATCCTATTTTAAAGACTGGTGGGCTTGGCTATGTCATCCCAGACCCACGCTTGCAGGTTGCTCCTTTGGTGAGGGAGGGCTCTAGTAGGCACGGACAAGGGGAGGACCGTGTATTTTGGTTGATCTGCTGCTAATGCCTTTAGGAAGGGTGCATTCCTTCCAAATCTTACCTGCCCTATTGACTCACAAAGGGCAAGGCAGGGCCTGAGATCACTATTTCTGAATATTGTCTTGGCACCGTTAGAGCTGAAAAGAAAAGAAAAAAGCAGCCCCCGGTGCGTGTGTGAGAGTGGAGGTGGTAGGAAGAGTTGCTAGGAAACCACAGGAGCTCAACGTGCATATTACCAAATCTGGAAGATAATTCATTCGAAATAATAACAATCATATGACAGCAATTTGCACATTAAGAGCATTAATTTGGCTATCTTAGCCCGCATTTGTCTCAGTGAGGAGACTGAAAGGCGGGTGTCAGTAAAGGTGTGGATCCTCTCCCTAGCCTTTGCAGTTTCAAGATGCAATGTAGCAGAATCTAGCGGCACAGAATGAACAGGGAGGACACTTGGACTTTCCTAAAACATTGTGTGTGGGCTGCTCAGATGTCATGGTGATGAGGGTGATATATCTAGATAGACAGACAAACCCTACATTATGGCAATACCCTGGCAGTCACCTCCCTACACTGTCCATTGGGGATCAGTAATGGAATCGTAAGAGGACCTGAAGTATAGCCTGTCCCAAGGCAGAGTATCTCGTCATCTATCTCAAAACTCCATCTCTAATCTGTCTAGGCAAGGTGCAAGGAACAGGTGTTATAGGCCAAGAGACACTCGTACTGGATGGCAGGATTAGGAACTACCTATCTGTAGTTGTTGTTGATTTCCATATATTTCTAAGGGAGAGTGATTTTATTGTTGGTTTATCTGATATTAGTCTCTGACATCATTTCTTACTTGCCAGATACCTGTGGCCCTCCAGATTTTCTGTGCCCTTGATTTGGAATATACATTCCTTCTTAGAGAATGGCTTGAGGTACAATACCCTGAGGTCTAAAAGAAATCTCTTTATAGTATTGGCACATCAGTTGTGTCTTTTGTAACCATCCCAAACAAGCAGAGGATGTCAGGTCTTGTGTGTAAGAGTCCTACGTCCACTCCTGCTCCCTCCCTACTGGGCTGGGAGCTGTTATTAGCATTAGCCATCCCATCTAATTTTATCAGCTAAAACCACACTAAGAGCATTCTTGGCAGAAAACACAAATACACTGGATAATTAACAGCTGCCTTACATATTTTTTCCTCTAAATAATGAATGGTTCGAATATCTGTAGCACTCTTGGTGTCTACTCTAGTGAGTACTGCATTGCACTACTTGCACAACAATTTTTTTTTTAAATTCTTGTATCTGAAAGAAAGCCACCATCAAAGATAACCAATTGAAGGCTTTTATGGTTTGGTTTTCTAGTTCCACAGTGCAATGTGAAAGCCATCAGTAAGGGCCAGATTCCCCTCTCCAGTATACACTGAGGATCTATAGTTCTGCTCCACAGCTCTCTAGAGCAGAGTTTAGGCTTGCATCTGCATTCTAGATAGAAATTCTATGCTTGCCCTTTGCATATGGAAAAATGTAACAAACCAGATTAGGGATTTAGAAAGCAGTGGCTCTTGCCACCCTAGCTATAGTGTCAGAGTAAACAGGAGATGGAAAGAAAGTGCTTTCTTGTATTCCTCTTGTATCTTCAACTGTTCGTAAAATGGCCTTAGTCTACAACAACATTCAGGTCCACCATTAACATTGAAACCAAAAAGAAATTTGTCGAAGACTTCTCTTCTACTTCTTAGCTGGAGCCCAGAGTACACATGGAGCTCTGGAAAAATAATGGGCCAGATCCTTAGCTAGTGTAAATCAGCATAGGTCCAATAACTTCAGCTGAGGATCTGACCTATTGTTGTCATGTTCCCTTTGCAACTGGAAAATAGAGCACGGTGCAAAAATAATAAGGAAAGAAGCCAAGAAATTCAAGGAAGCTGCTGCCTTTGCAGTGGAGTGCACACACTGATTATCTGTTCTACTTAGGATGCTGAGAAGCTGACATGACACCTTAAATGAAGCTTGGAAACAAGCTGGACTGCGAAGTTATGAATTGCTAGTGTTACATGCACTGAGAGGAATAATAACTGTTTAAAAAGCAAATGTCCCATGTAATAATAGCCAGTTATTATCCTGCCAGTCCCAGATCCAGCTTGATGCTGCAACAGGCAGGCAGCACTGTTATAATGAAGTGATGGAGAGGACAGTGTATTTCCTACAAATCACATTTCTGTTGTTCTAACTCTTTTCCTTAGGAAAAAATGGAATTTTCCTTTGAACACCTCAAATCTTTACATTAAAACAGCTTTTGAGCCAGGTTTAAATATTCATTCTTTATTGCTTTGGGGGAGCTGTAGTAGAGCTGCATATGGAAATTAAATTGTGTAGAGCTCATTATACTCCTATATAATTTGATAGAGCCACTTAAAGTCAGACCTTTATCTTATTTTTTGGTCTCTTCATTGCTTTCCACAGATGAAAGATTCCCCTCCACTCCTCTGTGATTCTTTTAATCTTCTCTTACCCTGGACTCCATTAAAGCAACAGATCGTCATATCAAATGCAGTGTATTGTTTAATCTTTTCCAACACAGAAGGACATGATTTGCAATCTATTTATAGACCAATACACAGAATATTAACTGGGCCTCAGCTTCTCCACTAAGCATAGAGTGACTGATGAGATAGAAAGATTTGAATGCATTTAACATATGGAACTTAAACATTCTTCTGCAATTGTATGGTGATGTTTCTTGTTTCCTTCAGGGCTACACAAGAATCTTAATAAATCAGGGCTGGATTCTGCCAGGCATATTTACACTGCATAGTACCTGACTCCTTGAATACTGATATCAATGGGACTACTCAAGGAGTAAGCCACTATTCCGCACGAATCGGGTTGTCAGAATCTGTCCCCAAACCAGAGACACTTTTCACTTAATAAATGTCTTCTAAAGAAAACAGCTCCATGCCTTGCTGCATTATTAATAGAGAAGCTGCTGCATTCCTTCTCCCATCAGGACAACTGAAGGTTCTGCATCACACTAACACGCACAGGATGATGAATATGTATTTGTCAGTGATTTCTCTCTGTGTCTTTCTGTATCTTGCCTCTATAACTTCTTTCACACAAATCACAGCCCTACCCACTGATGGGCAGAGTTAAGGTGAGCATGCCACAACTCAGTGATCGGTATAGTCATTGGTTGCAAGTAGACTGAACAGTAGGGGGAGCTTTTCTTGCTGCAGCTATGAGGCACGCTGCTTGCCCAACCCAAGAAGAAGAGGGGGAGCTGTGCTCCCTCTCAGTCCTCTTCAGTGTAACTTTTAGGCCAATCCCCCGCCTCCAGTGCTCTCCCAACATCGGCTGTGTCCAACAGGCATAACCCAGCCACAGAGAGTGATCATCTCTGTAAGGCAAATGGCACCAATCGGCAAGCTTAGTCTTTTATCATTCTTTCCCCCTTGCTGAGACAGGAGAGATGATGAAGCCAAACAAAACAAAAAACAAACAAACCAAAAAAAAAAAAAAAAAAGAAAGAAAGAAAAGAAAAAAGTTTTTTTTTCCTGAGAACTGATTTCCGGAAAATTAGTTTGTACCTCAGCCCCGTAACGATGGCAACAGATTTCAAAAGTATCTGTCTCTAAAGTTATCTGGACATCCAACCCTCTCACTTAAGGAACCAAACCCAAACCCCCAGCTGGCTTTTGTTGTCCACAACGATAACGTGTTTTTTAGAAATGCTGGTAGTTTTATCATTTATTTGGTGACAAACTCTTTTACATCCCCATTCCTCCCAGAATAGCTTCCCAATCAATGATTGTAATGTGATCTATTGACCTCATCCCATGGGAGGCAGGAAAAGGGCTAACTATCCCATGCTTGCATGACAGTTGCCTGCCCCAGTGCAGCCACTGGGCCTGGGCCTGGCTGAAGGAAGCTACGGAATGGCAAAGGGGACTCTCAGAAGAATGTGTGGTGGAGAGGGTCTGACTCAGTCTCCCTTAGGGACCAGAGCTTTCCCCTGTGAGGCCAAACCCTCCCTGGAAGAAACAGACATGTGGAATGACTGACCCTTTGGCTGCACAAAGCTACCCCTTTCTTATTTAATGGAGAATCGCGAGCTGGGAGAAGCACTGGCTGATCCTATTGGGGGTGCACACTTTGTGGGCTTAGCTGGTGTAGTGGGGGCTGTTGTGGGAACACTACATAAAGGAGAGAAAGCGGTACAGGTGTGGGCTGTCAATGGAAAGAGCAGCATGTGCTGGCCGATAAGAATTGTTCCTGTGTCATTAGGTCCGTCAGAGTAGCTGTTGTTCACTGCAAATGGCAGCTCTTGTTTCTGCCTCTCTTCCCAAAGAATCCATGTCTCCTCCCTTCGCCTTCCAAAGGGGAAATCTTTGCAATCCCGGCCCTGTGGTCACACTCAGTAATAGGAGGAAAAGGGTCCTAAAAGATGGAATGTGAGCCCATGGCACATCCCGTGTCCTTATAATAATGGCAATAAAAAACTGGCCACTGCCACCTCCCGTGCTTTCCTGAGCACCCAGGAAGAAACCTGCCTCACATTCTGCATGGGCCTCTAATTTGTCAGCAGAAAGCTCTAGGGTTGTCATGGTTACTTGTTTCTCTACCCCTTGTTTTTGCATTCCAGCATTGTTATGTGTTCTTACTAGAATGGCTCCTAATTGTCCTGACTCAATAGCTAGCGAAGCTTGTGCTTCTTATGTGGACTAAAATGAACTTGCTGCCGTATTATGGAGCTAGAGGACAATATGGAAAATTGCCTCTTTATTGTTATTTTTGTTTAGAGTTAATGCTGAGTTAGGTCTCAGCAGCTACACTTAGATGAACAACAGGTGGCTCGAATTATCATCACGCAACAGTCTGCACAGTAAACAGAAGAGTTTTGCTTTACCACGGGAGAGCAGAAAGCTGGGTAAATATTTCCTAAGGAGCAATTTCTCCAATGAATTTAGCTTCTTCTGTTTGTGGAGTACTCACAAGCAGATGGCAATATCCCCAAATGATGATGATGATGTATTATTTGTATCACTGTGGCACCTAGGTGTACCAGTCATAGCACATAGGAGCCACGCTGCGCTAGGTGCTGTACAAACATAGAACAAAAAGACAGTTCCTGCTGCATCACTAGAGCTCAGTACCAGGCTCCTCAGTACTTTCAGCTGAGCATGTTGGCAGCAGCTCTTCTTGACCAGGCTTAGGCAGTTTCAGATTTGGTTTGTTTAGACACCAGAGATGGAGAAGAAACATTAACTATTACAAATCCTGTCAACGGTGTTACGTAATTAGCCATCTGGGCGGTGCTTTCCAAGCACAGCACCGCATCCCTGCAGGGAGCAGAGAGGAGACCCTTTCACATGGGTGACCAAGGAACCACCAAAGGATGGGGGAGATTTGTATGGGTGCTCGCGTGTTACAGCCTACAACCCAGTAATGAGTGATAGTAGAGAAAGGGGGCATTTGTCAGGGGCTGCAACAGACGTGCAGTGCCCCATGGTCCAGGATGAGCAAAGAAATGATTTTAAAGCGGGTCAGTGTTCAAGTATGTGCACATGGGCGGAAGACTCAGCCTTTCAGCTCTGGTTCACCTGTTTGAATCCTCCCCGCAGAGGATGGGTTAGGGACGTCTAGTTGTCTTATTTCAGAGTAGCAGCCGTGTTAGTTGTCTTATGCAATTTGGGGAACACAAGCAGGAGTCTGAACTAGAGATGGCTGGAAAAGGTTACATAGTTTAAAAAAAATCAAAGGAAATGAATCATTTGACTTTTTTTTTTTTTTGATAAGCAGAAAAATGCTTTACTTTTTAAAACCCTCCAATAACTTTCAGTGTTCCCCCTCCCTTACTCTCCCTTTCCTCCACTGAGGAGGTGGGAGGTAAAAAGCGAGGGAAACATTTAAAAAAATCAAAATGCTGATTATTTTTTGTTTGTGTTTTTTTGACAAAAAAACCTGAACATTTCCGAGAAAAACTTTCATTTCCTCTGGAAAGCAGTTTTTTTTTTGTTGTTGAAAAGATATCAACCAGCTCTAGTTTTTACCTTATTTCTTCCCCTTCTGCAATCTAACTTTTTCCTTTAATTGGTCCTTAAATCACAGTTCCCTGTCCTCTTCCCTGATGGATCTGAGCAGAGCTCTGATAATGCCTCCCTTGCTTAGCCAGACTGTTTCAATGTTAGCTTCTCCTAGTCTTCTCCCTTCCACGCTCCAGAGGATGACCCCCTTCCCAGGGCATCCTGCCCCGAGTCAGCCAAAAGAACGAGACAGCCACGTTGAAAATTTCAAACCCGGCTGGCAGCAAATCACATATGCTAATGCTATCTCTATTGACAGATGTGTCAGACATCTTTCTCAGGGGTAAGATGATGCCATAAATCTAGTGTTAAATATTCTCTTCATCATCATCACTCTTCATCTTCCGTCACATTTTCCGTGCCTACAGGGAGGAGGGCTGTAACACAGGGAACAAGCTGTGTCTAACGTGCTTCTCAAGAAGAAAATAACAAAAACGAAACAGTCAGAAGGACATTTATTTCTGACTTTTCCTGGTGCTGCCTTGAGTCCCTTTTAAACATTGCCACGGCTACTTCTTTCGTCCTTTCCACAGATTTACAGCTGCCAGTGGAAAAACATTCTCAGATGTAGCTCTTGCTGCCTAGAATAATCTGCCCTGTATCTCTGTTCACCTCATTGACTCCTATCTAAAAAGATATTATTTCTTCCTTTTCCCTTTATTCCCCTTTCTCTGTGTTATTGGTCATATGATTGAATGCTTTAATTCATCTGCCAGACAATGTGCCCATTCCACTGCTTTTCCTAATTTATACCATTTACTCTTTAGTTGCATGTAATGTTAGGTCCTGTAAAGCACTTTGGGATATAGTTTTATGTGAGAGCTGCTCTAGAAAATGAATTCCTGTCGCATAGTACTTCCCCTTATCTACATTTGGGTGTTTGGTCCTTTGCTGGATGCTCATAATGGAACCAGAAGGCGTTCAAAGCTTCTACCACACATTTCCTGAGCTTCTAGGGTCAAAATGCTGTAAGCAAAGGCCACTGGCTAATAAATGAAACATACTGAGCACACTAAACTAGAATACTCAAAAGCATATTTACCGAAGGCCTGGAATCTGGTGAAGGTTTGTGGAAGCTCTGTGGCTGCTGAAGTGATATACTCAGGTGGAAGTGGACAATTTCAGATTAGCTCATGTGAAATGCCGCACTAAAACCATGCTAATCACTTTGAGATTATCAGCTGTTCTAATACCTTTGCTTGCGTAGCAAATCTAACCATTCTATCGTAAAGACCCTTTAACACGGTTGTCCACAGAATACTTTGGCATCTGAGTATTTACACTTCTCCCTCATTGTGTGTGTGTGTGTGTGTGTGTGTGTGTGTGTGTGTGTGTGTGTAGAAAACCGCTCATCCCTTCAGTCAAATTCCCCCCCGTTGTGTTGGAAAAGCTCCAAAAAACCTCTCGGGATGCAGCCTGAGCACCTGCCGCCTGTGGTTTCAAGCCAAGATTCGGCGCATCCAGACTTGGGAGAACTCATTTTGCCAAACTTAGAACCTCAGGGGCAGCTCTAGAGATTTGACTGTGTTCGGCAAGCCAGCAAAAGTCTGCCAACGGCAGTGACATGCCCCCACTCAAAGGGGTTTCTGCGTGTTTTACTGTCCACCGCAATCCCCCAGCTGCACCAACGCTATCCAGAATTACTTCCAAAGCATGCCTCTTTAGCACCGGGCAGAGCTTCAGGAGGGACAGCCATTGAGACATGCCTGGCTCAGATTCCTGCCCACCTCAATCATTTTGGCTGCTCGAATGTACTGCTGCCTGCCATTGCCGGCGCCTGTGCTTTTAGGAGGGTTTGCCCACCGTACTACCGCCCAATGGCAACACAGGCTGCATGACTAATGCTGCAAATCACACACATGCTACAGGATTTTAACCTTTCCCCCCCTACACACACTGTAATAGCACTGAAGAGTGAGACCCCTGCTTTCTTCCACGTTGGAGTGGGACCAAAAGGAGGTTTCTTGCGAAGAGTGGGGCATACCCTCTGCAGTGAGAAGTCTGCAAAGCGGAGAGGCAAGTCATGGTATATATTTTTTATGGGCTAATACACCTGCCAACCAGAAAAGGCACTTCTAGGGCCCACGTAAACTGGTTGGGCTGTGCAAAGGTGTGTAACATGAGCGCAGTGCCTAGACAGCCCTGTTTGCCAGCAGTCCAGAGGAAGGCATGTGCAGTGGGGCCTGAAGTGGATTTGTTAGAATAGAGTTGAGTCTCCTTTGTTTAAAAAGTGGAAACACTAACCAGGTTTCACATTCACCTTGCAAAACTGGCTGCAAGCCAATTAGCCAAGGGCCCCAAACACCACATGCTTAGTAACTGGCCAGGCCATGCCCTTTGAAAAGGAACAACAAATAAACCAACAAATGGCAAACATCCTTTAGATTCTTTGTGGCTGGCTGCACTGAACTTAAAAAAGAAGAAGAAGAAGAGACCCTGAGTGAAAACCACATGACTCCTAGCGTTGCAGACAGGAGGGCATTGACATTGTGTGACCAGGAAACTGCCGAGCTTGGCATGCCTCTTTGCTATTGAAAGCAAGACACATGGTCTTCTGTTCAGAAGCAATACAAGAGCCCTAAGAAGATGGGGCTGAATGCGCTTAGCCTACAGAAGGGTTCACCGAGAGCAGATATGGCAAGTGTCTCTAAATACTTAGATAGAAAGCTTAGGGCTAGTCAGTAATAAATGGGAAGGGGAAATGAGAAGAAATGGCCCTACATTTACAAATTGAGGGTTCCATCGCACAGCCCTATTGCCTAGCCCTATTCCCTAGCATTGCCCTATTGGGATATAAAGGCTGCAGGACCTATCACTGAGATCCCACAATCGATGACAGCTTGCAGAATTCCCAAACCCGGGTCTGGTGTGGAGCAGTGCGGTCTGCAATGGGATTTGCAGGTGCCCAGCACCTCTCAGTATCAGGCCCCAAGTTCATACCCAGATAATTCTACAGAGCCCAGAGTTCCTGCGACAGTTTATTGCCAACACTTCATTCTCCCTGGGATATGATGCTGGAGCCAAGGGGCTTGGTACTGCCATAATTAGTTGGACTGTAATTGCAGCAGCTTGGGGACATCTCTGCTCTCAGAAGAGAAGAGAGGAGTGTGCATAATTAAACAGCCCCCTTCAAAACTCTTTAATGCACAAAACCCTTCTATTCCTTTCCATTGACATTGACACCCTCCAGTGCCATTACCTTGCAGCAATAGGTACCTCCTGAATTTCCTCAACACAGTGTCTATCTAATTAATGTACAATGAACTTTCTTATGCTTGGTGAGCATGCAGGCAGCATCAGACTTGGTACAAACAGCTTCCCCCAGGTCCCCTCGCCCCCCATCAGCTTTGCAGTATGAAAGAGGATCTAGACTTGTTATTTCTGGAGCTTGTTCCCAGTAAATAAAAAAGGCCAGTAGAACGTTTGCTATGCTTGATAGAATCTTTCCAACTCAATGAGGCAGCTGAGTGGGTTATTTTTAAAGCAGGACAATTTAAGTGACACAAAGGACAAGTGTCAATGTCCCCAGAGATTAAGGAGAAATGAGGTCTCCCACAACACTTTGAAAAACATTTTGTTTAGAAGCAGTTCAGCCGACAGATCTAATATTGTCTGTGGGGGTTTTGCTGCCTTCCTTCCTGTTTTTGTCACCACTTGTGGCATTTGTGTGAAGACAGGAGCTTTGCTGCTAATTAGGTCTCACCTGCTTTCCCCCTTGAAGCCATAAGGCTAAATTCTCATTGACACCAAGGAGGGGAAAAGCCAGAAATCTCTCAAGAAAAGTAGTTCTCTCAAGATTCTCAACCAGTCTTATAGGCTCAAGATGTCTGGATCATTCACATGAGCTTTGCAAAAGCACCCAAACCTTTGGAAGCTTAACTGAATCAAACCCACACTCAAAAATCTTCTCTCTTCTATTCAGGTTCCTATGCATCCCTCATCACCGTAACTTCTATTGCATAATATGACTAACATCTGTCACATAAGGTTTGCTCTTTCTCTCTTCCTCTCCCCAAAGGGAAACTGTTTGGGGGTTGAGAATTTTTTAAGGGTCTCATATTAAGAATATAAGAACATAAGAACGGCCATACTGGATCAGAGCAATGGTCCGTTTAGCCCAGTATCCTGTCTTCTGACAGTGACCAATGTCAGATGCTTCAGAGGGAATGAACAGAACAGGGCAATTATCAAGTGATTCATCCCCTGTCCTCTACTCCCAGCTTCTGGCAAACAGAGGCTAGGGACATTCAAATCATGGAGTTGCGTCCCTGACCATCATGGCTAATAGCCACTGATGGACCTATCCTCCATGAACTTATCTAGTTCTTTTTTAACCCAGTTATAGTTTTGGCCTTCACAACATCTCCCGGCAACGAGTTCCACAGGTTGACTGTGCATTGTGTGAAGAAATACTTCCTTTTGTTTGTCTTAAACCTCTCCGAGGAGTTACTACTGATTTACACTGGAGGGTAGTTTAGAACATTTGCAATCCTGATTCTTCCTGCCCTGGAGAGCCCAGATCAGATACTTGTACCTGCCTATTCTTCGCACTGTGCCCATGCCAGCGTGAGTACAAACTGAACTCTTACATGAGAGAGATGCTAATACTGATCTGAGCGGGAGAGCCACTCCATTGTCGAATCTTTTAAATATTCCAGTTCTCAGACTCAAAGGCGTTTGTGACATTCACTCAAGAGCAGCATTGTATCAATGTCAGGAAGAAGTTCTGTTCTTAAAACATCACTCAGAAATAAACAGTCCCCATCACTCCTCAAATTTACCAAATGAACCTTGTCAGAAATGATCAATTCATCTCTCACTGAGGCTGACCCAGTCTTTGCTGCATGCCAGAGGAGAGAATTTGACGACACCGCACAATGCATTCAGATTGCCAGATCTCCTTGTAATTAATTCTCTTATAATAGAGTTTGGGGGAAGAGCAATTTATCTTTGAGGTGTTTAAACTGATAATGGGTATTTTTTTGTCTCCTCTTTAAGGCAAAATTTTATCTCAGTTTGTTTTTCAAGGACATGTGTGTGGATTTTAATAAACATCTGCAAATATTTGCTCATGCCATTTGAACTCATCTCCGCGTTAGGCCAATACCTCCTGAGCAGCAACAACAGCTGGGATTTAGCATATGATAAAGTAGGGAAGCATAAGTGCTGCTGAATGCCTTCCCATTTCTCAACTTTCTGAAATAATGCAGCTGCACCTAAAACTCAAATTAAGCTGGAGAACTCAGGTTTAATCTCACTCTGATCCTCCTATCTGTACAGCTATTTGAATGTCACATTCAGCCAGATATGACATGCTCACGTTATTTCTGCCTTTATTACTGCTCATTAGATGACCCAAGTCTAAGTCATGCATTCAGCTGTATTTATCTCTAGTTTTAGGAGCCTGCAAATTGAAATTCTTTTGAGCAAAACTGCAAAGGCTGGGGAAATTTGGAAGAGAATTTAGATACATGGTCTGAATATTAAGTTGGAGACTAGGGAGGGGGGAGTATCTGGCTGCTGACAGAATTTCTGTTTAATGAGTCAGATGTTTTGCTGTGACTTGTCTCCATGGGATGCAGCAGAGTGGGGTATGTCCTGATTCTCAGACTGGCTTTACATTTGTCCTAACCTTGCTGTCGTTTAGAGCAGCCTCAGGGCTGCCCTAAAATGTGTCCGTTGGTACCACTGACCTACTGAGAATAGCCAGACTGCAGTAGCACTCCAGCTATGCCTACCCCTTTTAAAAGAATTCATTAAAACAGGAGGAAACCATTTCTAGCTCTAGATTTTAAAATGTATTTATGTTCCATAACAGTTGTGCTTCCTGCAATAGACTGAAGTTCTTTTAAAGCATCTACAATAACTGACACACACAAAATATTTACCATGCTGGTGACAGACGGAGAAAAGAGAGAGAGCCCAAGGCATATTTAGCACAGCCAAAACCTAGGAAATGCATTTGTGGTGTTTCACGCAAAAAATGCCATCGCTTAGCTTGCTCCTTAAAGGGAACAGTGTATGACAGCCCTGATGTGGATGCACAGGGCTAGCACGTGTGCAAGGAGCTTTATCCCGCCCCTCCTTGCACGACTCCTCCGATACCAGATACACTTACACTCCCTGTACTCAGGGAAGCATCAGAATTGTTAACTTGCTGCATCCCTCAGTGGTCAAGGCCTATGCCCCACCATTCCTTCCTTCCACTATCCCATGTTCCAGAGAGGTCTCGCCAGGGACTATGGGGATGTAGGATGCACGCCCTAAAGGATGATGCAGACTAGACACCTTGAAGAAGAACTGTTCTATTTAGTCTTATGACTCCTCTGAGCCTGCAGGGTGCAGCACAGCTCTGCAGCCCCCCCCACCTCCACCCAGTGACTCAGTTGTTCCTAAAGTGATAGTCACGTGCGTGAGGAGGGAGAGGCTCATTATTGTGTTAAATATTCTGTTATCTTACCCTGAAAATAGATTCGCTCAACTCATTTTTTTTATAGCAAGCCAGATTTCCGTCCTGGGCTTCTGTCCCTATTTTACACTCGGGAGGAGGGAGAGTGGGGCTGAGTCTTCCATCTCCACAGCCCAGAGCGAGGAACTCCATCCTCCATCTACTATCTCCAGACCTTTCGGCTCATGCTCAGAGTTCAGCCCCAAGCCATAGCTAGGAACCGTAGTGCCCCCCCCTCCTTGGGATCCCATGACGTCAGTCTGTCTCTGGCAGTCTGTCTTCAGGACACATCACCCTGCTCCCAGGTTCTTATTCTCAGCTCCCAAGGACCCTTCTCTTTGCTGCCAGCCATCTCAATCTCAGTCTGTCTTCTGCTGCATGCCTGCTGCCTCTTGACTTCACAGCTCAACCCTGCTCCCTCCCCCTGAGGTGTTTGCTAAGACATGCATTCCCAGTGCCACACGCTCTGTCTGTCCCCTGTCAGGTCCTCCTGCAATAGTCACCAGCTACAGTTAAGTGACAAGCTTGGTATCTGATCCAGGAGGCAGAAATTTAGGAGACCTGTGTTCTATTCCTGGCTCTGTCAGTGGCCTTGAACAAGTCACCTCACCTCTTTGTGCTTCTATTTTCCTGTCTGTAAAATGGGAGTAATATGGTTTACTTCCTTCATAAAGTCCTTTGAGATGTACAGATAAAAAGAGCTATTACTATTTGGGTGGGAAATGTAACCATTACTTATATTTGTCCTACTCCAGCAGATGGAAGTCAAACCTCTGGGGGATGGTGCTGGAATCCACATGATGTTCAAAGTAGCTTCTAAACTCCCATAGACAAATCCCCAGTGAGACTATCATTAGTGCATTGCTGTGTGTGTGTCTTTCTCTTTAGTATTCCTACGCTAATCAGCATGTGAGGATTACTCATGCTTTTGACTTGAGAAAACTTTACAAATCCAGCAATTTATCCAATGCCAAGGGGAATTAGAAATTTAAATCTAGGAAAAAAATTATACACTGTGTGTGTCAATACAGCAAACCTGATGAGAGCAGCAATCAATCATGTGAGCACGAAGGTTAGCGGCATATATCCTCTTTACAAAACAGATCAACAGCCAACCAAAAAAAAAAAAAAGGGAGAAAAATGAATCCATGCAAAAATCTTCAATATGAATCCTGACTGCATGGAAATGATACCATAGCAATGTGGGAGGATAGGCTTGTGGTTACGGCATGGACTTAGAACCCAGGAGATCTGTATTCAACTCTTGGTTCTGCTATAGGTGTCCTGTGTGACCATGGGTGAGTCATCTGTTTAAATAGTAAGTTCTTTCGTGTAGTAACTGTCTCTCACTGAATGTACAGTACCTAGCAATGGGGCCCCTGTCTCAGTTAGGGCCTGTTGTGTTAGTTGCAATAAAAGAAGTGAGCCCAGAGAGGCTGCCATAATAACATAATATTGCGCAGTATTTGTCCAAAACAACATTTGCAAAGGCATTTTTCTCTTTAAAATGTTGTTTTAGTCACAAATGACATTGTAAATTAAGGCAATGGGGGGGGTGTTTTCTTTTTTAAATTAGACATTTGAATCTGTAATAGATTTTGCTATTTAGCAATGAATGGATTGTGATTTTAGTTGCTTAAAAGGTATTTGAGTGACCTGTGAATTCACAGTGCTGGGAAATTAATTGTTAATTGGACATGGTTTTGTTGTTCTTTATGTTGTGATTCCAAGGTCTGAAATTGAAGTCTCTGCACGCAGATGGGATGGATTGCGGATCTGTCCTCCAGGGAACCAAAGTTAAATTTTCCATTAGCACGTAGCTTTGGGGCTGCATGATATTCAGTTATAATGCTTGTAATATGGTCCTGTTCATTACCTGTTGGAATATATTCTTCTGATTTGGGATTCTGATGGAGAGTGCTATTTGGGACGGAATTGTTCAGTAAAGGGGATTTTGTGGTGAATTTTAAAAGGGGATTTTACTGCGGGAGAAAGCTGGAGGATTGACAGTGTTAGAGACTGAAATCCTATCAGCACAGAACAGATGCAACACAGGAGGCAGTTTTGCAAGCTCACGAGACACACTTCTTTGCTTATGAAAGAAGGTGGACAGTGAGTGAGTTCTGAGGAAGTCTGGCCAGTTGGAACTCTGGGAGATCTTCGAGAAGGGAGCTTTCCATCCATGACTCCACAATATGCTTCAACGCTCATCCAGAGTAGAGGATAGGAATTTAGACTGTGATTTTCAAAGAAGTTTAAGAGCTTTAGGCACCTAATTCCCTAATCCCATGGGAACTGGGCACCCAAATCCCTTAGGCAGCTTTGAAAAGCTCAGACTTCGCCTCATATTCCATCCTTACCAGTATCAGTGCTTTCTAAATTGCTTTGGGATTCCTTGTCTATCGCAAACGCTATACAAAATCAAATTATTTTCTACAGTCATCTCTGATTCCAAGTGAGATGCTGGAGCATATGCATGTTTTATTTATTTCGCCTACAGTTCAGTCTTGATTTTATTCATTTCCATGTGTGTTTCCTTTATGTGTTTATAAAACTTGTATTTAATAATATATTGCTTTTTGTTCATTATTGCAGGAGAAATTCCACTCATTACAGCTCTTGTTACAATGGCTGTCACTTGGACTTAGCAACAGACACTTTAGTGCTTTACTTCAGTCTCTTCTGTAAAAGACAAGGAGGTGCCTAGGTGCTATTTAAGCTAGTTAGAAGAAAGTCAATTACTGAATATTTGTCTCTAGAGCATAAAAAAGATGAGTCAGCCCCATCACCAGTTTTTATTTTATTTTCAGATTTGCTGCAGGGAACATTATTTAACGTTCGCACTCGGCAACAAGATTCAGCTGGACCTTTTTTGTGTCCAATACTTAAGGCTGAGGCCTCGGCTACAGCTAAAACTTGGGTCAACCTAGCTATATTGTTCAGGGCTGTGATGTCGCTGGGTTGACCTAACCCCACTGCAAACACAGCTACGTCAACAAAAGAATTCTTCCATCAACCCAGCTACCGCCTCTTGGAAAAACTACAGCAACTGAAAAACCTCTGCCATCACTCTGGTAAGTGTTGACACTACAACGTTACAGCAGTGGCACCTGTAGTGTAGACATACACTGAATGTAAATACTCTGTCTTGGTTACAATATCCTTACAACCTACCAGGCATAGGTCTCTCCTGCCTAGCTCTGAATGTAATCATTTACTCCTGTGTAAAGTAAATACAAAGGTGAGGTGTAAAACACCTCTGCTCAGAATGGTAGCACTTCACACTCACTGGGAAGAGTAATGGTAGGCAATTAGGAGTGGGTGGAGAGGTGCCCAGGAGACAAAGGGTGTGATTCTTCACTCACTCCTGCTAGTTTTACACCAGCATTACTCCATGGACTTTCAGTAGATATACTCCTGATTTACACCGGTGGAAGGAAGTGAAGATCCAGGCTCAGTTCTATGGTAAAATGGGGTGCACACACTGAAAGACTTTGAGAACCCCTGCCCTAAACATTATGCCTGCTGGAATGGACTGTGTGCATCAGTGAGATAGATGTCATTGGCTCTTCTCTCCCCTTGGTTGTCTTGTTTCCTGAGCTGTTCCTGTGATGCTCAGCTCCAGAACAGAGACATGACTGCATCCCCTCTGCATATTACAGACCCATCCGGTTACTGTATAGCAATCTCTGGGGTTTGAAGCTAGCCTCTTTGCTTTTGCTGTCATTTGTATCTCCTTTGAAAATTCTTGCACTCTTCTTGATTTGATAGTGAAATTATTCCACTATTAAATATAAACTTGTGTGAGGATAGTTCTGTATCCATAACAACATTCATTCCTCCCAACGGGCACATGTGCCTCTGCTACCTACAGCACTCAGGTCTTTTTCACTAGTACGTAGGTAGGTGAGCAGCTTGATTTTACATATGATTAAATGTCAGAGATTTAACAGGGGGGCTATAAGGAAGCAGCACTGGAACAGCGCAGTGATCTCAGCCACAGATAACAATGATGAAATCCACTTTCAGATTAATGGCCTCATTCCTCTCTAAGGACCTTCTATGAATATCAAGGTTGGAACATAGTTTAACTTAATTGATTGACAAGCTGCAGGTAGGTGGGTGAGGAATTCATGAACGGGCAGATGGGAACTGGAGTATATGCATGAGGCAGTTCAGGCTATGTCTACACTACGCACCTCTTAGTGACACAACTGTGCCGCTACAGCCATGCCACTATAAGGTGTGAAGTGTAGCCACTTTCACCCACAACAAGCGGGGGCAGCTTTGTCGGCAGGAGAACTCTCCTGCCAGCAAAGCGTGTTCACGCCGGCACTTTTTGTCGACAAAACTTTTGTCATTCGGGGGTGTGTGGTTTTTTTCACACCCCTGAATGAAAAAAGTTTTGCCAACCAAGTTCCAGTGTAGACAAAGCCTTAGAGTGGTGTGGTAGCTGAGAATTTATGCAGCCTATTGATACCTTACTTGCTTCAACCCGTCTTATAATAAATGCCATACATAGCAATTTAGAAGTTGCAAAGATGAACCAGCAGAGGCTAGACTTTCACTGTCTTGAAATATAACCTCGTGTCCAACCAGGTGGCTGTACTGGAATTCCGGATAGTTTGATTTCCAGTCTGTAGATACTTATTCTATCTTCCAGGCTGCACCACAACGTAAAGCCAAGAAGCCAAAGCTCAGTTTACCTAGAGGCTTCTCAAGTCTGGGCTTGATACTGCTGTCACTGATCAAAATCCACACAGAACCAGATTCTCAGCTGGTGTGCACTGATGTAGTTGCTGGAGCTACGCTGACTTACACCAGCTGAGAATCTGTACACTGACTTCAGAGATGTCAGATCAGAGCCTATGTCACCAAATCATTGATGTGCTTGGAGGAGGGGGATATGTATAAATACTCACTAAACTGCTACACACCAAAGCTTTTCAAATCTAATCTAATCTAATGCACCAATCTATCCATTTGTGGTATTTATACGATAGGACTGTAGTATAGATATACAGAGACAAGGTGGGTGAGGTGATATCTTTTATTGGGCCAACTTCTGTTGGTGAAAGAGACAAGCTTTCTAGCTTACACAGAGCTCTTCTTCAGGTCTATGTAAGCTCGAAAGCTTGTCTCTTTCACCAACAGAAGTTGGCCCAATAAAAGATATCACCTCACCCACCTCGTGTCACTAATATTCTGGGACCATCACAGCTACAACACTGGAAATGTATAGAAATACAGTGAGGCTGTGCTGTATAAGCTACTTAGCATTAAAATTTAAACCCAAAGGGATCTGCTTCTGTGAGCCCTATGCCCACATGAAGTCACATCACATTGCAAGGCTGGGTCCTACATGAATTACTGTAGAGACTCATACCAGCCACATGATGGCTAATGCCATGTGAAACAACTGCGTGGATGGCACTTTTTACCAAATGGGCAAACGTGTGTGTGTGTGTGTGTGTATATATATATTTCATATTTACATTATTATGCATTTATATTATGTTTTTCATCTAAATTACATTGTGTTACACTCTACATTTCAAATAGCTGGTAAAATGGAGATTTTTTGTAAGATTTTTAAGGATATACAGTATATACACTGTCAAATCTATTTTGAATGTAGATGCAACACCCAGAGCTAATATATGGCAGATGCATTTCATTTCTGCATGGCAGCTGTCCACTTGTTGCTATCCTATAGGTCCAGAATGCCAACATTTGTGAATTTGCCGGTCCCATCTCTGCCTTCCGAGATGCAAGATGGAGACACACCCTAGATACTTGCCTGGGGTAGAAATAACACACCCTCCATTGAGTCCCCTAACACTGGATTCCTGGCAGACAACATTTCACAGAAGAAAAGAAATCTTTAGGCTAGATCTACACTACAAATGCTACAGTGCCGCAGCTACACAGCTGTAGTGTAGACACTTACTACAGTGTTGGAAAGGGTTTTCCATTGCTGTAGGTAAGCCATCCCCTCGAGAGGCAGTAGCTAGGTTGACAGAAGAATTCCTCCATCCACCTAATAGAGTCTAAACTGAGGCTTAAGTTGGGTTAACCACATCTCTCAGGTGTGAATTTTTCACACCCCTGAGCGACATAGTTAGGTCGACCTAAATTTTAAGTGTAGACTGGGCCTTAGTCTCTAGTAGCTATAAGAACCTGATTCTGCAGTCCTGGCTCTAGTATAAGTTGGCAGGTCCAAAATGAAGAATGCAATACATGCATTATATTTTTGCACTGAATGTATTAGTATATCACTGGTAAACCCCAGAAATTCCCAGGAGCTGCTGATTATGGCCAGCCTTTAATTCTGTATTACGTGCAGTAGCTTTTTATTTTTTTAAAAAAGCTCGGACATGATAAGACTACAAAGGGACCACACAGCCAAAAGGGTGAATAACTCCTGATAAAGATAAAAAATAAGGATGTACATTTTTTATCACGGTGGAACCAGGCTGGTGTGTAATAAAGGGCAGCAATGGAAACCCCATTGCTTCATACATTTAAAACAAGATTAGATGAAAATACATTGTAGTGAACTAGATTGTGTGTGTATAGATGTGGGCAGATGAGTGTGTTTGTATAGGCGTAAGTAAATGCACATGTGCGTAGATGTAGGTAAGGTGTATGTGTGTACCACTGCCCTTACTAGATAGAAACAGAAGTGGCAGTTGTGTCTCATATGACTTACACACAATGATTTTGAGATTTGCCATTAGCTTAAGTGTAGCAAGTTGGGCTTTTGGAGCAGAAGGCTGTGAATTCTATCCCTGCTTTTTCCATAAAGTTCCCAATGGCCATGCTGTGTGACACAGGGACAACAGTGAAATTCCAACGTGACCATGGATTTGTTACAATATCATAGGGAACAATTCTGCCCCTGTGGGGGAATGGTCTAGGTGACCGAGCCCTGTGATTTGTGTGTATCTTTTATTCTTCCCTTAATGCTAGCAACTCCCATCATGATAAAATGCCCATGTTGCGTCTGCGTTGCTAGTGATACTACCAGTAAAGCAGGTGTGACTGTAAACTGTGCAGTCTGTCAGTGGAAGGTGCTGTCTGGGATAAATGGGACTTACCTTTTGTGCTCTTCGCTTGTCAGCTCTCTGATTCTGATGATAAATTCGGCTGAAATTGGAAACAATAACTGGGACAGGCAGAGCAATGACCAGCACTCCGCTCAGCGAGCAAATGGAGCCAAATATCTTTCCAGCAATCGTCTTGGGCACCATGTCACCATAACTAGAGGGAAACAAAGACAAAAAGAGGGCCCGCTCCTTTAGACAAAGTCAACCATGCCAAGAGCCTGTGTAATTTCACTGAGCATGCAGACAAACTGAAAGGTCAAGCTGGACAGTAAAATCTAATAGCCAACAACAGTGCATTGGTGCATTGCATCCCAAACAATCCTAATACTACCTCCATGGGAAAAGTATCATTGGATTCGAAGAGAGTGTCTTGATAGTAACCAAAGTCAGGTCTTGAACAAGAGCCTTACCAAAAACTTAGAACAGCCTCCTCTTGGTACCCAGTGAATATATAGTCAGAAACTGTAACTGGAGTTTTCAAAAGGACTGGTTCATTTTAGGTCCACAACTAAAGAGAGTGGCAATCTCATGTCCTGGTATATGCATAAGATGATCACTACAGAGATCAGGAAGGCGTTTCCCCACAATGTGCAGGATTATGCTATTGGCTAGCTGCATTATAGTTTGGATTTGCTATTCATATGTTTGTATGAAGTACAGGTGTTGGCCAGGGCTGAAGTCAGGATGCTGGACAGGAAGGACCAGTGATCTGAATCTGTGTAGCAAATCACATGTAATGGAGGGACCTGATTTACCACCTCTTTTATACTGGTGTCACATTACTGATGTCCATGGATTTACCCCTGATTTACTCCATGGTAGGTCAGAAGAGAATTAGGCCCTTCGACTCCAATAAATGTCAGGAAAGCTATGATTTAGAGCTCTGCAAAATGACTGAAACCCCAAGCCAAGTCTGCTGCTGGGCTAACCTTACAGACTGAAAACTGAGTTTGTGTTCATTGAAGGATTCACTAAGGATTGATAAGGAAAACTTGGGTTGATTTATATATTTAAATAAAATCCCAGCGGACACTTCTGGTTTCACATATATTCAGACATTTTTGATTTATTTAAACCCCAAACTCAATAAGAAACTCAATCACGTGAACCCAACTGGAAAACATTGAAACAAATCTCAGCAAACTCCAACCTAAGTTCTGCACAACTCTCTCTTCGTTAACAATTTTATTTTGCATTTGGAATAATGTTGGTATAAGCAGAGATAAAAGAATCCCCTTAATTTTTATACTAATTGAAAATCATGTTGATCTAACTTCTTTAGATTTCACATGACAAAAACTACCACAGAGTAAAGTGCTATTTTACTGCTGTTTGTGTTTTTATTTTGCATATTGCAAAAGCTTTCTGCTGTATTTGTATCTGTGGAGAAACCCTCAATGCTTTGACTTGTGGTTACTCACTAGTGCAATAAGAAGCATGCCTGTTATTCCCTAAGGGAACAAACAGTACTGTAACTGCTCTGGGTTCCGACAGGTGATTGGCTGACCTAGCTCACTGACTGCCATATTATAGTGAAGGCAAAGCACTGTAGTGAAGGAAATTGGGATTTTGAATTTACAGTTTAGTCTGACACAATCCCCATATTGCATCACAAATGATTGGACCTCTTAATTCCAGCTGACTGCCCCATCACTCATGATTCCTCCATATCACAGCACAACTTATCAGAATTTGGAATTCTAATGGCGTGCCAGCTATTGGCAAGCTAAAGCAACCGCCCT
Source organism: Terrapene triunguis (assembly GCF_002925995.2). Taxonomy (NCBI): domain Eukaryota; kingdom Metazoa; phylum Chordata; order Testudines; family Emydidae; genus Terrapene; species Terrapene triunguis. The sequence goes on from NW_020665277.1 coordinate 2,109,361, forward strand.
GCTCTCAACGGATGCGGAGGTGACCTCGGCCAGAGAAGGGTGTTCATGATCCCATGCAGTTTGCCTCTAGAAGTGATTTCAGTGCTCTCTTCTGCAAATGACTGTCAGACAAGTCAAACTCACACCCAGAGAAATGAATTACAGTGTCTTCAGAGCAGCCAGTAAAGGTCACATTTTGTAGTTAGCACCCGTGGGGTGTAATAGGAACATGATTAAGTCAGTTATCGACTGAACTTATTGGCATATATGAGTTGCCTTGTTAAAGCATTCATTGTGTACGTTACCATCAGAGCAAACACAAGTGACTATAAGCTGGAGGAGGGAAAAACAAAAAGCAGAGCAGACGAGATTTAGGCATTCTACCATCAATACTGCAACTTCTTTAAATGTGTATTGCAAATGAGAGCCCAGGATACAAACCTTTTGGGCACAACAAGTGGGATATTCAAAAGCTCCTAAGTGACTTAGGAGCACAGCTCCATTGGGACGAGGTGGAAAGGCTCTGCCTGTGTTCGGCATGTAAAGGAGTCCCTGGCTCCCTGCCTGATTCTTGACTCATCTAGGGCGGGGCTGTGATAGGACGGGGGAAATGCAGAAAAGGGGTCCAGGAGAAGGGCGTGTTCCTTCTCTGCTCTGCTTACTGAAAACTGGAAAGAAAGGTCTCTGGCTGCTGTGACCAGGGCCGGCTCCAGCTTTTCTGCCGCCCCAAGCGGCCAAAAAAAAAAAAAAAGCCGATCGGCGGCACTTCGGCGGCAGCTCAATCGCGCCGCTTCATTCTTCAGCGGCAATTCGGCGGCGAGTCGTTCACTCCCTCTCTTCCTCTTCAGCGGCACTTCGGCGGCAGCTCAAAGAGGAAGAGACGGACTGAGGGATCCGCTGCCGAATTCCCGCCGAAGACCTGGAGGTGCCGCCCCGATACAGGACAGAGTGCCGCCCCTTTGTATTGGCCGCCCCAAGCACCTGCTTCCTTCGCTGGTGCCTGGAGCCGGCCCTGGCTGTGATCTGGTGTCCGGAGTCACGTTGCTCATGTTTTGGATCTTTTTGTTTTAATGCCATGAACCCTGAGTCCAGGGGCTCAAACTGACTTATAGGCTTTACCTTTTTACCATTTGCTGGCTGGCAAATCTGCCTGCCTGCTTACACCATCCACGAGCTTGATGGGTAAAACTTCCTGTGCAGAGCAGAGCCATAAGCAGAAATTCTATCTGGTGGGACATTCCAATATGTCAACCTTTTTTTTCATCCTGAACTGGGATGGAAAGCTGAAATTAGTGACATTTTTTGCAGCATGAAAAGGTCCCAAAATTTTTGATTTGGAAATGTTGTAGAGTTTTGTTTTCAGCATCCCAAACTGAAATGCGTGTGATGGAAAATTCCCAAGCAGCTCCACTTCTATAACTTTGGAATGCAATAAGGGAGTGGTCAGTTCTGATGGCTCCTCCTGACTGGCTAAGATTTGCATACATCCTGTTGTGACACCCCTACCCCCATTCTCTAGACCGCTTGTTTGTCCCTACGACTTTGTCCGTCTTGTCATTTAGAGTATAATCTCACTGGGACAGGGACTGCCATTTCCTGCATGTCTGTACAGTACCTAGCACATTGGGGCCCTGGTAGGTTGGCCTCTGGTTGCTACTGCAATGTAAATGACAATAGGAAGTGTGTGTACTGTGAGATGTAGTGTGACACCGTTGCTAACAAAGGTGTATCGAAATTCGGACACTAGGCGGCAATCTCTTTAAAAAAATGCACACAGTCATGATACAGGCTTGGATTAGCATCTTCCTTCATTGAGGAAAATAAACTGTTTGCTGACTGCAGTCACCAGCAGTGGCTTCTTATTAGCATTAGGGAACCATAAAAAGGCCCTGACTGAGCTCAGGGCTCCACACATGGAAAGAGTTGGTTCCTGCCCCAAAGGCTCACAATAGAAATTAACAAGACAAGGAGTGGCAGAAAGGGAGTTCTGTTTTGCAGATGAGGCACAGAGAGGTGATCTGCCTAGGGTCTATGGCAGAAATGGAAACTGAACCCTGCTCTTGTGAGTCCTGATCCAGCACCTTCATCCCAGGACCATCCTATTCATATATAATAAACTTCAGCTTTGTCCCGACCTGGGGTTACACCCGGAGGGTGGCCACTCACACACTTTACAGCATCACTATCCGCGACCCTGTGCTGATGTGTTGTTAGAAAAATACCCGACCAGGCACAGTAACATGCCAGAAATGTGGGTTCTCTTATGGGGCCTGACCCTGCAAAGTGCTGAGAGCTCAGCGCTCCTAGCCCCAACCTATGTTGTTGTTTTTAAAAACTTGCTCTCCCTTGCCTGCTCTCTTGTGCTTCGCTTATTACATCTCTTTAGGTGTTTGCCGGTCCATGCGCCAATCTGGCAGTAGGGGAGGTCTCTGGGTGGAATACGGAGTGCTTGGTGGAACACAGACCTGACTTGCTATTCCAGTCCATTACACACAGTCTAGCCACGACTGTGCTTGAGGGTCCCTTGTGCGCTTTCTTTCCATGCTGAAAGGTACATAGGCTATTTGGCCCAATATCTGACATAAAAAATCATGACAGGATCTTCTCTGGGCTACTGCACTCCTTTGTCTCCGGCAAAAGGCTCTATTTAAGGCAACAAAGGCCAAGTGACAGCAGCCTTCCACATCTCTGTCGCATTTTCAGTTTTCTGAATTTTCTGTAATTGTCTCACACGACTGGCTGAAGTTTAATTGAACCATGCAGAGGCCTTTTTCTGGATTCACCTGCAGTCAGTGTGCTAACGCCCCATGCGATGCCGCTAATCAATAAATCATTTTTTGTCTATTAACTTTTTAGACACTGCCTTACACAAAGATAGTTTAAAGGCTCTTGTTAAGCAATAACCTCTCCTGCCTCATTTGATGCTGTCAAGATTCTTTTTTTTCCCTTTTCCCCTGCTGCCCCTGGACGCAGTAGAACTGCAAATTAATCATATGCCTCAAACATGACCCTGCTGACCTGCGGCATAGAGACAGACCTTCTGTGCATCCACGGAAGGTGTAATAACTGTCTGGCACACGCTCCATTTTCATGAATTCGGTTTAGTATGTTCGTACAGACCGACTGTGAGCTGCCCTGTTACTCAGGGCTTCAAAGGAAGCGCTATAAAAGGGTCAGACCAGCATAGTGTGTGGAGAGGAAGCTTGCTTAAGATATTTTTACCTTGACTTGGGCAAACACTGGGAAATGTCCTGTAAGGAGCAATTCTGCACTGGCTGGAGTAGGCTGGACTGGAATGAGACTTCACAGGTCTTCTCCAATGCTGACTCCTGTGTGCATCTACACAGCAGAATTATCTGGGCACAGAATTTTGTTGAATTTACTGGGATTTGGTGTCTTGCAATATAACTTAAAAAGTACCAAGTAACTCAAGATGTTGCTCTCCTTTTCCCTCTCTATCACCTTTCCTTCCTCTCCCTTCCCATTCCCTGACCTTTCTGCTCTTCTTCCCTTATTTTGGGGATTTTTTTTCAATAAAATATAAGTTTAAAAAACAAAAGAAAGAAAGAAAGAAAGAAAAGAGAAGCTGGGATTTTATTTGCCAACTCTGCATTGAATTGAATAAGAACCAACAAAGTAGCAAAAAGAACTTGAACCATTTCTAGGCTGCTCATTGTTAAAGAAAAGTTTATCCATTGGTTAAAAGACCTGGGTATCCACCCAGCTATCCATCCATTTTCATATCACTGGGATGCATAACATGGCCTCTGTGCCCTGCTGGATATATGCTCTGTAGAGTGAGTTAATCTAGCAACTACAGGGTAATTTTTCTCTGGGACTATAACTGCTGTGTTTCTATTGACTACAACATGTGTGTGAGAACAAAGACAAGGTCATGCATTGTTGCAACAATGTTCAAACCCACACCTACATTTAATTCATTAATTAATTCTGGAGACAGAGCAGTTCTGTGACGCTGCAACAAGGAGCACTTCCTGGAAATTGGTGGAGTTGCTCTATGATCTAAATCACTTCTAGTGACTCTCCCTGTGTTTAGTAAAACCTTAGCATGCATACACAGTATCCAAGTGGGTGATTCATTACACAACATCCTCCCACTGCAACCAAAGGAGAAGTTCTCTTTTTGTGTTGTTTTGTTACTGCTGTGCCAACCCTTCCAAAGTGAATTTGAGCTGCATCATTTGGAATAAATCAAGTGTCTCTGGGCTCACACATGGAGCTTCTGTTAAACATTCCTGGTTGGGGCAGTGATGTAAAGCATTTAATGACAGGGCACTTGTAACTTTTAGAGGCATGACTAAAGCAAGGCAAGACATGGTGCATCTGGTATAATTTCTGCTTCTCTGGGGAAGTGGGAAAGGTGCTAAAGAGGCTAAGAAGGACTCAGCTTGCAGCTATGAAATGCTCAACCTGTTACAGAGGATAACCAGTGGTGAGCCAGTGTTTAACCATTAGGTTATGCTGCAGCAGGTGCTCTGCATGTCACCAGGTTTCAGAATATTGTAAGGAAGTGCAAGCTGCCAGAGCTGATTTTGAATCACCAAGGGAGAGCTTAGAACCACCATAGCAACTAAATTTTCTAAGAGATGCAACCAAAACATGTGAAGACAATGCAGGGTTGAGAACAGTGGCTGAATAGTGGTGATGCAATAACATCTTTAAATACTTTCCTATTATTATTGTTTAAAGTGCACCTAGTGTTTGTGAAAGCTGCCAGACTGAGAGTGCTGGAGACTGACTATGTCTAGCTACTGAACAGGCTCTAAGTGGCATGGGCTGTGCCACCATTAAATAAGCATCACAAACCTGTGAGAGGTAAATAAGGGAGGTTCTTTCACCCGTGTGTATGCCTCCCGAATGCAGCAGATGTTCAAAACTCTGCAGCAACAGGGTAGGGCAGGAAGAGGAGAGGAATACCATCTCTGAATGAAATTGGTGGGGAAATTTCAGGAGGTAGAATGTAGTTACTTGAGTTGGAACACAGCCAGACACTAGCGTTAACAGCCTTATCTCTTGTAGAAAAGATCACCATGGGATCTTCAATGACCGCAAAAGGCCACGGCCTTGGTTTTATATCCTGATTGAATTATGGCACCTCCAGCTTCGTACACTACACTGGGGCTTACTGCTGATTTTGAGAAAAGCCCATATTGTGGTTTAGTATTGACTCGGTGGAAAGAGTGATCCTTACTGTTTCACAACAGGACCTACACATTTTGTAGTAGTTTCATGTTATAGTAGGGTCCCAGTCCCATCTTACTTAGCATATGATGCTTGCCATGGATCTTAGTACACGATGGTCTGCCTACAAGATATGACATGCAATGATAATTTAAAAAATGACATAGCTTAATAACTTTGCATACTAATTGAGGCACTGTTTCCTATATACAAACGGAGATAAAAATGATGTGGTTTTGGTACCTGGGGTGCTGCCCTTGTCTGCACTAACTCTTCAAAAAACAAGTAACTGTATGAACGTCAGTATGATTTCCTTTGATTGTGTACGGTGCAGTCCGGAATACAGAGAAGAAAACTTGTTTCAGGTTATGCCATTTCCCAATAGGATTTGCAGATGACCTAATGTTTTTGGGAGCTGGCATTCTGTAAAGCAGCTGCAGCTTCCGGGAAAAAAAAAAAAAAAGACACAAAAAAACTCCCCAATCCCTCATATTTTCTCACCTGTCACAGTCAATTTACTATCAACAATGCAGTTGTTTGTTTATTTGGCATTACCAGAGGGCCATAAACGCAGCATTTTCAAATGAGGAACACTCGCTGCTGCTCCCTTATTCTTCAGGGTAGAGAACAATGAATAAACACTCTTCAGCCCTGCTCTGAATGGCAAAGCCACATGCTTATTTCCAGATTGCTGGTGACCTGGGTTAATTTGTGGGCTATCAAGGGAGCCACAAGAGATATCGCAACATATCGTTGTCTTGTTGCTTCTCGGGAAACAAGGGAAGTGAGACGGGGTCTCCTGTGATAACTCGCAATATAACTTTGTTTAAATACTGCATGGTCATGACTAGGGTTACCATATTAAAACATTTAAAAAAGAGGACATTCCACGGGGCCCCGGCCCCGCCCCTTCCCCGCTCCTTCCCCACCCCAACTCCGCCCCTTCCCCACCCCACCCCAACTCTGCCCCTTCCCCGGCCCCACCCCAACTCCGCCCCCATTCCAACCCCTTCCCCAAATTCCCCGCCCCAACTCCGCCCCCTCCCCTGAGCGCCCCCTGCATTCCCCCTCCTCCTCCCTCCCAGCCACGCGAAACAGCTGCCCAAGCGCTATCGGCTTCACGGTTTGCCGGGCAGCCCCCAGACCTCCAGACTCTGCACCCCCGGCCGGGCGCTTTCCCAGCGCAGCCGGAGCCCGGGAGGGGAAGCGCCCGGCCGGGGACGCAGGGTCTGGAGGCTGCCCGGCAAACCGTAAAGCCGGTAGCGCTCGGGCAGCTCAGCTCTTCAGCTACACAGAGCTGAGGTGTCTGGGGGGAGCAGCAGCAGCTGCCGCCACCGCCGGAGCCGCTCTAAGGTAAGCAGGGGACAGGGATGCCGGCAAAGCATTTTCCCGGACATGTTTGGCTTTTTGGCAATTCCCCCCGGATGGGGATTTGAGGACCAAAAAGCCGGACATATCCGGGAAAATCCGGATGTATGGTAACCCTATACTACAGTGATGAGCGCGGTATAAGAACCCACAGCAATTAGAACAGAGGCAGTGTGACTCAGAGACACTGCTCTCTATCACATTTCAGAGGGGTAGCCGTGTTAGTCTGTATCAGCAAAAAGAATGAGGAGTCCTTGTGGCACCTTAGAGACTAACAAATTTATTCGGGCATAAGCTTTCGTGGGCTAGAACCCACTTCATCAGATGCATGAAGTGAAAAATACAGGAGCAGGTATAAATACATGAAAGGATGGGGGTTGCTTTACCAAGTGTGAGGTCAGTCTAATGAGATCCTCCCCTGCTTCCTCCTTGCTCCGAGGGTCCTAGCATTCATAGACTATAACATCTGTAAATGACCTTTCTCCCCCTAGTTCTTTCTCCTGCATTGGCTCAGCTACTCTAGTGAACGAAGAATGTGTGTGTGTGGCGGGGAGGGATTAATGGCTCGACCCAGCTCCCACTGAAGTCCATAGAAAGAGTGCCATGGACTTCTCTGCAGCTGGATCAGGCCCTAAGCAAATGAGTAGCTCTTCTTACTCCTGTGCTTCTGGACTGCGTCTCCCGCCTTGGAGTGTAAGGTGCGGGAGAGAGCAGTTGACTCCCTCCTGCTCCCCTGCACAAGCAAGTAATCTGCATCACCGTCTAGCCCAGAAAGAGCCTGGTTTTAAAGCCTTGTAACTGCTGACAAAGGCAGCTTCATAGCCCAAGCTAGACAGATACAGAAACTTCCTAGTGCATTTGCTTTAGCCTTTATGGCCTCTTCTCTCCTTCACCAAGGAGAATTCTTTATTACGTAATGCTCATGCCCCCGCCTGTTCAATTAAAACTTCGGGAACCAAGACTAGAGGAACACATGCTATATAATTAAAAAGTGTCTAATATTACTGTCGCCTACTCCTACCTTTTGGCATCAGTTTCTGAGCAGTCTGTGGGCATGGAACAAGTTGATTCATTCCACTTGACAATGCAGAGCCTTTGCGAGTTCACTTTGGGTAGCTTTAATTTCTAATAAAGAAGACATCAGGCCTTGACGAGCTCTAACCCTGGTCTCAAATGTAGATGGTCATTAAGAGATTCTTCTGAAGCTATGGATTAAAGATGGTAATAAAATAAAATACCTGTCATGGCGTGATCTACCTGAGGGAATTTAAATTGCCAACTTGCTCATATGAATTCCAGTGAGCTGCTAATTATCCTGAACGAATACCCCCTTTCCCCCCCAACACGTTATGCGGTAATTGGATGAGGCCCTTTTCTCTGTGTGCTGCACAATCTTACATGCTAACAAAGAGCCATGACATGCAAATAGACACTGATTATACAGCTTACCGCCACAAGGGAGAAGCTTGTTGGCAATTGTAGCAGAGAAGCCAAGGACTAAGTGGACTCAAACTGCCCTCCCCCACAGTTCCTGGAAGTAAAGGACATCATGGGCAACCTTGCACGATCGTCTGTGCTGTGCCTGTTCCCTGGATAGAGGCCGCCAGTCTCCAGACCTGTTAATCTCCTTTCAGTGAGGTACCAGTGTACTACAATTTATACTGTCCTCACTGGCTCTGACCCAGAGCCCATTGAAGTTAATGGAACGTCTCCCCTTGACTTCAGTGGGCTTTGGACCAGACCCTTAAGACTACAGTTGCTGCTACTCCACTATTGGCATGTGAGTCTAGTGCAATATTAATTGCTACAGTGACAACTTGTTTTCTTCCCCGAACAATAGTGCGAGGTGCTAATGGCCTTGTGGCATATTTATAATGGAGATGCCAAATAATCAAAAAATATTGTTTTTCAATGAGCATTAATTGGACGTTTTAAACCCAAACCTTCCTTTTTTTTTTCTGACAAGAGTCAAAGAACCTCAGACATCCCCATTAATTGTTTGTTAAAAGGCAACTCATCACATAAGAAGGGGAAAATACTTCTGCAGAAAGTACATTTTAGGTAATTTGTCAATAAGCTCATTAGGATAGCGAGATGATAAAAGAGCTAGATTATGATTAATGCTCAGAGGGCCTAATAGGAACTTGGAACATACAGTGCAAGCCACACCAGGCTGTGGATTTGGCTTGGCTATATAGAGTATGATTGTCACAGAGAGGTAGGACGGCCTTACATTTAAGGCACTGGACTCAGCCTTAGGATACCTCCATTAAATCCTTGCCTCTGCCACAGACTTCTTTTGTGACCTTGAGTAAATAATAGAGAGTCCTGTGGCACCTTTAAGACTAACAGATGTATTGGAGCATAAGCTTTCGTGGGTGAATACCCACTTCGTCAGACGCATGTACATAATGTAGTAATGAGTAAATAATGTGATCTCTCTGTGCCTCAGTTCTCCGCCTATGAAATGGCAATGAATAACCCCCTCTGTGTCTGCTTGCTCCATTTAGATGATAAGATCTTTAGGGAAGGGAGTGTCTCTTATTATGTAGGCACACAGTACCCAGCACTACGGGGCCTCTAGGTGCTATGGTCAAGCAAATAATAATGACAGTGATCTAGAAGTCTATCGCTAATACAGCCTGGCAAATGGCTCCAGGCATATCCAGAGATATGTGCTGCAAATTGGCTGCATTCGATGTAAAGCATGCCTAAACACACGTACTGTTTCACTGCTAGCCAGAATTCACGCTGTTCCACTTACTTACTTTATTACATTAGGCACCTCTGATGTAGACCAAAAAATGGCCTGTATTTGTGTATGTGAGGATATTCCACCCTCCTGGATACTCAGTAGGGTGCAAATAGAGTCTTGCCATTATCACTGAAGGGGTCTAAAGAAAATGTTACTGAGGCCTTCCCTGTTGTAGCTACAGTGGGTGTTTGGGTTGCTTTTGATGGGTCACTGCTCTGCTGGAGCATCTAGCATGGGCGAGTCACTGAAAATTGATTCCACAGTAAATCAGCTAAGGTTGAAAATATGAAATCTTTTTTTTGGGGGGTGGGGGCGGCGCTAAATTGACGGGTATAGGAAGCTGCTCTATACTTCAGAGTTCTTTACTCTGGGAGATTGCTCAGTTTATTCTAGGTGTTGTACTGCTGCCCATCTTCATAGTATCTGGGCGCATTCCATGTAAAATCAATAGCAATAGCGAAGTCCCTAATGGTTTTCATGGAGTCTCTGGTACTTCTCCCTTTTGGGGATATTGTCTCTGTTTGGGGATAGGTGGGTTTTTTTAGATTTTATTAATTCTCTCTGTTTTGTTTGCTGGGGTGATAGGTGTTTACTGGGTAAAGGGGAGTGTTGTGAGTGATTCTTAGGATGGTAAAGCTCTTCCAAAGAGGAAGGTTTTGCAGTGTTTCCTAAAGATGGTCAGAATCTGGAGTCACCTGGTCTCCTCTGGAAGTTTGTTCCACAGCCAGATCCCCTCAGCGAAGAAAGCTTTGTCTCCAGCTCTCACATGCTTTGTCCTGGGCTTGGAGATCTGCATTGCTCCCAGGGCCGTGCAGCTGTTGTGGTGGCTCACGGACTGAAATCTGACCTTCAGTGTAGCAGGGCATGATCCAGTCCTTGCTGTGAAAATTAGGACTAAATCCTTAAACTGATGCTGGAAACTGACTGGGAGCCAGGGGAAGGGCTTGAGCATTGCCCGATGTGCTCACGATGGCCTAAACCATGGAGGAGGTGGGCAGCCGCATCCTGTAATTTCTGGAGCCTGTGCATCATCTTCACATTCAGCTTCAGACACAGCGTAACTCAGGCTGGAGGTGACAGAGGCAGGGGTCACTTTGTCCAGGTCCTCGTCCAGGAAGAAGGGATGAAGTTTCCTAGCCAGCTGGAGGTAAAAGGAAGGCAGATTGGGAGACTGATGCTACCTGCTCAGCTATGATGAGTGAGGAGCCACATGTGACTCTGAGGTGTCACACCACTCTGACGGATGGGGGCTGTGGGCCTTCAGAGGGCGGTAGAGACGTCAAAGCGTTTCCCCTTTCTGACTAGCATCACTTCCGTCTTGCCTGGGCTCATCTTGAGCCAGCTGTTCTTGTAGCATTCAGACTCTTTAGCAGTGGCGGTGGTTGAATCCATTGAGAATGAGATACATGGATGTGTGTCATAGTCATCCTGTGGGCAGCTGACCCTATGGCATCTTGTTCTCTCTCCCAGTGGTTTCATGTAGCTATGGACATGAACACATCTCACTACCTATTTGCTGCTTAATACCTGCTTTCAGCTATTTATATTCATTTGAAGATTGAGGTTAACAGGAGAGGTAGCTGCCTCCCATAGTACCAGAGTAGGAGGTGAACAAGCTTAATTTCTGTCCCACCAGTCATGGTGGGTCTCTCTTACAGACCATGTTGGATGAAGACTTCAGAGTCCAAGGATATCAGGATTATAATCTTAGAAGAATGGACTGGACAAAGCAGTGGAAAATATACTGTAGGGAGCAACCCTACACTTTCTAGGAAGATGCACTAGATGTCAGCTAGCAAGCAGGTCCTTTCTGTCCCTTTGGGCCTGGTTCTGGTATCTTTACTCAGACTGAAGAGTTGTTATTAAGCAAACAGATTTACACACGTAGCTCCAATCAGTTCAATAAAACTATGTAGGTGACTGTGAGTAAAAGGTGCAGAACTGGGCCCTTAAGGAAAAATCACAGCGAGCTCCTTCCTCTCTCCATCATCCTCCCCTACACAGAAAGAAAATAACTCCTCGGAAGACGGCATGTGTATGTGCAACCTTCAAACTACTAAGAAAGCAGTAAAAAATGTTGGGGCTGTTAGTAATTAAAAAGATAGAAAAACAAACAATCTATCAGAAAAGCAAATTTCCCATAAACTGAACAGATACTTGTCTCTACCTGCTTTCAATTCATAACAGAACCAGGAGACTTGGGGAGGCTCGGATCCAAGAAAAATTATTATCCATGTCAGGAGTGCTTCGTGCTTAGTCAGAACAGGGGCTGTATGACACTCACCCTTATTAGCAACTATCAGTCTTGCACATTTTAATATGCTGTTATTTTATCCCTCTTTCACTAAGAAATTGTTATCAGATAGACGTCACTGCCTTTGTGTTTTGGTTTTAATGGTGAAGTTGTCTGGACATCCCTTGAACTCCTCCAGCTGGAGACAGCAATAAATAAGGTGCTGAACAGCTCATCAAATGACTCAGTCTAAAAATAGCTCTCCCGGCAGCATCTTCTGATGATCATATCTCTCTCTGTGCAACACGCACAGACTCTAAAAATAGAGGATTATAATCAAAAAGCTGAAAGACCCTTAACTACAGTATAGAGACATTAGCAGGTGCTCCAATAATGAAGCCTTTGCAAAGGCAATGAGAAGATTTTGATGAGGTTGCTCTTTTCCAGTCTACTTGCTTGCAGTTTTCTGTAGTGGGCCAGATTCTCAGCTGATGTAAAACTGATTTGGTATCAGTGGAACCAGGCTCAATTTATATCGTCTGGGGATCTATCACAATAGGAACTGTCTCATCATCTTCCCATCCCTCGGCCATGGGGCATAACATTTCCCCCCTTTCCCCCCTTTCTCCACGCCACCCTACTTGACTCTTCATAGATCATCTTATGGAAGAACCCTCACTTTGCCATCCATCCATTTCACTGTGTGTAGGTTTCTTAAGACCTTCTTAGAAGACCAAATGCATCTAAGAGCTGACTTTAATTAATGAATACCCTGAATGAAAAATATTCACGTAATATAGCCTCTTGCTGTCTATGCTGGTTTCTTTATATACAAGTCTCTCAAATACCATTGTCCTACTTCAACCTTCTGATATGTTAAATCGCTTACAAGGCTTTTCTTTAGCTGCACTAAATAAAATGACAGATACATCATATAAACTGAAGAACACAGCCACCTTTCTTCTAAGAGAGGAAGCCCAGGTTAGCTGACATAAAGGATTAAATTGAAGAATTGAGTGTTATCAAGAATATTTTTTCTTTTGCAAAATGAAAGACATCACTTTTCTCTACATGGCTCTTTTTAGTCCTGGAGTTTTAGGTTTCAGAAATGATTTCCCAGCTTTTAAGTTTCAATGGAAGGCTATAATTCTATCTTTCCAACTTTAAATTGCTAAAAGTTTTGGTACATACCAGACAGATAGCAAATAGTATAAGCCATTGAATCACCTACAATACAAACCTAACCCCTAACTAAAGGGAGCCAGGAGTAGCATTTCGGCCAGCTTAGCTTGTCCAGCAAACAAAAAGTGACACATGGAACAAATGTATGAAATTAAAGTAATGACTCAGTGGAAAAGAAAATCTTTTAAAAAAGAGAAATTGATTGTTATGTTGATGACACTCATAAATATTAAGAAAAATTAATGACATCATAAGAAGGACCATATTTGAGAATATCACTAAAGCCAGAACAGATGTGGCTGCCAACTGTATCACTACCTTCATAAGCTGATTAGTCCCTGTAGAAATCTACAATTATGGCCTACATTTTAGGGGGAAGTTAGAAATTTAACTTTAAACTAATGAATTTGTGTTAGGATTTAGAAACAATTACACTTTTTAAAAACTAAATTTAAGCTCCATCAACTATCCTCATTGTACAATTAATTCTCATTCATTTCCTTCAGGTGCAGAAGAGATAAGAAGTAGAATTTCACCCTCCCTTTGCCATCATGCCCAGAACATATAAAGCCAATTAGAGGATTGTCTGCACAAAATCCAACCTCTGTAACAGAGGTTAAGTAACATTATGTTCTGTGGGCCATTGGAAGCCATTCCATCAGTGAAATAGCTGCACATGTCATGAGAAAAATTAGAGACTAGGCATTTTTCTTTCAATTTTTTCCCCACTTAAAAAAGAGGTTTTTAACCAGCAGCAGCCCATGCTCTGTTCAATTAAATTAACTTGGCTAACAGTTTACAGACCAACTATTTGTTAGCTGGGTATAAACCCTGTATAGCTCATGATGAAGAAACCATGGATTTAAAAAATGAGGAACAGCATGTTAATGTGGGACAAAATGAGAATATGAGCCACATTATCTTAACTCCATCTCCAGGAACATGTATTTAGAAGTGCATTAACCATTTGCTAGACTGCCATCCAAGGGCAGCCTGCTCCAAAGTCTACTCACATCAATAAAAACAACAAGGAGTCTGGTGGCACCTTAAAGACTAACAGATTTATTTGGGCATAAGCTTTCGTGGGTAAAAACCTCACTTCTTCAGATGCATAGAGAGCAGGGAGTTACTTCGCAATCACTGGTTCTCCACTTGCGAAGTAACTCCCTGCTCTCCATGTGTCAGTATATAATGCCTGCATCTGTAACTTTCACTCTATGCATCCAAAGAAGTGAGGTTTTTACCCACGAAAGCTTATGCCCAAATAAATCTGTTAGTCTTTAAGGTGCCACCAGACTCCTTGTTGTTTTTGTAGATACAGACTAACACAGCTACCCCCTGATACTCACATCAATGGGAGGCTTTTAATTAACTACAATGGGCATTATCTCAGACTCTTAGGGACTCTAATAAATATTGTTCTAATTGAATGCGTTGATGGGTTTGTATATCTAGTATCTCAGCTTTCTGCCTGGGATTAATAGAAGGTATTTTCTCTAGGGACGGTGTCCCAATCTATTGCTGCTTAGCACTTAGAGACCTCAGTCAGGTCAGGGCCTCATTGTGTTAGGTGCTGTACATATAGTAACAACAGTCCCTGCCCCAAGGAGCTTACAATCCTGCACTTTATATCTTCCAGTCATGGTACAAATATTAACTACTGAATCCTTACAACCATCATGGAAAAGTCCTACACAATGTAATCAAAATGATAACTTTTTAAAGGTTTTTTTTAGACCGTTCTACAACATTTAATAGTAAGCCACATCCCTATTATTGAATTCTATAGGATGACTCATAAAACCCACAGAAAGCGTTTCATTCTCTATGATAGTCTGTAGGTCTTTGGAACAAGTTCTATAGAAAACCTATTCCATCGCTCTAAAATCCTACTGGATCCATTTAGCGCACTGTAAGGTCCCCAGGTGAACAGACACAGAGTGCCAGCTTCCAATAGCTTTGTTCAGAGTGAATACTGTCTTATTCCACAGCTGGTGGCAATAGGCTTCCTCATGGAGCAATGGATGGCCCAGAGAGAGCTTAATTGACTTACTTAAGGTTGCATAAGAAACCAATGTCAGCTGCAACATTAGAACTCAGAAATGTCTGGTTTCCAGTCTCACACGGTAACCAGGAGGCCATGTTGCATCTGTCGGGTACATTAAAAAAGTAGCAAGGCATTTCCTGCCATCTGGTTTTCATACAGAACATATGAAGGGTTTAAAACTTCCAATGGGTGACTGAAACACATAAACAATGTTACTTCAAGTGATTTAGCATTAGTGCTTTCGATTGGCATTAACAGGTCACTGAGATTTCCCTTACCTATCTAGCCCCTTGCTGTGTATTGCAGAATCAAGAGAATATCCTCCCCACCGCCATTAATTGCAGCTTTCAGGACAATAAGGATAGAAGAATAATGTACCCTTCAATGGAATATGATTTTGAAAACTTCTTGCCTGATCAGGACAGAATGAAGTATGGAATTAGCTTGTAGCTTTCCAGGTGCTAAAGAGCCTTTTTTTTACATTAAGTTTTGTTGTCATTACCGTGCAATGTTTTGATCTCAATGAAGAAAAAGGGAGCTCTAAAAATCAGCCAGAATGATTCAGTTGCATTTGCAAAACCCACGTATATTGAACATGACAGCTCAGAGGAGCTAATGTCCGGCCATTTAGCAGGGGCAACTCCAGGCAATCATGTTAATGTCTCTTTGAACCTCCAGTGAAATAATGTCCATGTCACTTCCAATAGCAGGCAGAAAACAAAGGCAAATAATTCTTGTTTCCTCCACTGGAAACACCAAGTGAGTAAACTGGCAATTAAAAACGACAACAATTTTTTCAAGGTCTTTTGTTTAGGGTATTCATTAAAGATCCCCCTACTAAGACAAATTCCCTGCTCCATTGACTTAAGCAGTGAATCTGGCCCTTTTCTCACCAACTTCTAGTTTCTCTAATTCCATATGTTTAGGCCCTGTGTCCTGGAGATCTTGTCTCTAGCTGGGAAGGTCTGGTCATGGTTCCCACTCAGAGCACAGCTAGATGCTGCTTACACATCACATTTCCCCTCCTGTTCATCCCAAGTTGTCCTTTGTTCACTTTCATGCTCTAACCTGTTACATAGTCAATAGAGGCTGTGGTGCTGTCAGTGGAGGTATGCACAACTAAAGCACATTCGAAATCCTCTTGCAGACAAAGCTTTGTATTTGAAAAGTCATGGAAGATGGGAGAGATTCCAGATGACTGGAAAAGGGCAAATGTAGTGCCAGTCTATAAAAAGGGAAATAAGGACAACCCAGGGAATTACAGACCAGTCAGCTTAACTTCTGTACCCGGAAAGATAATGGAGCAAATAATGAAGAAATCAATTTGCAAACGTCTAGAAGATAATACGGTGATAAGTAACAGTCAGCATGGATTTGTCAAGAACAAATCGTGTCAAACCAACCTGATAGCTTTCTTTGACAGGGTAACAAGCTTTGTGGATGGGGGAAAGCGGTAGACGTGGTATATCTTGACTTTAGTAAAGCTTTTGATATTGTCTCGCTTGACCCTCTCATAAACAAACTAGGGAAATGCAACCTAGATGGAGCTACTATAAGGTGGGTGCAAAACTGGTTGGGAAACTGTTCCCAGAGAGTAGTTATAAGTGGTTCACAGTCATGCTGGAAGGGCAAAATGAGTGTGGTTCCGCAGGGATCGGTTCTGGATCCGGTTCTGTTCAATATCTTCATCAATGATTTAGATAATGGCATAGAGAGTACACTTATAACGTTTGCAGATAATACCAAGCTGAGAGGGTTTGCAAGTGCTTTGGAGGATAGGATTAAAATTCAAAATGATCTGGACAAACTGGAGAAATGGTTTGAAGTAAATAGGATGAAATTCAATAAGGACAAATGCAAAGTACTCCACTTAGGAAGGAACAATCAGTTGCACACATACAAAATGGGAAATGACTGCCTAGGAAGGAGTACTGTGGAAAGGGATCTGGGGGTCATAGTGGACCATAAGCTAAATATGAGTCAACAGTGTAACTCTGTTACAAAAAAAGCGAACATCATTCTGGGATGTATTAGCAGGAGTGTTGTAAGCAAGACATGAGAAGTAATTATTCTGCTCTACTCCACGCAGATTAGGCCTCAACTGGAGTATTGTGTCCAGTTCTGTGCGCCACACTTCAGGAAAGATGTGGACAAACTGGAGAAAATCCAGAGAAGAGCAACAAAAATGATTAAAGGTCTAGAAAACGTGACCTATGAGGGAAGACTGAAAAAAATGGGTTTGTTTAGTCTGGAAAAGAGACGACTGAGAGGGGACATGATAACCGTTTTCACGTACAAAAAGGTTGTTACAAGGAGGAGGGAGAAAAATTGTTCTTCTTAACCTCTGAGGATAGAACAAGAAGCAATGGGCTTAAATTGCAGCAAGGGCGGTTTAGGTTTGACATTAGGGAAAACTTCCTAACTGTCAGAGTGGTAAGCAATGGAATAAATTGCCTAGGGAGATTGTGGAATCTCCATCACTGGAGATTTTTAAGAGCAGGGTAGACAAACACCTGTCAGGAATGGTCTAGATAATACTTAGTCCTGCCATGAGTGCAGGGGACTGGACTAGATGACCTCTCAAGGTCCCTTCCAGTTCTATGATTCTTTGCCATTTATCATATTTACATAAGCTGGGAAGTCAGGAGAGGGTCTGGAGCTATGGAAGCAATGTACTCTAGCGGAATGAATACAGAGTTAGGGATCAGGAAGTCGTGATTTCTAAACCTGGATCTGTCATTGATTGGCTGTGTGGCCAGGAACAAGATATTTTTATTCTCTGCCTCAATTTCACCATCTGTAAAATGACACTAATAATGTTTATGCAACTTGGAGAGGTGTTGGGGGATTATTAGGTTAATAATATTTATGATGTTTTGAAAATGTAGGGTGGGATTTTCAAAACTGCTCAATGGGAGTAGAGTTAGGCTGAAAATGTGCACTTTTGAAAATCCCTCTTGTAAAGCACTGTATAACTACTGAGCATTATTATTATTATTGTAGCTCAGATCCCCAGCCTTTCAGGACATGATCCACCAGCTAGGCTCAAGTGGCACAAAAACTCAAGTTCATTAGGACATAGACGTTGGACAATTTGACATGTTTTGTTTTTGTCTCCTTTTTTAAAATATATTGCTCCTAAAAAGAATGAGAAGTGCCAATGAATGTCCCAGAAATGCAACATCCATAATGTATTAGAAGCAAAGGAATCAACAGCAGGCTGTCAAATGACAAAGTTAAACAGCAAATCAACCATGTCAAGAGAAGTACAGAGCCCATTTCATGCAAGAATTCTTTTTACATTAAATATACTTATTTTCTGCCTTGTTCTGAGCTGTGTAGCTCCTTGAGTATGTATCCAACTTCTGAAATGTTTGGTTTGGTTTTGCAGCTGTGGATTTTTCCCAGCATGTTTTATTTTTTAATGTTTGCATGGAGGCTGTAATCCTTACTAGATATTCCTTTGAAATTACATATATCAGGCAATCTGATAGGAGGATAGGAAGTAATAAATGCACAACAGATAAACATTGATGCCTGTCATGAAAATTGGTCATGTGGTTCTTTGGGAAGGTATGGTCAGCAATCGATTACCAGTGATTTTCCAGGTAACGATGCTATTTAAGTTTCATTCATTTTGGTAACCTCATGTTAGCTAATGAAATTTGTGCTGTAAAAGGAATTGGATTAATGTCCCTAGAGACTAAATTCATTTGCCTAACAGTGGGCGTAATGCAGAACGCCTCAAACTTTATCTCCTCAGTGCCTTGCCCCTGACCTAGAGATGAATCAACTATAGGGATGAGAAGCTAGTGCCATCTTCATGATCCATTCAATCCTCTTTGTTAGCTTCTTAGTGTGACCCACTGACCACAATATGTAACATAAAAGATTGGGAGTGTGTAGTTTAGAGAGGAAAGGAAGAAGAGGGGACAAAGTAAAATAATGAATGGCATAAAGAAGGCGAGAGAGATCAGGCACTGCCAGTCACCCTCTCGCATAATAACTAGGGAACGTGCATTAAATTGAAGAACAGGATATTTAAAACCAATAAAAGGAAATATTTTTACACCATTTGCAATTAACCTGTGGAACTCATGGCCACAATACATCATTGAGATGAAGAGCTTATCGAGGATTCAAAAAAAAAAAAAAGAGACTAGTAAGCATGGACTCTGAAAACATTCATAGTTACATTAGACAGGATTAAAAAACAAAACTGTAAGCACATACTTAATTGCTGTTGACTTCAAAGTTAAGCACATGCTTACTTAAGTGTTTTGCTGAAATGGGGCTAAAATGAACATTATCTATTAAAATTTGCAAATCTAAACTAATATAAAAAAAGTTAAAGTTAAAAAAACCAAAAACATACAGAAAGAGATCTGGGAAAGTAGAAAATCTGTTATTTCATCTCTGCCAATTTATGTATTTTTTGAAGATAGAATCAGAGAACTGCTGTTTTCTCTTCTTTGCATGGACCTTAGGCAGGTAATGAAAGAGCAGCTTGAAAATTAAACCATCCCATCACTTTTTATAAACCATTAATCATGTGTCATGTCAGGGATGGTCTAGATCGGGGTCGGCAACCTTTCAGAAGTGGTGTGCCAAGTCTTCACTTGTTCACTCTAATTGAAGGTTTTGCGTGCCAGTAATACATTTTAACGTTTTTAGAAGGTCTCTTTCTATAAGTCTATAATATATCACTAAACTATTGTATGTAAAGTAAATAAGATTTTTAAAATGTTTAAGAAGCTTCATTTAAAATTAAATTAAAATGCAGAGCCCCCCAGACCAGTGGCCAGGACCCGGGCAGTATGAGTGCCACTGGAAATCAGCTTGCGTGCCGCCTTTGGCACGCGTGCCATAGGTTGCCTACCCCTGGGCTAGATAATACTTAGTCCTGCCATGAGTGCAGCAGACTGGACTAGATGACCTCTTGAGGTCCCTTTCAGTCCTATGATTCTACGGTTCTATGTACTGTTTGTAGGTTAATACCAGTAACTGTTTGCTATAATGTACTAAACTCAGTAAAGATAGATAGGCATTTTGTTAGGCAACATTTTTCCTTGATAGTGGCTAACACAGCATTAACTAGTTTTTCAAAGAGTGGAAAAACTAAAGCATTATTGATTTAATGATTATTCAGAAAAAAAAGTTTGACTCCAGTGTACAATCGATATAAGAAATGCTGAATTGAGTTTTTCACAAGATAACTCCAGTCGTCACCTCTCCAGCATCTCCTTATTCCTAAATTCAGTTCTATTTTGCCTCATGCATCACAAAGCAGCCAAGCTGTCATCTGAAGTTTTGATCTCCAAACCTCTGTTTTGGTGATAATAGATGGAGCAGAAAGGGTTTTGTTAGACTTTTTGTAAGCCAGGTTGAATTTGCAGCATTTCTGGTTAAAATAATCTTGTTCCAGTTTCCAAATGGAGTCAATTTTGATTTGAAATTCACTAAGGAACATTAATAGGGGACACCGAAGGTGTCATATTAACTGTCATTTTTCCGAGCAGAACGAGATTGTAAAAAGGAAGAATTTCAATGGAATCAAGGACTAGAATGTGATGATGTAATTTTGTATCACTGCAAGTGCCTCTGCACTGAAAGAATTTCAAGTGACAAGCACTGTATATTTCATCTGGCCATGTTCTCAGCCCCTGCAGCATTATTGATCAGACACCTGAGAGTGAATGTGCATCATGCAGCAAGTTGCAAGATGGTGAAGAATTTGATGAGCTAT
Organism: Terrapene triunguis; assembly: GCF_002925995.2. Taxonomy (NCBI): domain Eukaryota; kingdom Metazoa; phylum Chordata; order Testudines; family Emydidae; genus Terrapene; species Terrapene triunguis. The sequence continues at coordinate 2,129,873 of NW_020665277.1, forward strand.
GAAGGGGAATAAATTTCCTACCTTTCAGTTTTGAAAACCAGAAGCCTCAGTTTTCCTTGCTAGGAAGGTGCATTTTCTGACCAAGGCTGCATTAACGTTTCATAACAGAGGGCTCTCTGGGGCTTGATGTTTAAAATAAAGAATTGAAAGAGGCCATGCTTCTCAAACTGTAACTGAACAAGGTCCTTGTGCAGGTGAGACAGTGACTTAGTCATAAATACACTCTAGTATGAAACATGGTTTCCACCATTTAAGTAATACTTTTGTACCTGCTAGAAGTCTCTGATTTGCCAACTGAATGTTTTGCACTCTGTTGCCTGAGGGCAGGTGGCACATGGGCAGGCCAGTGGGAGAGCAGCCAGTGCCCATGATGTACTTTCACAGATTTCAATCTGAAACTTTTCTTTCTTTCTTTCTCGCTCTCTCCTTGGTCTCCGACACAAAATCCATCTCTTACTGTGCCTCTCCAGATTGTGAGGGTTTTTTTTCTGAAGGTGAAAGTGTGATGTTATGTTCAAGGATTCCTGTTTCCTTGTATTGAAGCTTTTCACCCTGAAACTGCAGCAGGCTCTTCCTTGGTCAATATTTAATTTAATTTAAATTCTAGTGCAGGCCCTGGGAATTAAATCCATTTATAAGAATTAGGCCTTGTAGTGGTGCAGGGCAGTTGTGATCTGCTGGTTCTCTTTGGTCCTCAAACCATGCAGCTGTTGCATACTTATTAAGTTGTAATGAGGCACCTTGCTTTGATCTTTTCTTTTTTTTTTTTACATTTCAATTAACCTTAGAGGTACTGCTGTTCCCACACAAGCAGACGAGGAGAAGTTTGCAATGTCAATTACGATGTCCAGAGGTGCTTTCCTTAACAGCCTGTGATTATAGCGTGCTCAAAAAAATCATTTCAGAAGCATTTACTAATTTTTTTACAATTTGGCACTATTGTAATTTCACCAGTATGTCATTCTTTACAATTTGTCCACAAACTCACTGGGCTCGATTTTACCCTGTACAAGGAAACTCAGATAGGAGATAAGAGTAATTAAAATGAAATTCCATTTTTGGAGCAACCCTTCTCCCCCCATTATTGGATTCTCTGAGTGAGTCTTAGTTTTTCATGTATATCTTTCTTCTTGATTGCAGGTGATTTATGTCAGGAACATACTTGGCATTCAGACTATCTAGAGCCCCAAGCACATTGCAGTAGCTCAGAAAATGTAATATTATTTTAAGAAAATTGACCAGGTTATCTATCGATCTACCTGTCTATCTTAGTTTTAATAAGGGCATCTGACACTTTGCTATCTGAATAACTGAATAATACTTCATGTTCAAAAGAGTCAATATAGTATTGAGAAACAAATGTGTCAAATGAAAGGGATTATTTATCTATGGGGTACACATGCTGGAGGATTTTTAGATGACTCAGTCTTCTATTAATCCAGGTGAAGTTGTAATCCGATATAGAGTGAAAAACTTTCTCAAAGTAGCTGATAGTGGAATCAATTTCTTTGTAGCCATTAAGAAGAAATCTCTGCAGAAAATGTAAAGGCTGTAGGAGACAGTAGACATGTTGATCAGTTAATCTGTTCAGCTAAAATCAGGGGTGAAGGCCCCATGACCTCTGTCTTAAATTCTTAATTATGGTGTCAGTTTAGAGTAGATGCTTCTCTTTTACCCATATTTTTTTCCTTTCTGCTTTATTTTAATCAGCTTGTGCTTTTCATGCTGAGCCAAGCCACAGTTTCAATGATACACACACTGTGCATTTTAATGAACTGCTAACACTGATTATATGAAATGCAATCTCAGAAATATTTACAGGGTAAAAAAAAAAAAACCTTCCACCCCAGAGCCTTTATAAAAAAAAATCACTTTTCAAAATCCTCAGACTTTGGAAAATATTGCATTTAGGAGGTTCCAGAAGTATTAGAGGGGTGAGCTGGGAGAAAGGGGGTGAGGAGTAATGGAATGTTTCCTTGGGGGTATTAGGTATAAGTACACCTCTACCCCAATATAACACATCCTGATATAACAAGGGTTCGCATATAGCGGGTAACCCCGGGGCTGCGGCTGCGGGGCGCAGCTCGCAATTTAAAGGGCCTGGGGCTCCGGCTACTGTAGGGAGCCCCGGGCCCTTTAAATCACCACTGGTGTAGGGATATTAAAGAAGGTACTAACAGTGATTCCCCCAAGTGACAGTGACCCCCTCATAATTTGTCCCCCACACTTTAAAATCCAACAGTTTCACCAAGTGCAAAAATCTCTTGGGTCTTCTGTTAAAACTTGTAAGCTACTGTCTGTAGAAACCATTGATTATATCTATCCTGTGAAAGATACTTTGTTACTATGTAAAACTTACAAACAAGTTAATTGACTTTGTTCTTGAAGTAATTGATACAATGTAAACCAACACTATAAGCCGTTAAGTGACTTTCACTTCATTCAAGGGCTCCTAGGACAGACCCCCCCCACCCTCTGTGATTAAAGGGCAGGGAGTCTCAAATGAATTAGCACACACCCTGAAAGTGGTGGAGACAGTAAATTAAAATATGGTTAAGATATGGAATGCTTGATATACATGAATGGTTAGGGAGGTGGCAGCCTAGAAAGGGAGTATCCATCGGCCGAAGAATGTGTCAAGTAGGACCACCAGACAACCCCCTGAGAGTAAACTGGAATCCACCCCATTACCTGGAAGGATGAGAAACACAAACTTTGGACAGTGTGGAGCCACCAGGAATGTGCCACTTTGGACAGGATTGTGCCATCTGCTGATTGAGTCAGCAACAGCAGGATGAAACAGCTCCCATAGACTAACATAGGAATTAATTCCTATAAGAATGGACTCTAAAGACTGATGACTTTGAGTCTCTGGTTCTGCTGCCAACCTCCAGGAGCATCAGGTGCACCTGACACAGACTCGGCTCCATCCTCATGACCAAGATACCTGGCCAGTAACTTGGCATGAGCAACTTCTAGGCTGGTAACTATAACACCTATACAGAACTTGAATGAATGATTGTGTGAATGAACCTCTCTCTCTCTCTCTCTCTCTCTCTCTCTCTATATGTGTGTGTGTGTGTGTGTGTGTGTGTGTGTATATAAGAAATAAGTAGTCAAACAACGTTGTTTACTTTTATCTTTTGCTTTATCAGTATATTTACAATAAATGTGGCATCTTTGCCTTATCCCTCTTAATAAGATCCTGCTGGTTTTTATTCTATTGGTATAACACTGGAGCTCTGCCACCGCTACCCCGGAGCTGTGGCAGCGGGGCTTGGCCATCGATTTAAAGGGCCCGGGCCCCCCGCAGCAGCCGGAGCCTGGGGCCTTTTAAATCACTGCTGGAGCCCTGCCACCGCTACCCCGATATAACGGGGTTTCACCTGTAACGCGATAGGAATTTTTGGTTTCCGAGGACCGCGTTATATCGGGGTAGAGGTGTACTGATTAGAAACAAAAATTAGGCTAAATATATGTAACATGTGCCTAGGTAGTATGGGAGTATAGATTGGCCCCTTCCTCCCTTGCACCAGCTATCCATTGGAGCACAGTAGGGAGAGCAGTCTCTGCAAGGCTGCTACACTCTTTCCAAGCATGTGGGCGAGCAGGCAAGGGCAGGAAATGAGAGTAGAGACTCTGCTCTCCCCTGTCCCAATGTGCTCCGTGTTCTAGTACCGCCAGAGGGAAGTAACCCTGTACCAGGTATAGGGCTAAGCACTGGGTGCTTCCCCCCCCGGAACCTGGGGAATTTGGGGTACAATCCAGTTCCCGATCTGCTCCTGGGCAAGCAGAGCTACACACTGCCTCATACATGGGGCTGCTTGTGACAAAAGCACAGTTGACCCCTATAGATAAATGATCATGCTAAATAGAAATGAATTTAGAAATGAACAGGGTTTTGTTTTTCATCAAATTCCCTTTTGGCAGGCGACACTAAAGCTGTGAAAATAGAGACAATTGTCCTATCTATCCCTGCAGACAGAGGACTTGCAGGCTGGGCCCATCCTCACAGGGAACACTTCAAGGAACAGCCCAGGAGCTGCAAGAAGTTGGGTCGGGGCGTCAAGCGGCGGCATTATTTCCTGCCAGCCTGCCCTGAACCAAGGTCCCGAGTGTAATATTAAGGGTTGCCATGTCGCCGGACATTTTGTCTTGTGGACAGGTTGTAAAAAAAAGACCTTGCCATTCAAATTGCCTTGGCACATTTTGCAAGACCTGGATGTTAGCCCAGGTGTCCTAGCCTAATTCTGTTTGTAGGCCCTGATACCACAAAGAGCCACAGTGACTGAGTAAAACTACCTACAGGCATAAAGATAATCATCTGTGTAAATCTCTGCAGGATTGTGGCCTTAGTAAGCAGATTCCGAATTCCTAAATCATTCCTCCCTGGAATATGCTATATTTCTTTGCTTCGAGTCCTACCATTACATAGAGCTGCTGTGAACTATTAAACAGTTGCCATGGTTTTCGTCAGAGGTGGTTGCACTTTCATGTTGGGTAAAGTGACACATACATAAATATGTGTTATTTTACATATATAATTAAAACAGTTTTAATCAAACTTCGCTCCCCTAACAACAGCTTTGGGACTGATTTGTTAGGGGAGTGAAGTTTGATTAAAACTGTTTCAATTTTTATGATCTATCTGAATGGATTGGATGCGTTAATTGTGTTTAAGCACTTAAGCCTGTTAGGAGAGACACTTTCTTTGTAATAATAAATCAAAATATTTTTAATTTAAAAAATATATCATTCTGTAAATTCGTTCAGCATGTTACATTCCCCGCTGTAAAGCTCTAGTTCCATGATCTAATGATTATGAACAAATAATAAAGTGTGTGAAGTATTTGGAGAGTATTTGAATAAGAGACATGATGTAAATGAAAAAGCAATTTGAAATATTGGTAGAAATCATGTGTGCTCTCTCTGTCTCAGTTTCTCTATCTGTAAAATGTGGATCCTAATAAACTCTTTTACAGTGGTTATAAGAGACTAAGGGCTTGTCTACACAGGATGTTACTGCGCAGAAAACTAGGGTGCAAACCTACAGCACACTGGCTTTCTACACATTAACATCTCGTGTGGACACTGCTACAGTAAACTGGAGTGTGCTTTGGCCACTACTACTCATAAAGTGCAGCAGTCAAAGTGCACTACAGGACTTTTTAGTGCACTGTAAGAGTGACCACATAGGACATTAGCATGCAACAAGCTAGTGTACTGTATATTCACAGCCTTGCCTGCTGCACGGTAATGTCCTGTGTAGACAAGCCCTAAAGGCCTTATCCAAAGCCCATTAATATCAACTGAAAGACGCCCATTGACTTCAATGAGCTTTGGATGAGACCCTAATTCATTAATGTTTGTACAGTCCTATGTACGTACTATGTATTATTATCCAGATCTGCACTTCTATCCCTTCAAAGAAGCAGCAAAGGAATGACAGTGATCATATTGCAGGTAGCGCTCTTAAGTCTACAGAAATGTTTTCCAGTGCTGCGTATTCATGTGCTGAAGACATACAAGGGAGACAATACTAATAATGACTTAGAAGGAAATCAGGAAATGCAAGAGTAAACCTGGGTCTTGAAGGATGACCTTAGTGTGTTCAGGATATTACTGAGATTGAAAAGATGTTTAATCAGTGTTCTTTAGTACCCTTTAGTTTAATCACAAATAACATTGCAAGCCTCATAAAAAGAGTATAATGGATGTGAAAAACAATTCTAAATCACAAAACCCACAGCTGCTGAGGAACTGGTGGTGAAAAGGTGAAGAGTGTAATTGCATTGCTGTCTGCTTCATGGCTTCATAGCCTAAGCAAAGGAGTAGGGTGATGTGACCATTAGGCTCTCTGTAAGGGTATCTCAGAATTGATGTGAGTGCTGGCCTACATATTTTGGGCTGCAAAATACCTTATACCAAATTTACTCAACTGTAACTCTAATGATTTACAGTGTAAGTGAGAGGAGATCCTGGGCCCTAAACTTTTCCAATTGCCTCTTCCTACCCAACTTCAGAAGTTCTCAGGAGATAAATATCAGGACTGGCATGGATCATATCTAGGGAGAAAATTGTGTAAATCCCAAACCCATTAAGTGCAGCAAGCACAGACTGCGAGAACAAGTTGAAAAGAATCTTCTTTGCAAGAAGGCCTTGTGGCACTCTGGAAATCCAGTACATGGGCTGGGTGTTGGGAGAGAGCATGGCACTCTGGTTTTCTTCTCTTCTCCTATGGAAGACTCTTAAAATAGATTTTGACCTGACCCAGGCTGGATTTTACATATATAGTGGGTTGGGGACAGGAGAGAGAAGGAGGGGAAAATATATTTATTTGTTACTCTATCTCCTCCACCCCTGACTGCTTGTCTATCCCATTTGCCTCTGACATCTTGTATTTTTTAGACTGGAAGCTTTTTGGGGCAGACTTACTTTTTTATTTGAGCACAGTGGGGTCCTTCCAATCTTGGTTGAACCCTTTAGACACAACTGTCATTTAAATGTTAATAATAAAAAGGAAGAAATGGGTGGGTTGTGTGTGCATAGAGGGGCTTAGATACATCACTGCTGAGTTATATATGGATTTGCACCAATAAACTTGAATACAAATATTTGGGATGACTTTAACACGCTGCTTATTGGGATGGCAGTGAGCAAAAGGAATGTGGATATAGGGCCAGACTTAAGTATTTAGAGCCTTTAGCCCAAATAGTCATCTAGTGGGATTTTCAAAAGCACCTAAGCATGTTAGGCATTGAAAATCCTTTGTTATTCTGGCCCGTGGACAACATATGGGAACTCTCAAGCCTTCCCAAATCCTGGATCCCGTTAGACATCCAAAGCAAAGAAGCAGAACTATGTTGTAGCTGAGATACAGCCCAGGAAATGTGTCCTGAGAGATGCTGGGACTGAAATAGCTAATCCAGCCAGATCATGCAAATGTAATGAGACAATTTGCTGCACCTTGCACTCACATCCAGTTGTCACAATAAAACACACACAGTTAAGCTGGCCAGAGTCTGTGTGTTCTCCCTTTAATGCCTCACACTCTTCCTTGGAATTGAACTTGTCTTATTCTGCCTCCTCTTCTATGCTTAATAATCTGCCCCCTTCCTTTTGTATGGTCTTTCAAGGCTTAGAAGTGCTGCTGCTTAAATGAATATTCATGTCTAATTAGATATCAGATGCAAAACCGTACCCTAGGAAGACTGTATTATGGTTGCAGAACCATTATCCTATCCTATCAATCATATTCTCACCTGCTCCTGGGATGTACAGTACACCCATGTCTAGTTATCAATGCACTTTATGACAGTGTAGGCGACTTCAATGGTCCTTGCTCTGTAACTTTCTTTTTTCCATTTTCCTTCCTACAAATAAACCTTGATTTCAAGAAGCCCCCAAATAAGGCATAACGACTATTTCCCCCATTCCAGGATGATCACTGAGAAGTTTTATCCTAGTGGAGGGAAGGACATACTGGTAGTGAAGAAGAATAGAAGGTTGAGGCACTGTGGTTCTGTGACTTAGGCACTGAGCTTCTCATCCCAGCTCTGCCACCAACCTGCTACGTGATCTTGGCCAAGTCACTTCACCACTCTGTTTCTTCTCCCACCATTTGTCTGTCTCATTTACTTAGACGATCAGTTCTTCAGAGAAGTGACTGACTCTAACACAACAGAGCCCTAATCTGGATTTGGGGCTCTAGGCCCTACTTTAATAATAAGAGACTATTTAACATTCATTTGTTTTCCATAATGCTATTACGATCTCCAAGTGAAGTTTCTATCATTATAGTTGTTGTATGTTTTAGAGTCCAGCTGGGTAAAAGGCACTGTATTAATATAAAATATTGCTATTGTGGATATTAACAATGTGATTTCAAACACAGATTAGACAATATCAAATTCCTTTAACAAAAGTATCTTATGCTAATAAAAATCCTTGGGATGTGGACTCCTTTCTGCACACCTGTTTAGTACAGGACAGCAAAAGGTTGTCACAAAAGGAGATGAAAATGAATAGCTTTTTCTCGCACTAACCATCTTTTCATCTCTGTCAATCAATGCCTTGTCAGAAAGCTGGTGAGTTTCAAATGGAACTCTTCAGTGGAAGAGTATTCTATTAAGTTCACAACACTAATGAATCAGAGCAAGATTCTTTATTTTTCTTCCTGTATTGTCTCTTCAAAGGGAGACTGATGCTATGAAACATACTCTAAATCAGTGGTTCCCAAACTGGGGTTCGTGAACCCCTGGGGGTTCACGAAATGTTACAGGGGGTTCTCAGGAAAAAATTCCCTAATGGCGGACAGAACTGTCCCTAGGGATCTTGGGCAGCACAGGGCCAGCAGCCCAGAGCTCCTGGACTTCCAAGAGCTAAGCAGCTCAAAACAAGCCTATCTATCACACTGAGGAGATTTAAACTTCAAGACTCCTTATAAGAAATGGAAAAGGAGGTGGATATTTTTTGATATTTTTAAAATTAAATAGGCAGCTAGTATTGTTTTTAAAATTATTATGAAGAACAAGTTTAAGCTTTGTTGTAACATGCGTTGTTTGCCTGGACTGCTCAAGACCTGAATGCTTGTGTAGGAGGAACTCTTTGAGTTGGCTTCTTAAATACCTTCATGCTGTTTCACATCTGATACTCCTTGATGAAACATAGGAGCCTTGTCTTATAACAGGCTTATTCAAAGTGATACAAGCTACGAAAGTGAGATCTTGGAAGAGTGTTGCCATTTTCATAATGTAATAAAAAAACTGTAATGATAAATAATAATTAATAATGAATAGTGTGTAATAAACAGTGTCTCATAAAAACAAATTTTATATTACCAAGATCACTGCTTTTATAATTTATATTCAGGTAAAGGAGAAAATCCCTGGAAATATTCATTTTTTAGGAGGGGGTTCACGACACTTGACATTTTAGCGAAAGGGGTTCACAGGTTCTTAAAGTTTGGGAACCACTGCTCTAAATGATCCCTCCTTCTGATTCTGTCTTTTTTTGAGAATGGCCACAATAGCTCAGCAGAGGATTGAGTGCTATATGTCCCACAAATACATATGGTCCTATAGATAAGTACAGTGCCATTTTCAAAGCAATTCATGGATCAAGTCGCAGCTGGAGCTGACAACTATCATGACAGCTGCCCTCTCCTGGGACAATGCAGCACACAAAGCCCAGGATGAAGTGCATGAGAGCTGGCGATAAAACATTCTTAGTTGAGGGCATCCATTTATGGAACAAGTTTCCAGAGGAGATCATGCAAATCCAGAGTTTGATCATCTTTAGGAAATGCTGCAAAACCTTCCTCTTTGAAGAAGCCTTTCCACCATACGAATGCCTCTTCCAACACTGACATCCCTTCTGCCACTAAACCCTAACACACATCCCCTTTTGTCCCTAAATCCCAACACTGGCCCCCCTTCTCTCCTTAAACCCCAAACTAAAAAGGGAGAGGAAATTAATAAAAATCTAAATAAAAATAATAAAACAAAACCCATGACCCTAGGAACTTTGTTATTGCAACTGATTTTTATGAGGAAGCATATGGTGTTGAGTGGCAGTATGAAACTCTGGGGTAGATGGACCCATCACTGGATTCCATAGTTCTTTACAAAGTGATATAGATAGATAGATAGATAGATAGATAGATATAGACACACACACACAGTACTCAAAGAGATCACTTTCCCCAGCATTGAAATGTAGTGTGACGAAACATAGCAGCTATTAAGATAATATGTGGTAGCCATAAGCTTCAGTATAACTAACCAACTGGAGGCTATAAACAATTGCTCCCTCATTCATCCTTTTTCCTACCCCTCCTTATGTTGTCATTTTAACTCCTACGATATGCTCTTCCAGGGCATGGGATCCACTTTCATCTGTATTTTACAACACCTTGTACATTTGTGCCTCTATGTAAATAACAATGTTAATAACGGATAGGCTATTTCTCTGAGTACGAGAACAAGTTGACCTATGGGCTGTGCTTTGGTATCCAGATATACACAATAGGGGAGCTAAAGTGTTTTGAAACTAGAGCTGACTGAAATTTTTTTGCCTGCAATTTCTTTTAATGACAAATGCCTCGTACATTTAATGAACATTTTCACAATAAAACTTCCTTTTCCATCAACATTTTTGACCTTTTTGTTACAACTCCCCCGCCTCCAAATCCCCAAAACCAGACAATTTTCTGTGTTTAATAAAAAAAAAAAATCCAGTTCTTTTGGGAAGGGGATGTTCAGTTGTCAAAATACAAAAAAGGTTTTTTTGTGTTTTTAGTTTTCAACAAAAATCCCTTCCCCAGAAATGCTGAAAACAACTGGTGGTTTTCTTTGGAATTTTTCACGGGAAACAAAATACATTTTCTGGCAAGCTCTCCAGAACCCAGCACAACGAGGCCCCTGATCTTTGTTATTGCCTCTAGGCAATAGTGTAATAAAAAGAAATAATAAGAACAATTTTATTATCCTTGTATTAGCTAGTATTTATGTGTCAAAGTGGGATGAGCAATCCTTTATATGTTGTTTTCTACTGAGCATATTAATTTCCAGTCTTGGTGCCTATAGAGATTTTTATACAACTAAGTAAATACAAAGAAGAAAAAAAAATCTGTGAATGATTTAACAAAAGAAGAAATTGTCTGTTCTCTTCTACCTCTGCCAGCTCCCATGCATCTTGCTAGCAACAGAACATGAATATGAATAACAACATGAATAACAAATAAGCAGCAGTATCAGGTAAAATATTTATTGTGAATATGACTGTAATTGAGATCCAGAAGCGAAAGCAACAAAGAAGAAGGTCTTTCTGTACAATTGCTTGCTGTCAAATCACAAAAAAACAGTAACTATATGTTGATAGCCTATGGATGTCTCTTCACCTTTACAATGCTCAGAAGCTGGGAGCTAGAGGGTGGCCTCACTGGAAGAGCTATAATTCAGCAGCAAAGCAGAAAAGAAAGAATCTGGAAGATGCAGTTAGCCTTTTAGACACAATGGACGAAATTCCTTTCCCCCTTCTTCCCATGCAATTGAATGGGAATGGATGGACTGGATCCTTAAATGCAAAATAGCAGCAACCTCTCCTCTCCCATGGAATTAAAGCCAACAAGCTTCTTTTGGAATAGGATCACACATGTAGTATGAAAGACAGCCCCACTGAGGCACTGTGCGGAGAAGCGCCAGAGAGATGCCAGCCCCAGACTACCAGTCTATTTGCTTGGCATGTGAAAAAGGAGAGCAAATTCTGCAGCACTTATTTGGGCAAAACTCCCCCTGAAATCAATGGAAGTTTGCCCGAGTAAATTTGCATGAATTTGCCCACAGGGTGAAATTCACCACAGTGTAGAGGGTGAGCAGATGTCTGTACATCATTTATTCCCCCTCCAGGCTTTAATGGCGCCTATGCACAGGATTGAATTTCACCCTATGAGAATAAACTGAGAACGGGAGAAAAATCAGCTCCCTTTCTGTGTGCGGATCCCAAATATTGTAGGCTTGGATACCTCCTTATCTGAAAGAAGACGGTTATTTGGGCAAAATCCAATTTCCCTTGTTTGTGTTTGATGAAAAACACTGAAGATTTAACAAAGCATGATTTAAAAAAGAAGAAGAAGAAGAAACATAGCCCTGGATGAAGTTCCCTCTTATTTTCTTTGCTGAAGGAGCGTTTTATCATTCTAGGCAAAAATTAACTGGAGTTGTCCAAGTTTCCCCATGATTGATAGTGTCGCCTTAGTTGTTGCTAGTCAAAACCTGTTTTCTCCCTTTTTCTTCCTCCAGAACTTGGGTAGGCAGTTTGCCAAGGTATAAAATTCCCTTGAGTGCAATACAAAAGGTCACCTGTCCCAGCCATGCTGTCACTCTGAACATCATGTCTTATCGGATTAGAAAGTAAGTTTCACAGGATAGGTAGCATGTGTAACTAAACAAAGCAAACTACCTGGCTGGCTCTGAGAAAATGCACATATTGGGGATGGTGTCTGCTAGCAAAATGCTGTTAAATCATGTTGTAGTGAAAAAGGGAGCTGTCTCGGTGACTTATATATGGAACAGAAATGGAGAAGCATATTTTGCCACTCCAAGTTAAACTAACACTCGACATGCCAGAGGATATTGCCGAAGTGCTATTTGAAAGCTGGAAAAGTAGATACCGAGTTAGAAAACACTTCAGGCTTCTCTCTTTGCCTATGGCAATTCCATCTGAAGACCCTGCTTTATCCATGGGGTGTAGGCTCTTGCAATATGTGCTTCTCTGTAGTGCTCACTCTTAGCCTAGATGGTTATCATCTGTTGTCTGAAAAAAACTATTCGCTTTCCACCACAATCCACAAGAACATATAAAACCAATTAGCCATGCATGCCATGTTCCCCTTGATTTGCAGAAATGCTCTCTTTGCCAGAGGAGCTGGAAACACGATCATTCCAAGTATTATTTACATAATTCTTAGTGATAGGCATTCACCTCAGTCAGTTCTGAGAACTGATTACTTGAGTGCTGCATCTGGTGATCCTGCTGGGAAAGTACCCTTACCAAAGGTTAATTCAGAGGGCAATGTAACTTCCTTTGACAAATATTCAATCGTAATGAAATCAGGCAATTCATTCTACCTTATCTAATCATTTGTCCATCCAGCAATACATACAAATGTCTCTCTCTCTCGAATAGGCAGGGCTGGTAGTATCACCTACTATAAAGATTGTAAGTGTAAGTGTTGATTTTAGATACAGTACCTTGCTTGACATATATATCTATAGTATATGTATATAAGTTTATATAATGCATATACTTCCATCTCTCTCTCTTGAGCTACCTCTCTAACACTCATAAAGCTGATCTTGCCACTTTGGCCTTATAGATCTGTTTCCTCGTCTACACTACGAGATTAATTCGAATTTAGATAATTCGAATTTGGGAAACAGATTGTATAAATTCAATTGTGCGCAGCCACACTAAGCACATTAATTCGGTTTTTAACCACATTAATTCGGTGGTGTGCGGCCACACTACCCCATTAATTTTAACCACATTAATTCGGTGGTGTGCGGCCACACTACCCCTAATTCGAATTTATAAAATCGATTTTGGTGCTACTCCGCTCATCGGGGTGGAGTACAGAAATCGATTTTAAGCGCCCTTTAATTCGAAGTAACTGGCTCCGTTGTGTGGACGGGTTAAGGATTAATTCGGATTAACGCAGCTAAATCCGAATTAAAGTCGTAGTGTAGACCAGGCCCTAGTGAGAAAGCAGAAGGCTTGCTATGAAAATTAACTCCCTAATAAAAATGAGTACTCAAAAGAACTATCACCAGAAAAACATATCCTTCTCCTAAGTGGGTTAAAGTATTTGCATGATCAAAAATAAATGATCAGAATATATCATTTGCAGCCTGAACTCTGGGATCCAACTGAAAAACTCCTGTTGTGTTTGTGGACACCCTCAGTTCTTTTCTCTGAACCTTATAAATAGACTTGGAAGGATTAGATTTTTATCGGTAAACATCAGTTGCACCATATACACACATTGATGCTAATTTAAATTTATAAGTAGGAAAAGTAAGAAAAATGCTGCTTGAGAATTTATTAGTTTTATTTAAGGATATTAACTTTGTATATTTTGATATGTGATATTAACAATTTGTGTTTTAAGGGTTATAAAGATTGAACATTGAATCTCATCATCTGCTGTCATTAAATAATTATTGTCTGACCCCCCGCAATTTCCCACAACCGCAAACATTTAAATACATAAAAATAGAAAAAAGCCTAAAACCCCATAATTTTGTACAATTGTAAAAATGGAAATAGAAAAAATTGAAAATAAACATCTATATTATCCATTGAAATAATAAAAAATAAATATCAAATTCTGCCAGTCCTATTTATAAACTCAAGCAGTCAGATTTTTGAAGCCTGTTCACAGGTATTTCAGTAATAGCCTGGGACCGACAGGGCTACAACTACACTGCATCCTACAGCCCTGTCCAATACATCCTTGTTCTTTCTTCTGGTCCCTGGCTTGACTACCTCCAGAGATTGTGAGTCCACAGCTCCCCTGCTAACTTGTTTCATTTCCTAATTTTCTTCCAGTCACAATGGTCCCCCCCCCCCACTATTCATCCTAAATTTGAACAATCCTAGTTCTAGATAATCATTTCTTGTTCCCTCCTCACTTATCACCGAGAAGAATCCTCTTCCTTCTCTGTCTTATTTGCATATGTATTTATCTCCACTTACTACCTCTACCCCTCAAGTTTGCTCTGGCTTTATTGTCTGTAGGATATGGGGACAGTGAGCAATTTTGAACACCCCGCCCGTGGCTTCCTTTCCTTCTCTCTGCTACATGTGCACCTGGAGAAGAAGAGCTGTTCTATGTAGATATGAAGCTGTAATACAATGAGCTTGATAGCATGAATAGATTTGATTATGGATTTGCTTCTCTTTTGGAATGGAGAGGGAGTAGTTCTGATGCACTGTCCTTTCGCCAGTTACTAGCCACAACAGGTAATGTTGTTTGAATTTATCCATGGGAGTGATACACAGGAAGCGAATGTCTCAAGGTCACTTTGAAAACCTCAGCCTCAATTTTTGAATCAAAGTAGTCAGGTCCCTGTCAAAAACAAACAAATCAACCAACCAACCAACCAACCAACCAACAAACAAAAACAAAACCCTAAACAAAACAAAACCAAAAAACCCCAAAACCCCAACCCAGATCTGCAACATGAATTTTAATTCTTGTCTTTCTCATGAAAAAGACGTGCTAGAATTCAGATGTCTCATACAGCAGTATATTCTGGAAAAAAACCACTGCAATATGCCAGTTGGCTCTGTCAGTGTTTGTATTGCGACTGGCAATGAATCCACTGCACCTTTTCCCTACAGATTAGTAAGACAGCTATAAGATCTGTACAAAGTGACACAAGTTCCAAACAGTTCCTACTAACTTGGCCAAGTAGTCAGGTCAGATAAAACTCCTGAAAGTGTGTGTGTTGCCTGCCTGCCTGCCTGCCTGCCTGCCTGCCTATCTATCTATCTATCTATCTATCTATCTATCTAAACTTGGTAAATGCAAAAGAACAGTCCCTTGAGAAAACCACATGACTAGGATACTCTGTTAAAATTGTTACAAGAAAGAATTATATTTGTCTCATGTATGTAAGCTTGTTGTAAACAACTCTTCTCTGAAGAATTAATTTCATTTGGTGTCATTTCATGCTTTTTTGCTAGCGGTTTTGTCACAGGGATGAGGCAGGAGAATCTTAATCAGCTCGTATTTCTAGTGGGTTATAGCATAGAGGGCTGAGCTCCAATTCTAGTAGTTCCCTGTTCACAGCCTGTCACATCTGCCATTGGGTGACCACATAATAAAGGGCAAAGCTACGGGGAAACTCATCCCTATACAAGAACAGGAGTACTTGTGGCACCTTAGAGACTAACAAATTTATTAGAGCATAAGCTTTCGTGGGCTACAACCATATGCATCCGAAGAAGTGGGTTGTAGCCCACGAAAGCTTATGCTCTAATAAATTTGTTAGTCTCTAAGGTGCCACAAGTACTCCTGTTCTTTTTGCGGATACAGACTAACACGGCTGCTACTCTGAAACATCCCTATACAGTGGCCAGGCTACATATGCATCTTATATGCCACTACAGATGAGATTTGAGCCATGACCCCCAGTTCTACCAAGCAAGTCAAAAGGGCCTCTTGTCAAAACCAGCAGGCGTCGATTGGAGTTTTTCTCCCCTTCTGCATATCTTACTCGTGTCTTATTAACCTGTGGGGAAAAGGTGCAGTGGATTGGTTGTCAGTCACAGTACGAATGTTGACAGAGCCAACTGGCACCCTGCAGTGTTTTTGACAGATTATGCTGCTGTGTAAGACATCTGAATTCTGACACCTCTCCTTTTTCATAAGAAAGACAAGAATGAAAATGCATGCCAGAGATCTGTTCTGTCTTTGTTTTTTGGAAGCGATTTCACAAATGGTGAATTTCAAACTCATTCTGTTCCTAGTAAACGTGGGGCCTGATCCAAAAGCTCATTGAACCCAATATAAAGACTTTTCATTGACTTCAGTAGGCTTTGGATCAGGCCCTTGCTCCTTGTGTATCTATAGGCAGTACAAACATACAAACGCCAAACATACTGGTAAAGATTTAGGCTTTTTTCCCCTCCCAAAGCACCATATCAAAAAGAATATGTACAAATATCTTACAGTCTGGGGGCTCAGACCTTTAGTTTTTAAAAAATCAAATCCACACTTCAAACAGCTAAGATCTTTAAGTTTGAAACAAAACTACTGAGTAGATGTATCAAAGGAAATTCCCCCTTTAAGAGGGTTATTTTAAATATGGTGGAGCAAACTCTGCCCTCAGTGAAACCTCTGCAATGGCAGTGGGACTATACAGATGTGACCGAGACCTTGCCTACATTACTGATTACTTCAGTATAACTTACGTCGCTCAGGGCTGTGAATAATCCACACCCCTGAGTGCCATAAGTTATTCCAATTTAAGTGCTGGTGTAGACAGTGCTATGTTGGCAGGAGAGCTGCTCCCGCGGACATGGCTACCACCTCTCGTGGAGGCAGGAGTTATTAAGCCGATGGAAGAGCTCTCTCCCGTTGGCTTAGAGCATCTCCACCACAGGTCCTACAGAGGCACAGCTGTGTCGCTGTAAATCCTGCAGTGTCGACTGAATTAAGTTTAAGTATGTTTGGTATTAAATTGCAAAGTTTATGTATTATTGTGGGGTCATATACAACTTCTCTAAGGGTGAGATGTGGCCAATATAAAACATGGAAAGTATTATGAGCTTCAGAGGACTATTTTAAACAACGTGCCAGACAAACAAAGTTAAGTGGCACTCCTAGGAAATACCTGGGCTCAGAGGAATGCAAATTACTGTATCGGGTTATGCAAAGATTCAGCCTTTTGACTCTTCAGTCTGAGGATGGAACCATTGTCTGGCTGATGACCTAGTCACGTTCTCTACCGATCAAAGGCCCAAACTCTATAAAGGAGTGAATCTCAGATTCATGGGGTGCTTGTTCTGAACTATTATAGCTGTTATTATATAGTGATCACAGTAAAAAAAAAAACCCTTTTGTGGGGTTTGAAGGACTGACTCCTACCTGAGCTCTTGCCGGAGTTGGGGAGATCTCTGATACACTTATTAACAAGCATGTAGGTTCTTTTATTGTTTTAATGTTTTCTCTGAATTGTTTTCACCTTAAGAATAAATGTACTTGCTGAGGAAAAGCTGTGTGATACCTTATAGCTGTGGGCAGTTACGCTGTTCATAGCCTCTGAGGAGAAAAGCAAAGCTGGTGTGCTTAGGCCGCTTGAAGTGCTGGGAAATTCACAGTGTAGGCAGGGAACTGTGCAGCCTGAAAATACTCAGTCACCAGAGAGTGAGACTTGAGTCTTGACCCAAGATTGGTGACAGTTGAGGAGCCAGGAGCCTAGAGTGGATGCCCTTCCTGGACACAGAGAGGAGGCTACATGTGGAGTTCCCCCGAACTGTGACAAAAATCTATTAAGCAAGTCAGTCTGGATGCAGGAATGATTAGGTTACTGATGCATTTGTTTAGTGTGCACTGTTGCCAACCTTTTCACCACAGAACAAAAATCGCATTCTCTGTATAATAAACCTTGTTATATTGAGTCCCTTTCTGGCGAATAGGAGTTAGTGCTGTAAAATGGTATGAAATTGAATACTATTAGGAATCAAAAGGAATTACAAATAATAAACATTAACATTAAGAACTCAACACTGAATTTATTTTTAAAGAAAGAAAGAAAATGGGATGAAATTCTGCGCCGCTGACGTTAATGGGAATGTTGCAATTGACTTCAACAGGACCAGGATTTTACCCTGAGAAAAGAACCTGACTCACTCCATTGTATCTAATTATTGTATGACACTGTCCATCGATGACAATGATAAAGCTTCCATTGGCTTCAGTAGGAGCAGATTAGGCCCCATATTCCTTGGTAAAATGACTTCAGGACAGTGGATAATCTCACATACTTTATGAGTAGCAATATTAGGGCAACAGGTACCGTGTCTCAGAATTTCCATGCTTGTTTGGATTTATACATACAAACTATTGCATTATTTCAATACGTATTTTGCTTGCTTAATAAAAATTGTTGTGCTTAGAACAGAATTACAGGCTGGGTCCTTGCCGTTTCACTATCCGAGGTAAATCTCATCACTAATGTCTGACTGCACTAAGTTCCTCGCCTTACTAATGGTAAGGGCTGCTTAAACACTAAACCCCAATAATCCAGTTTATTTTTTCATAACAGTAAATATGATACAAGATGGGCACAGCTTGTGCTAGAAGTAAGCAATGGGATCATGGTAGCATTCCTAAATCCTTTTATTTTAAGATTTATTTTGTTGATAAAACCAGCTTTAATTACATTTTTGTCCTGTATTTTTCCATCTATAGCAGGAGCATGGTTAGGGACTTTATACCATCAAAGTGATAAACTAAATCTTTTCCCTCCTCAACATTTTCCACCATTAAAAGGAATATCCTAGGCAACCACTCTAGCTTAAGCTCCTGTTACATAAAGATACAATGTGGGACAAATTCAGAAGTGATGCTGGAGGGCATGTGATTTAAATGCCAGTAATTGGGTGCACAAGACTAGAAGGTAGGCTAATTTGGAGTAATTTCTACTCCGAGGGTCTGAGGAAGGTGAAAGCTCTGAGAGGAAAGATGGTCTTGCAGTTGAGGCGTTGGATTGATGCTCAGGAGATCGGGGTTCTGTTCAAACTCCCTATGTGACCTCAGGCAAGTCAGATAACTTCAATTCCTTAAAGGTAGTTAAGCACCTAAAGACCATTGAGGATCTGGGCCTTCAACCAGGCCCATTGACAGAAATGTGGGGCCCTGGTACATCATGTTTACTGAGGCCCCAGCCACTCCCATTTCACTTTATTTCCACAGATGTTATGACTTTTTTTGGGGGGGGGGGAGGCCCTGTGCTTGGGGCCCCAGTACAATTGTCCTTCCTTCCCCCGCCTAGTCAGCTCTGCCTTCCTGGTTTGTGCCTCAGTTCCCCATATATACAATGGGAATAATTATACTCCCTTCCTCCCATTCTTGGTCCTGGCATGAAGAGCCAACAAGACAGAAAGTCTGTATGCCCAGTGCCAGCATATTGGGGTCAATAGGCACGAATGTCATACAAATAATAAACATTTAGACTCACCTTGGATTAAAAGTCCTGACAAAGTGTAAGTGACCCAAATAATACCAAAAGGCCACATAGTCCAATTAGATTTTAAGCAGAATTTCCCATTGGAAATCAGTGAGGACTTCCGCCTAGAAACCAATGTCCTGGAATGGCCCACATTATATAAAAATATGCCTAAATTTAACAGTGTTCAAATGAATCATTGCTCGGGCCTTTCTTTTGCTTATACAGAATTCTATTGAGACCATTAACACTTTTCTCTTAGGCCATCCTTTAGCTGTCCGATGCGGGTGACATTCAGTCACAACCAATATGGTCCAGATTTTAACCAGCAACCTGGAAGTGAAAGGCTCCATATTCCATTAACAGTCTCTTCCTGTGGCTTATTTTGTCATTCAGCTTCATGCCTTATATAAGACATTCCATTAACTACACAGGACTGTTACTTAATAAGTCCTTCATGACTGAAGGTGATTCAGCAATTCCCTACAGGAGTGGATCTGTTCAGATGCCTAAGAAGTGTGTCTAATGGCTAGAGCTGGGGCAGGGAGAAAGGACTTCTGGATTCTATTCCTAATTCTACAGCTGTCTTCTCCTTAGGTGCGTGGGAGTTGTTGAATGCCACTGCACCTCAGTTTATCCATCACAGGGTTGCTGCTGGGGTATAACTAGTTTTTCCGTTGAACTGATGTCCTTAAATGTACGGAGCTATGTGACTGTAAACTGATTATTATTATTGTTATTGTTCTCACTTTGTTCTGTACTGAAACCACACACGCTGCATCAGGTTTATGCAGTTTGCACTTTCAAATTGCAGAGGGATTAGGGGTCTCTTTTTATGAGTTTAAATTTTTCAGTTTGTCTCAGTATATATATACCTAATTTAGCCTGTGGCGTAAGCAGTAAAAAATTACAGTGTAACTTTCTCACCTATAAGCATTCCACTGGGAAACCATGAAGCACTGTCAGAAAAATTCAGATTAGGAAAGTAAAAAACCAATCTCCTCATTAATGTTCCCCTCCTCATTAAATGTGGAACTTGCTCATAAATATTCACCAGATGAAAAATGTGAAATAGGTAAAAGTTAATACTATACAATTAAACTGACTTGAATTTTCCCAGCAGATTCACCGAACCCTAATTTTATTATCCTTTCACCTCATCTGAGCCATCTGTTTGACCAGGATACAAAATAGGTGTACGCAGTTATATGTGTGTATCATGAATGGTTTTCAATAGAGCTGATCAGAAATTTGTCAGTGGATTGGTTCCTCAAGTCTAGGGAAGAATTTCTGGTCAGGCAGGGCAAGCTAACCACCCCAGAATATCCTGGTGGTTAGAACACTTTCCCAGCTGTGGGGTCCCAGATTCAAGTTTGCTTGATTCAGAGCAGTGCCTTGAACCTGGCATCCCACATGAGTGTCCTAACCGCTGTGCTGCTGGTTATTCTGAAGTCTGTCTAATGTTTTTTTGTGAACATTTTTGAAAGGTCTCAGTTTTGTTCCAGTGCAGAATGAAATTTAAACCCCTCAATTATTTTTGCTGAAATAGAATTCTCATTCTCCAGCCAGCCCTACTTTTGAGTGGACAAGTGCATTATAGGAACTACGGGATGACTTATTGAATGCCCACAGTAATCTCTTCTTCAGGAAGTACATAAGAATGGCCATACTGTGTCAGAGCTTCTATTTTCGACCCATTTCTCAACAGTACCCATATTTTACAGATAGGTAAACTGAGGCAGTGGATGGTAAGTGATTTGCCCAAGGAAACATAAAGAGTCAGTGGCAACACTAGAATATAACTCTGGTGCTCTGACTCCCAGTCCCTGTCTGTAACGGGCAGACAGCACTTTCCCCAGATACTAGTGACTCATAGAAAGGACTGGGACAATAACACTTCATTAGCAAAGAGCCTTCTTCTCTCACATCACTGTAAACCAGGAGTTAACTCCATTGAAGTCAGTGGAGTTTCACTGGTTTAAAACTGGTGTGAGGGGAGAATCAGTCTCTGTATCAGACGACATGTGTGTGTGGGGAAGACATCTGGAAATAATTCTGGGGAAGCTGGTGATATAGTGAAATCCCCACTCAATTAGCCCAGTTCATATAGATAATACTGCAGTGCCGTGCTAGGCGGGTACCTCACTGAGTCCACTGAAAGGCTCACTCACCACATCTGCTTCTCAATTCACAAATAACTTTCTCAGCTCCTCTCCTTGCCCCTAGGCAAAAAAAAGAATCTGTGCACGAATGTAACTAAAGGACATGTTTGAGCGCCAGGTTGGAACCAGTGTAGCAAGCTATAAATGATGCATGAAATGAAGTTAGAACTCCGAGGGCAGAAGTCACTGGCAGGGCAGCGTATTTGCTCTGCCTCGGGGAAGTGCTGTACTCCTTTGTAAGGCTCTCACCACTCTTTGGTTCTCCTTGTGACTAGGGTGACCAGATGTCCCGATTTTATAGGGACAGTCCCGATATTTGGGGCTTTTCCTTATATAGGCACCTATTACTCCCCACCCCCGGTCCCGATTTTTCACACTTGCTGTCTGGTCTCCCTACTTGTGACGGACTGATGTCAGGTGCGGTACAGAAAATTCATACGCCGGGAAACAGATGAATTAAATGTGGTGTTTCATTTTATTTTCCGCTTTTCCCATCATTTCACCGGACCGTTCACATTGTAAAGGTTCGTTTCTTTTTAACTATGGGACATAATTTTGTGTCTGGATTAGGTTAACAGCCCTGGAGACTGGAGACCTCCTCTGCCTGGAGGCATGGTAGCTGTTTCTCCATGGCCAGCTGAGTCCTTGGCCTCTCTGCGAAAGCTGCCTACACGGTTCCAGTGAGATACAGAACACTATTCCCAGTGGTCATGTTCTTGTCATCTGACATGGGCCACCAAATACAGCCATCAGGTGGGCAGGAAACCCAGAATCCAAGAGCTTTATGTCCCAGTACAACCGCCCTGAGCTGGCCACTCCCAATGATATATAGATATATGTTTGTAGTGTAATGTTCCAGAATATTAGAGAGAGAAGGTGGGGGAGGTCATATCTTTTATTGGAGCTTCTGTTGGAGAAAGAGACAGGTCGGGGCTGAGGAAGAGCTCGGCAAAGCTTGAAAGCTTGTCTCTTTCACAAACAGAAGTTGGTCCAATAAAAGCCATTACCCCTGACGCCCCTTGTCTCTCCCATATAGATTAACGATCTCCTTGTGTTTCTGCAATGCCAGCTGAGCATCTCAGAACCACTGACAGGCTATTTCAAGGGGGCAGATCCCCCCATTAGCATCTGTCGAACCTTTCAGGAAGCTGCAGGCTAATTACTGATGGCTCACTGCAACCGGTGAGGCTTGTTCACTCCATAAGAGAGATGAGACTGACCCTCTGGGAAGTGAAGGTGGAGACGGAGTCGTTCTTAGGGATGAATCCTGGGAACTTGAGAGAAGGAAGGATTGGAAATAAATCCGAGCCCTAGAAAGCGAGTGAGTTTTTGCTCCTGTACACCTATAGAGTGGTCTGTGTCTGGATGAGCATGTGGCTTTCCTGCTCTGCTCCAACACATTCACTCACTAATAGCCATGACAGTGAGTTAAGTTTTATCACCGCCATTTTACAGACCGGAAGCACAGAGAGGAAAAGTAACCTGATTCCCATGCCCTGGTGAATCAATGACTGAATGGGACAGGCTAGGCCAGCTGGAAGCCCAAATTAGAGGGGGTCAGTTACACCTCTCCTCCTTTCTGTTCTCTTTTTTGTAGATTCTCTGGCGCTCAAAGGAAAAAAGCAAATTTATAATAGCATCCTGCGCCCTGCAGTGCTGCTCCTCCCTTCTTGCACCTTCTTTGTGAAAATAGTGGGGCAGAATGGTATAAATCTGTAGTTCTAGGGAAGTCACACATTCTTAGGTGGCAGTCAGTGACACCAGACACTCTTTAATGTGGCATCTGGGGACAGGTTTCCTATTTCTATCATCTCTCCTCTGCTTTTGTAAGAGAAATCATTTCATATTAGCATTTGCGGGCCTAATGTATGTCCTATTGTAGCTGTGCCCAGGGGCGGCTCCAGGCACCAGCGCAGCAAGCGCATGCCTAGGGCAGCAAGCCTCAGGGGGCGGCAGTCAGGTGGCAATTCAGTGGCCAAAGGCGCGGGACCAGCAGATCACCCGCAGAAATGCCGCCGAATCCGCGTGACCAGCGGACCGCCCGCAGGTGCCACCGAAGGCCGCCTGACTGCCGTGCTTGGGGCGGCAAAAAACATAGAGCCGCCCCTGGCCGTGCCTGCCTTCTGTGTGTTGGCTGTTCCCCACCCAATTCACAAATAGATACATGAATTATATCCTATGGGGAACATGCTCATATCTTAGTGCTACTTGGCTGAATCCCGTCTTATGTTTTCAGTAGCTCTGTTGCTCCCTGCGCTTGGAACAGTCTGAATTTTTTTGGCAGCTCGGTGGCCGAACGTTTGGCAGCTCTTTTAGACGTGGTTGTTCCCTTTCCTAATGGGCAAATAAGAGTGAGCTTCTTTGGCAGAGGCTGGAGTCTCCAGTGAGCAGCTCCAGCATTGTAGCTGCTTTTAGCCTGCAGCCCCCAAAGGCAGCTCGTAGAATGTCCTTGGAAAAAAGAATATTTGCAGGAAAAAAGTCAGTTTCAATATAGTGCAAATTAGAGACAGTAAATGAGGATACACACAGACAATTACATCCTGAAACATCCTCTCCTCTAGGTCTCTACGTCCTTCAGCTCTTTTGCAGTACAGGGCATATACTGATGTGTCCATTTATTATAGGTATTATACGGGTCTCTTTTTAGCATGTTCCTCTCAAGTGGTTTCAAGGTCCCACACTGAGATACTTTCATGTTCATTTCGGGTTTGATGCAGAACATACTCTTTGTACATTGCATGGCCTGGTTGTCACTAACCCTATGTCAAGGATGAAATGTCTGTTATCTGATTAATGAAGAGCTTGACAAAACAGATTATTTCACGAAATGTGATTGGAAACACAAAGGTGGCACATGCTCATTTGTAAAAAGCAACAAAGAGTCCTGTGGCACCTTATAGACTAACAGACGTATTGGAGCATAAGCTTTCGTGGGTGAATACCCACTTCCTCAGATGCATTTGTAAAGTCTCTTTTCAGGGTAGGACTTTTCTTTAGCTTCTGTGCATCAATTTCAATCTATGAAATGGGTTTAAAAATATTTACCCTCATCCCAGGGCTGTTGAGGGATTTAATTATTGAATAGTTGCAAAGGGGGATAGTGGGCTGTCAAGAGAAGTTTGTTTCTATGACAGTCTCAGGAGCAATCAGGCATTTTTCATTGTCACTGCGTCATTAAATGCCCCTAGGAACCATTCTCTGTCAGTAATAGTTGTAACTTAACAAATACCAGCTTTTAGCAAGGTAAATTGTCACTAAAATCCTTTCTTTAGAGACCACCTCACTGGTCCAATTTACATATTGGGGGGTGAGGAACAGAATGAACTATTTTGAAAGTTCATTAATATTCATAAGGTACTAGTCCACAGCTGTTTCAGACCTAGATTCCTATAAGGTCCTCTGGGTAAGTAAATGGGTTAGTTTGACTTTCAGTGATTTTAACACACAGCACACCTCCATAGATGAGTAAAAGCTGGCTTTCAGTGAGGTAGTTTGAAAAGCTTATTTATATTCATGAATTATTTGTCAGTCGCTATTTCAAAACCTTAGATTATGTTTAAATTAAAGAGAGAAAGTGGAAATACACCTGGATCTGCACTCCGATGTTCAGCTCCAGCATGCACATGATTTGAATGTCCACGTGATGTGTCTTTAAAGTACTTTGTAAAGAGATCGATGACTTATATTACCTGCCAGACTCTGCAGTCTTGACTGTGCAAACAGTGGAGCTCATCTCACTAAAATTTCCTTCTTGCTGGTACTTTCTTCAATGCCAAATAAAGTCACGGCATTTTTATCATAGACTCGATGGGCCAACTTCTTCCTTAACGTAACCCCAGAGCGTGATACAGGGTGACTGTGGAACTCTGGAACCTTCCATGAGGTTACACCAGGGACGAATTTGCCTAATGTGATATTTTCAATTTCAGTGTCAACAATATTATCTGCTCCCCTTTCCAGCCATTTCACAGAAAATTTCCCACTAAGATTTTTTCCTCTCTAAATTTTAATTTCCCATCCAGTTCTCCCTCTGTTCACAAACTCTGCCAATAGTTGGGGTTTATTCGCTCCCATTCCTCATCTATAAAAACAAATTCTTTAACTTTAAAAAACAACAACCTTGAAACATTTTGAAATGGAGGCATTGTCAGCCCCTCCTGTTCTTTGAAGGCCGTTGTGCTAAGATGAATGAAGTGCTAGGGATAAGCAGGCCTCAGGGAAGTGTGTGCCTAACAGAATAAATACATCTCTTGTAAATCATCCCCGCCAAGGCATCATTAAACCTAAGCACAGCAACTCAGTTCCCGAAGCAACTCCAAGTGCTGATGGATCTTGTTTTTCTTTCTCTATAGGAGCTACATTTCTCACACAACACCCTAAGATGAAAGCATCTCTCTGGCTCTCTCTCTGTATCACACACACACACACACACACAAATATTGTAACTAGAGGCAACGTTTTCCTCTGGCAAAGGAGTTGAGGGCAGGAAATTTGCTTTATTAAAAGTAAGACTGGTACAAGACTTTGCTTTTGTCATCCCTGACACCTATATGCCTCACCTGTTATCTGAGAGCCTTGTTGTTTGATATGGAATCTGATTCATTTAAAAACGTAGGCATGTGAACTTGTCATGCCTAATTAAGGGGCAGGTTTTACACTCTATCCCAACAATAGCTGAGACTTTTTCAAACTTCAGAGAGTTTAAGATGAATCATTTCCTGTGAGCACAGCCTACAAACTGACCCATCTTGCAGGGGGTATAACAAGTGTGACAATGAGAGTGTACGTGTAGGAGATGCTATAAACCAAAGGTTCTGATTCTGTGTGTGTGTCTGTGCTATCTAACACAGATAACAGACTGAGCACAGGTTTGTTTGTATGCCAATGGGGGCTATAAAACAAGGATGCTAATGTACGAAGGGTTAGTTTGACTGTGTATGTGTACGGCATATAGCAAAAGTTAATAAGTATATGTAGGCTCAGACTGAGTGAGGTCATATAGAGAGGGATTCTCACGGGGATTTTCTTCCACCCTGACAAGAAAATTAGGATCAGTTACCCTCAGCTGCTGCATACACAGCACAGAGAGCCAAAACAAAAAGGCAGGAAAAATAAATGGGTGCAAAGAAGTGATTGAGCCTAGGAAAATTAGGGGCAAAAAGAGAAGCGCAATCAAGAGCCAGATCTTTATCAGTTCTATGAGGATAAAATAGCCAGTAACCTTCAGAGAGAGTATATTCTTACTCGCTGCCTGCCAACCTGTGTCCATACAACACAGCAAATTGAACTAGCAGGAGATCCCGTGGCTGGCCTTGAATTCAGACCCTTGTGGTCCTCAGCAGCAGTTCTAGCAGGTGAGCCAAAAGATTGCCTTCTGGTAGGAGCAATGCTGAGATAGTATCAGTGGGTAGCTCCTCTCTGGGGCAAGGTGTGTGCAATCCCCATCTCTGTCCACACAATGCAAGAATACTACTCCTGAAATATATATCGTACAGCGTAATAACGGTGGTTGCACATTATTATTTATTATTTGCTCTATGGTAGCTCTTAGGGGTCACAATCAGGGATTGAGGACTAAGTATCCGAAGAGGCTGTACAAATACATAACAAAAATAGGGTCACTGCCCCTATAATGTAAGAATAAGATGAGAGGCAATAGGTGGATACAGACAGATAGGGGAGTACAAGGAAACAGTGGTCCGTATGGCAAGCAGCAGTCATGGGGATGAAACCATTATTAGTTGAAACAAAACAATATATAAAAGCAGCAAAGAGTCCTGTGGCACCTTATAGACTAACAGACGTATTGGAGCATGAGCTTCCGTGGGCGAATACCCACTTCGTCGGATGCATGATGCATGTGGGTATTCACCCACGAAAGCTCATGCTCCAATACGTCTGTTAGTCTATAAGGTGCCACAGGACTCTTTGCTGCTTTTACAGATCCAGACTAACACGACTATCCCTCTGATACAAAACAATATATAATCATCCAGATAGGAAGGAACCTTTTAATTATTTTGTTGCTGCTTTACTACTTTAAAACATTACCCCACATGTGGCCATATTGAAGTCGATGGAGTAAGGTGCAACTAAACTAGAGTAAAGGTATCAGAATGGTACCCATGACCCTATGAAAATACTGCCGTATTCCACAGTAACTATGCAATAAGTTGGAACCTAAAGCAGTGGTTTTTGCAGCATTTAGACGTAGGCCAGATTTCAAGAGCTCAGCAAACTGCATTCACCCAACACGCTGAGCACTTTTGAAACTGACCCTTCATTAGGTACCTGAATAGGAGCTGAGTTTTTTTGAAAAGTTTTGAAAAGGCCCATGACTGTAAAGCACTATAGTATTTTATTTTAAAATAAAGGCTCTGTATAATGTCCTACGATAGTCTAGGATTTTTGTTAAACACGGGCAGGCTCTTAATTCCACCACTCGCTAAAAAGAACTGCTTTGGTCGTTTTGTTTTGTTTTGTCTAAATCGATGAAACTTGGCTGCGAGTTGATTGTTCTTCAAAGCAAGCTGCAGAGCTGTACGCCAAGCAGTAATCTTTGGAGTAAGTGCAGAAGTATAAAGAATTATAATTCAATACAGGAGATTCTGCAACTGTGAGTACATGTACTTCTTAAGGCTGTAAGTATTTCATATTGCTGTTCTTGAATCTTCGGCTCAGTTTTAGGAGAACTCAATATCTGTGTCGTTTTATGTAAATCTGAATCCATCTGTCTCTGCCTATTGCAGCTAAGGGGTTTTAGACACTGTTTGGCTCCCCCTCCCCCAAAAGGCACAAGACTATATTTTCTGAAATAACCAGTGTAAGCACATCCTTGACATAATGTTTTCCCATAAATCATATTGCAATTAAGCATGGATGGAAATCAGAGGAAGATTTTATAGCTGTCCCAAAGATGCTGTAAAGCAGTTTATATTCCGAGGGCAGAATTCGCCTCACATTTCAGAAGTATGCAGTATACTACAGCATGTGAATATAGGCATTGCCATTCTCGTTCAGACCAGAGGTCCAGCCAAGCTGGTGTCCTAGTCCAGCAGTGGGCAGCTCATGATGGGTTTGATGGCTATCCAGAGCACGATGGTACCATGTTCCATCTATGGATGGAACTAGTTTCCAAGTAGACTGGAGCTATTGAAGGCCAAGACTCTACACTTCCCTATGAAAGACAAGTGAAGGATAATCAAGCCATCCCGAGAGCCTGCTGAGAAGAAAAACTGTCCAAATGGAAAGGAAGATCAAAAGGAGCTAAGTTTGATGTGAAAAGAAAAGCAAAAAGATGGTCACATTTAGTATTAAGTTGCCATTAACAAATGATTTATAAAGGATGAATAACTGTTATAAGCATGTTACAGACATGAGTAATAGGTATTACAGTTCTCTATAAGCCCACCAATAGAAGACATTGTAGATGGTTATAAGTAACCAAGTGACCTGCTAGACTCTATAACAATCAATAACATTTGATTAACCATTTACTAAAACATCTACTAATTATTTATAAACGGAACTGCAATATAAAGTGTGACTAAAAAAAAAAAAAAGTAAGACCAACATGATTAAAACTAAACACACAAAGCTAAGTGTTCCGGCAAAATCCGTATCCATAATGTTAAAACTGTGCTAACCTTTGAAATGTGCTTAGTAGTGGACTAAGGATTTGAAATTCTGGCAGTGAAGGCTTCTTCCCCCCTGCAGTTTTCAAATTCTTATTCATAAAACATGGCTCAGTTTGTGTCTTGGTGCAGGGACCATAATCTTAGTACATGCCCTTCCCATTTATTATTTATGCAGGCATTTAACAGCTTCGGCACATTTTAACAGGAACACCAGGCAGTTGTTTGCAAACCAGAATTAGCAACAAATAATATTTGATATTCCAAGGAGTCTTTTTTTAAGCCTTGCTTCCTAATCTGCATAATGGTCAGGCATTGTGGGTCACAGGAAAGAGGGGATGGATGCAGAGATAATATTGCATTAACCATCACCTGCTTACTTCAGTGATTTTAGCTCTTGTCTTTTATTTCTGAGTCACTAACTTCATTTAAAACAGGGAATAAGTGCTATACATATTTTTTAAGCCACTAACTTAATTTGCATAGATACCAGAGAGCGGCTGGAGGCAGGAAGATTAATCGTGTCTCTTGTTTAGCATTGCAGAGATTTTGCAGACTTTCCCTACCTGGTCTCATTTCCTGATCGTTGAATTTTCACATGGGTATTGGGTGAATGAATTTTGCCTCTCTCAGCTTGGAGCTAGGACTTTGGGTATTGATGCAAGTTCAATTACGTTTAATGTCAGTTTTCCAACCTGAGCATCTACTCAATGCAGAATGTCCTAGCCAGTCTTCTGAGAAATCTCCCCATGCAAAGATGCAGGCAAACCATAAGCAGTGAGGAGAGGTGATCACACCTCCTAAGAACAACATAATTAAAACCAAGGAGAAAGGCATGCAGCTTCAAGATATGAGAAAGGTTTCAGGGTTGACTCAAGCAAGTGGTCCATTTGAAAACAATGGAAGAACTCACATAATTTGACCCTGCTGCAACAATCCACAGTGTCTGCAGTGTGATAGAGGTGGGTAGGCTCTATTGGGGGTTTCTGGATTTACGGACTGGTCCTGCACCATTGCAGACACAGGGAATTTTGCCATTGACTTAAATGGGTGCAAGAACAGGCATGCAGCTTGGGGGTGCTCTATAGTAAGACATGGTGGGCACTGGACTCCACTGGTCTGATCAGAAAAAAAAATAGGTGGGAGTACTTTCCCAATCGCTTACTGCTCGTGCTGCCAACATTTTATTATTAACATATTTGTATTACTGTAGTGCACTGTATATGCATAAACTAGGAGACAGTCCGTGCCCTGAAGATCTTACAGTCATTAGTCAAGACAGGAGGAGGATGGGAAAAAGGAAACATTCATGTCCCCATTTTACAAGCAGAGAACTGAGCCACAGAGAGAGTAAGTGACTTACTAAAGGTCTCACAGGAAGTCTGTGGCAGAGTTGCAAATGGGACCCAGATATCTTGAGTTCCTGTCCAGTGCCTTAACCATAAACCATCTTTCCTCTCAGATTCGTCACTCACAGTAGATTGTGCAGGTCCTCATAATGTGATCATCCCTGTTGTTTCCTGTTTGCCTGAAGCAGCAGCGGAAAGTGCAGACATGTTCATTCCTGTCAGCACTCTGACAGGTGTGCAGGAGTACACAGTTCGGACAGAGGCATCGCTTAGGGGAGGATTTATTGAAGGGGATACTCTGTATCCTAGTAAAGAGGAGAGGATATAAGTTGGTAAAGGACTAGTAGGAACTGAAGAGAAACCGTCCAACAAAAATGATTCCCATTCAGTTACATCACAAGAGGGCAGACAACTAAATATTGATAGAATAGGCATCATAGAAAGTTGATGGAACAGTGATAATCAATGGGAATGATAATAGAAGGGTACAAAACATATAGGAAAGACGGAGTAGGACGTGTGGGTGGGGGAGTGGCACTATATGTAAAAGAAAGCGTAGAGTCAAATGTAGCAAAACTCTTAAATGGCTCAAACTGTACCACAGAATCTCTGTAGATAGAAATTCCATGTTTGAATAATAAAAATACAGCAGTAGGAATATACTACTGACCACCTGACCAGGAGGGTGAGTGTGAAATGCTCAGGGATATTAGAGAAGCTACAAAAACAGAAAACCCAGTAACAAAGGGGGATTTAAATTATCCCCATAGTGACTGTGTACATGCCACCTTGGGATGGGATGCAGAGATAAAAGTTCTAAACAGCATTAATGACTCTGCTCCTTGGAGCATCTGGCTCTGGAACCCACAAGGGGAGACAAAACTCTTCATTTAGCCCTAAGTGGCACAAGGATCTGGTCCAAGAGGTGAACATAGCTGAACTGCTCGGAAACAGTGACCAGAATGTAATTAAATTTAACATCCGTGTGGGGGCAAAATACCAAAGAACCCCACCACAGTAGCATTTAACTTCAAAAAGGGGAGCCACATTACACAGAAATTAAAAGGAGCAGTCACAAGACTGAAATGCCTGCAAGCTGCATGGAAACTTTTTAAAACCACCTTCGGGTGTAAGGCTGGGGGCTTGGGAGATTTGCTGGTACCTATCTCTGTGTGATTCATGAGTGGCTCTGGGAACATTCATGCAATCTAGCTGGGTGTGGGGCTCTATGTGCAGTTAAGCTGAGTGATCACAGCGCCAGGAGGGGTTTGATGCTTGTCCCTAGCAAGGCATTGTGAGAGACGGCCCAGGCTGGAGAGTTAAGAGGGCACAGCAGTACCCCAGTTCCAGGTTGTACCTCGGGATCTCATCACAACTGGCCACTGTGGGAAGACAGGCTACTGGGCTTGATGGCCCATTGGTCCGACCCAGTATGGCCGTTCTTATGTTCTTATGAACTGAGTGCTGGGTAATAACATGAAAGGACTCCATGCTTGTAAAACTACCGTATATACTCGTTCATTAGCCCGTTCGTTTATAAGCCGACCCCCCAAGATGGATAGGTAAAAATAGCAAAAACTGTATGACCCTTTCATAAGCTGACCCTATATTTCAGGGGTTGGCAAACTTGGCTCCTGGCCCATTAGGGTAAGCCGCTAGTGGGCCTGGACATTTTGTTTATCTGGAGCGTCTGCAGGCATGGAGCCCCTCAGCTCCCTGTGGCCGTGGTTCTGAGGGGCTCCATGCCTGCAGACACTCCAGGTAAACAAAACGACAATGTATTAGATATTCAATTCAATGATTCCATAGAGTTTAAAATCATCAAATTTTGGTGTAGACCTGTTTATAAGCCGACCCCCGCTCTTTGATGTGTCACTTTTTTACCAAAAATATTCGGCTTATGAACGAGTATATACGGTAAATTGGCTCTGTATTTACAAAGATGCTGCATCAGTAGCCAGCATTCCAACCATGTGCACACAGACTGACTTCCTGATGTCTCCTCCAAACTCTTCCCTCCTGCAACCTGTGCTCCTCCTTCCAAGTTCCATGCAGGTTATGACAATATCAGTTGCTATTATTAGGCTCTAGAGCCAAAACCTCATTTAGATCAGTCTGGGAAAGGTCACACCTCTGAGTCAGCAGAACCCACTTAACTCTTTCCCAGTGGCATCAACACTTGCTAACAGGATGGACTGCTTCAGGTGTCAGCCTATTACACTAATTTACACTAATATGCAATCCATATTAAAGAATATTTTCCAAATGCTAGAAGTTATTTCATGAGTATGAACCAACAAAAGTGTACCATTCCCTTTACTGTCCTGTTTCCTGGTGCTTTGGGGTGGGTTAAAATCTTGAAAGTAGGTCACACACGACTCCAGAGTGCTAAAGAACAAATATTCCTCTGGTGAACTGTTCAGTGGCCTAGTTCTTGGGCAGCCAAGTCATGAGAGACAGAACATTTCACATGGCACTAAACAAATGCCAGAGGCACTTTTAAGGAGAGATCCAGAGAGATATGAAAGGGAAAGTGGAAAGATACAATTAATAGTTTAAGAACTACTGACACTGAAAGGGATATCAGGCTTCCTCAAGGAGAAGAACCGAGGGCAACATGAGATATAAGATACATGGACTTTGCTCTTTTGTCTTGTGTGCTAGAAGCTGACTTTTCACTGGAGGTATGATGCCAGACAAGCCCCCTTTGAGAGGCCATCAGACCGACACCCAAGATACTTAGCTTGAAATGTATTTATATATTTATCATGTTCTACACTGAACCGTGCCACAAGTGATTATTCAGGGGTTGTTTGCATCCTGCAGGTGGTCTTGGAATAAAAAGCTGTATATCCTGGTCTTAGTTCAAGCCATGGGCACAGGGAGTGTAAGTTGCACCCCATGCTCCGAGTGTCAATTTACCCGCAGGAGACGGGATGAGCAGAGGCCAGCACCGCCACTGTCATCCGTTGTGGGGAACAGGTTTATATGCCAGCTGAGTCTCCGTAGGAGGAGGTTCCCTTAGGAGATGTTGAAGCATCATGCACCAGCAATGGTGTTTCTGGAGATGACAACACAGGGTGTTGCCATGGTGTGTGTTTGGATCATGGCGCTGCTAGATATACCGGGACAAATTCACTGCTTGGTTAACTCAATTGAGTTTGATGGAGTTGCACCATTTGAGAATCTGCTCAGTGTCTTGCAGAAGAAGTTTCTGGAGTCCTGACAAAAGTTGGAGTGTGTTTCAAAGCACAACCTCAATTACTTTAGATCTGTATATTCACAGACCAAATTCACCAATGACCTTGAAAACCAAACTAGAGAAAAATCACCATCCCTCAATGCTTACTTCTTTACATTTGTCTTCACAAAATGGAACAGTTTGTGGAAAAGCATTTGCTAAAGCAAAACCATCCCCCACTCCCTCAGAAACATGGACAAAGACACACACGTACACGGAATGCAAAAACAGCACAATGGGGTAATCAATCCTAATGATTACTTCTGGTTTCTGACAGTGCTGTGAAAAAATATCTCCAGCCCAGACAGAGTTCTGAGTGGTGTATACAATCACACACACCCCCCCCCAAACTATCTTAGAAGAACATTATTAAGGTGACAAAGTCAAGCACTCAAAAGTAAGCAAACACTAGAATTAATGTTCCCTGTACTACCTTAATTCAGCCTCCTTGTGCATATGCATTATGATACAGTCTTTAATTGCATGATCATATACCATTTTTTCCACAGGATGGACAGTGCTCACTTAATGAGCAACTATTCAATATTTTGTTTCTCCTTGTTGCCCCAGTCCTTACTTACTGCTCACTATTTAAATCCTGCTCTGAAGACAGAATTATTAATTTCCTCATGGCCTTGTCTATGGCTCTCATCAAATCTGAGTGCATCACAAATATTATTACCTTCATTTTATAGATGGGGAACTGAGGCACAAAGAGATTAAGGTCAAAAGTATACACTATATTTGCATGTCCAGTATGAGATACCCAGGAGCTGATTCTTTCAAAATACTTAGAATTCTCTAGCACTTTTTATGTTCAAAGCACAGCTTCCATTGACTTCATTTGCAGTTGTGAGTTCCAGGCACTTCTGCAGATAAGACCCCAGGGTCTCAAGTCAGGCACCCAGAAAATGAGGAACACACAACTAGTGACCACCTTTGCAAGATTTGGTTTTAGTGGCTTGTCTAGCGTCACACAAGAATGCTGAGGCACAGGCAAGGATAGAATCCAATTCTTCAGGAAAGCATTCAACTGCCTTAACTATGAAAGTGTCCTTTCTCTTCCTGCAGTCTCCTGCACACCTTCCAACTGCTACAGCAAATGAAACGGGTCATATAGACAACTGTTGCCTTCACGACCCAGTTTTGCGTCATCTGCAGAGCAGGTCTACCCTATGCATTAAATGAAGCAGTGTCCTGTGGGGGAAAAATATTATGTGATCATGTAATTTAAGACTGTATTGACTGAGCACAGGGTCTTATAATGGGAAGTGTCAGGCAACCCTAATACTAGACTACCAGCCCACCTACATTATAGGATGCAACTCAAGATTCTTAGATATTTTCATTGGTATTTATCCAGATCCTGGTCTCAGTTACATTCGTGTAAGCCTGGAGTAATTCCACTGATTACCACCTGTGTGACTGAGAACAGAATCTGGCTCTGTATTACTTAATTAGCTATTTGCAAACACACCAAACTAACGTTTTGTAGAGAAAGAACTGAAGTTATGCTTTCAAGGTCTAATTAAAAAAGACTCATCCTGCCTGCACCAAAGGTCACTGCAAAGTGCTTTTCATTATTCAACAGTAAGTAAATCACATACTGTGCCCATGTGGAAATTTTCTTTTCATCGAGTTAGTCTATATTTCAAATTACAGTAGTAAACATTTGAATTAAGGCACCTGCATCATAGGATACAAATTTGTTAGTGGAAAATAGGACAGTTTTCCCTACATTCTTTACACTGTGCCAGGTCATCAGAACAGAGTAAACCCATTGCAACTTGAGCGATGTCTATGCACTGGGAGCTGGGCATGTGATTCCCAGCTCAAAGAGACATCCTTGCACAAGCTGTCATTGAGCTAGAGCACTGAAAATAGTAGTTAGGGTGGGGGGATAGCTCAGTGGTTTGACCATTGGCCTGCTAAACCCAGGGTTGTGAGTTCAATCCTTGAGGGGGCCACTTGGGGATCTGGGACAAAATCAGTACTTGGTCCTGCTAGTGAAGGCAGGGGGCTGGACTCGATGACCTTTCAAGGTCCCTTCCAGTTTTAGGAGATGGGATATCTCCATTAATTATTGGGTTAGCAAGGGCAGTAGTGAGTGGCAGCATGGAACTGTTCTGAGTATGTTCCTGTGGGGTCCAGGCAGGTTTGTGCTCCTCATGGCTGTCTCATGCCACCATTCACTACTGCCTGTGCGATCACAGCCATGCTACTGTTCTTAGTGTGCTAGTCTGATGACAGCTAGCATGAGTAAGTCTTCGCGAGCCGGGAATCACACCCCCAGCTCCAAGTGTAGACATACCCTTGGTGTCTAATCATCCATGTAACCTTGGTGTACCGTATTTTGCTGAATGCAAAAATTGATACACTTAGGAGGCGGAGGTGATATTTTCCACCATATGATGGGAATTTATGCTTGTTTAATGTGTTCGTGAATGGACTGCAAAATGATCCATGGCTGCTGATCATAATTTGATGTTGTTATTAAACAGTTTCTCTAGGCTGCAATTTTTACCTTACTTAATTCATTAAACATGTCAATTTGCATGTTGCTCCTGTTTTATTTTGGTGCCTCAACACACTGCTATGAGAACCAACAAAACCTTGGAAGGCTTTCACTCGTTGAGCATTTCTCCCAACATTCTTCTCCTTTTTGGCCAGCTCAAAAGGCCACTGAAGTCAATGACCATCTTTCCATTAATTTCCACAGGTTTTGGATCTGGGTCTTGATATGCAAACCAACAGGGAATGAATGAAATGGTTCAAATTAAATGCACCATTCTGGGGATCATAAATAAGGTACAGGTGACCCAACTCCACATGCACAATTTACTGTGATTTCAGAGGCAGCGGAAATGGACATGGGGAAACCAGAGCCTTCTCTGATTTTCTGTCTCTTTGTACTATCCTTCATTTTAATGACCTGCGCCTTGTAGACACTGCAAAACCAATCGTAGACATCTCCAGACAGACTTGCTAATTAGCCTTAGAGAAAAACCACTAGTGTTAGTTCTGCCTCCTTTCACTGATCCCTCTCCTTTCCCAAAGAGAGATGCTGTTTGCTGAATTTTCTCAATTTGTGGTGAATGTTAAGAAGCTATTTAAGCCTCACTCGAGTAGGAAAACTCAAGGGTTAATCTCCACCTATGCTTGCGATTGGGAGAATTCCTCTGACAGTCTGGATCTCATTCCAAATGGCAAATTTCAAAGCTTCCCACAGGAAAAAAAAATTTAACTGGCTTTAAAATTCCCTTTCACAAGCCTCTTCTACTAGCCCTTACCACGCCACTAACAGCCTCCAAGCCCCACTTTGGGGGTGGAAAAAAGAGGGAGCATATTTATGTTCTTGTGTGTTAGAGGCTTTACAGGACATGAAATAATTTCACTGGCTAGAAGCTAAACGGCACAGTTTCGTCTTCTTATTTATTATTATTATTAATTAAACATTAATCACAGAAGATAGGGCTGGAAATGATTAGTCAGATCATCTAATTCATGCAGGTGACCTTTACACTGAACTTATTTGTGTCATACCTACTCTGTCCTTCAACCCCATATGGGAGCTGACCTCCCTTGGCAAGCTAGTCCATTGTTAATTAGAAAGTTGCCATGCTAACCCTCTGGTTTGATGTTTATTGATGCCCCTTTGCTGAAGGTACGATGGTACAGAGAGCTCATGATTACAGTGCAGTAAGGATCTGCCATCATTTCCTTCCCCTACAAATAACCTCATCATCTTTCGCCTTCCTCCGCAGCATAGGGCAGGGGTCGCAAGCTGGAAGATTCTCTGCGACTTGAAGTCTTTAGATCACGATCTCAGGTCTTCAACAGCAGAGTTAAGGGAAAGTGGGGGGGTCAGTTTTTGTGGCCTGCATCATGCGGGGGGTCAGACTAGATGACCATATTGGTCCCTTCTGACCTTAAAGTCTATGAGTCTATGAGTCTATGAGAGTAGGAACTGCTTCAAAGGGGCAAGAGAAAGGGAAAGATTTTCTCCTGAGTTAAAAGTAAACCCTGCTATACACTCTTTTAATGTAATGTAAATATTTTTTTAATTGTATTTTTTTCTCTCACCATCACTTTATTTAGTTCACTCCTTTTGATGATGGTAAGCTGCTTTTTGCAGAGAGAAACCTACTTTGATTCGGGGTTGTTTGAGACTTAACAGAATCAAAACTTAACCAGCAGCCAGCAAGAAAAAAGGGAGGTCAAAGTGCTCGATCTTTTTCAAAGGATTGGATTTATTTGTAAAATATCCCTCTCTTCTAAGAACTGTAGGTCTGTCCCTGCCCCCAATGTACAATGTGTCATAATTGCTATTTTTGTTAAACATTATATTGTCAATTAAAATGGAAAGCTAAATGGGTAGAGCCAAGTGTAAATAATCGTTTTCTTGTCGCTTGATTGTGGGGGACCTTAGAGTTGTGAACTGAGCCAAAGAGAATTTTAATTTTGTCTTTTAACTCTCTCTGAGTTGTCATTGCAAATTTAGGCCTCCAGCCTGAAAACACTTATTGGATTAGATTTCTCTATTAAATTTTATAGCGTGGTTTGAAAAGAGTGATCATCATTTTCTATTGAATGCTATAACACCTTTTGGTAAGGGTTCCAAGACACCGGTGTGTTTGTGTGTGTGTGTGTGGGGGGTAAACAATTATAAAACCCAGAGCAACCCAATGCTCATATTTGGCCAGAGCTCACTAGAACTCAAGAATCATACACTTCAAGCTCTATCTTATCTAAATGTATAACTTAAGTACTTCTATAGCCTCCATTATCATATCACATCACCTCTGTGCAGTAGGGCAGTTTTTCAGATGAGGAACAGAGACACAGAGAGACTAAGGGACATACCCAAGGTCACACAGGAAGTCTGTGGGAAAGCAGAGACATGAGCTCTGGGTCTCCCAAGTCCTAAGCTAGTGACCTAGCTGCTGGACCATTCTTCCTCACTGATCGTGAAAGCGTGAATTTGGAGTGGGTACAAAGTTTGGCAAAATTATTTGTCTCAACCCTCTCAACAAAGGCCAGGAGACCAGACTATGCTGGGCAAAGGAACAGGTGGACGCTCTTTGAGCTTGTAAGAGAGCTCCAATTTAGAAGACCCGCACATAGATACCCGATGGGAATCTGGTCAAATGGGATATCGTTATGCAGCGGAGTTTCATGTAATACAGGAAGAAAACATCACCCCATAGAAGCAGCGAGGATGCCCCTTACTGAGTCTGACCCACACTCTTTAAACAAAAGAACTACGTATGTACATGCAACTTCCTTCTTCCTTCAAACTCACAGACTTTATAGGCTGCAATTTCCAAAGAAACCTATGGGAGTAGGGTGCACAGCTCCCACTTTCTCCTTTGATAATCCCAGCCATAAGTGCCATGTGAACCCCAGAAGTTTTGGATGAGCATCTCAACTTGTTTGGCTAATTTGAGCTCGTGCCTAGTCACTAAGAGACAGTACCACACTTTTGGGTACCACCAGCCAGGTTGCCCACAGAGCATTAATTATTTGCACAGCAGGGAAGGCTGATTTCAATACACATAAGAGGGCATACAAAGAAATATCTGGGAAAGACTTTAAAGCTATTCTTAGAGAGGGTTTTTTTCCCTTTCTAGGGTGACAGTAACCACCTTCCACACCACTAAGGATAACTTTCTGCAGCTGAAGCCTTTCAGCATGTTACCTCAGTTGGGGGATTTGACACATGGATGAAATCCCCTAAAACTGCTCCTGAGGATTTGGAGATTTTTGTAAAGCTCAAATGCACAAAGCAGCCTCTGAGCCCTGGCTGCAGGATGGATCAGTGGAACTGCCTTTACTTTTCCAGCAAACTCTGCTGGGTTTATTTTCTTTTTAATATTTAATAACATTGGAGTTTTTGTTTGTTTTTTGTTTTTAAAAACCCCTGGAAGAAAAACAGTCCAAAGTCAATGATCTGAGCATATTTTCTAGGCATCTCCCTATCTTTGCCCTCCAGTCATGGCGACTCTATTATAATTCAAATCTAAACATAAAACAGACATTTCCAACTTTCCAGCTGAAGAATTTTGGCTAAGTTAATATGCCAAACAGCGGGGCTGGTGAAGCAGCTGATTCAAAGTGACCCAGTAATTCCCCCTCCATCTCTTAGATTTGCAGCACCATTAAATTTTGTCCCCTAATATCATCTGAATCTGAAGTAACATTTTATTCCCCTCCTTCCAGAACTGCTGTACTCATAAAAATGAGGAGAAGCACATATTGGTTGGCTAATCCTCCACAACCTGGTGCCTGGATATATTATTCCCTTTCCTCCTGAGGCCCTTTCCTCACCAAGCAGATGCAGCTACAGGGGAAATGTCAAGACACATTGCATATTTTTTCTATTCTGGGCACAGGAATGGCACTAGAAGATCTGAATGTTATTGGTCTGGTTCGAATACTGTCTAGACATGTCAACTCCCTCTCCTTTGGGGGCCTGCTATAACATTAGAAAACCTCTACATTTTTTTTTCCAGAGTGATGACACCTAATGTCACCACATAAGAAAACTGGAGACAAGCAGTTATTATCTGATGCCCAAGCTGCATAGACTAGCTGCATTGACTAATAGTTCAAAGCCTACGCTAGACATTCGGCAGCACAGTATAGACAAGATAAGTATAATATGGAGACAGGGAAATATCAGCCCTGTATTCCCCCCTCTCCTTTGGTGCCACTGGCTTCCAGCACTGGCTCCTCAGGTTCAAATTGGCAAAGTTCTTTTGACTCCGAGTGACACGAAGTTACTGAGATGCTGACTCATAGGAGAGTACTCAAATGACTTTCTGCCCCTTTTATAAATGCCCTGATCTTAAGAGGATTGAATGGAAAACACAATGGTGGTCCAGATTTTCAAAAGCAGCCTCTGGAATTGCACATGCTGTTTATTGCATACACATTGCTTCCTGTTTGAGTGCCCATGCATGGCAAAACGGTTCCAATCATGTGCAAAGGGTATCTGCACACAGAAAGAGTGGCTAAAAACCTACTTGACTTGCAAATTCAAATGCAGCTTGTGCACATAGTTGAGTTTCTGAGCATGTAAAACAGTGGTCACAGAATAAACATGTACGTCCAAAATTACAGGTGCAGATTTAGAAGTCAGGTGGAGCCCCTTTGGGAAATTTGATCCACCGAGTCTTTCACATCAGGCAACAAGCTAAGTATTGGCTTGGTAGCAGATATCTGTTTGATAGCCTCTTGAAATGATTGGTGATCTCAGTCCTATTTCTAGTAGACACTTGGCACTAATTGGCCAGGGATCAGGAACATGAGACCAGGGTGTGACGTTGCACTCTATATGATTTTATGAAAGTATGCTGAAGAGTGTGAATATAATGTAACTAAAATATGCTTCATGCAAAAGGTCTCTTGTAAGGTATCATTACAAAGCTTATAATCTACTGAGTGTGGTCATCCTATTTGTATAAAAGTATCATTCTTGTATCTGAAACTAGAAATATGAAATATAACTCTGAGGTCCTATTGTAGTTATGCAAAGTGTGGGCCATTAATGGTGGTTTGGAATCTTAATGGCTCCCATTAACCAGTACAATTGACTGTAGATGGCTCTGTTTTACTTGTAAGTCTTCCTGTGTACGTGTGGGCTGGCAAGTGGGTAATGAAGTCTTACAGTGACATGTGATCATGTCACCTGAACTGGAATCCATCTTTAACCTGGTGCTTTTCCATTTAGAAGGAGGGGTGGGAACCCAGAGAGGGACAAAAGATTCCTGCCTTATGCTAAAGATATATAAGTGGGTGGAACAGAACAAAGGGGGCGGCAATCATGAGAAATCCCCTAGCTACCACCTGAGCTGGAACAAGGGCTGTACCAGGGGAAAGGATTGTGCCCAGACTAGGAAGGTGTCCAGTCTGTGAAAGAAACTTATTGAAACATCTCTGAGGGTGAGATTTTATCTATATTCAGTTTTATTACAGTACTAGGCTTAGACTTGCGTGTTTTATTTTGCTTGGTAATTCACTTTGTTCTGTCTGTTACTACTTGGAACCACTTAAATCCTATTTTCTGTAGTTAATAAAATCACTTTTTACTTATTAATTAACCCAGAGTATGTATTAATACCTGAGGGGAGGGGGGCAAACAGCTGTGCATATCTCTCTATCAGTGTTATAGAGGGCGAACAATTTATGAGTTTACGCTGTATAAGCTTTATACAGGGTAAAACGGATTTATTTGGGGTTTGGACCCCATTGGGAGTTGGGCATCTGAGTGTTAAAGACAGGAACACTTCCTAAGTTGCTTTCAGTTAAGTCTGCAGCTTTGGGGCATGTGGTTCAGACCCTGGGTCTAGGTTGGAGCAGACGGGTGTGTCTGGCTCAACAAGACAGGGTGCTGGAGTCCCAAGCAGGGGCAGAAGTCGTCTTGGCACATCAGTTGGCAGCCCCAGGGAGGTTTCTGTGAGCCAACCCGTCACACAGGGAATGTGATATCTTAGCAGGTTTTATTGTAAGGTAAGCTTGCACTGCTATTGCGTATACTCTAAGTATCCTGAAAATAAACAGAGTGCTTCACTTTCCAGCATGCAGATATACAGATGATGGATTATTAATTCAATCTGATTTGTGATAAATAGTGCACATTCCTAACTGTGCATATATTAAGTGGCTGTGTGATTGTCGTAGAACAGGTGCTGGAGGTGCATGAAGCTAAAGGCATGCTTATTCCCCAAACAAGAACTAGTGTAATCCCACAACAAATGCATAACCTTCTGTTGTTCTGTTTGTAAAATTACATTGTTGACTTCATGAATGGACAAAAAAAGTAAGATTGATTAGTTCCCAGACATGCAGCTGTTGTCTATAATTCTGTGAATCTGGACTTTAATTAGTCAGTCAGATTACTTCCTCAGTCATGTTTATGATTTATTTAAAATACCTAGAGAGAGAGGGGAGAACTAATATGACAAAGATCTTTACAGGTGAGGTCTGACGTGTTCCCACCAGAGAGAAGTCCAAGTCAGAACTCCAGATTCAAGTACGCCTGACCTTTAAAGGGTGTTGGAAATTGGAACTGGAACCTGGGTCCAAACTTTGTGACTCAGGACCATGTGTAGTTCACACATGCAATTTTTGGCCCACCAGTTTTTTCATGAAAAAAGTTTTGTGTATGTACAAACTGCTTTTGCATAGAATAAAATGGAGTCATCGAAAATCTCCCCAACTTGCACATACAAATGCAGGTTGCACACTTGGTTGACTTTCCATGCATGTGTAAAAATAAGCACAGGCATGTGCATTTTCGGGACATCTGATCCTTAACAAAATGGAGCTAAGGTCTGATAAGCACGTTTTAAATTCAAATAAATTAATGGGGGGATAAAAAGAGGTGAAATGGGTGTACTGACAAGTCACACTTCAACAGTCTTCATCCCTTAGGAGCCAATTTCTATGAAAAAATGCTTAGCAGGCCTTGTTTTAACCCATCTGGGGGTTGGTGTTCTGACGGCATGCACGTCAAATACTTGTATATTCACACTGTTCATTTACGCTTCATAACTAAATAGCATTCCTAGTGCAAAGTAAGGCTGGGTTACTCGGCTGAGTACCTCCCAACCATCACGTTCTTGGGGTAATTATTTTAATAAATATGAATTGTGGGACTCCTGCCTAGAAGAGGAATAGAAATCTAATCTATAATACAGATGGATAGAAGTGCAGCTGCACGATGTTAATTAAGTATACACCAAACATATGGCAATACACCTCCAGAACAACAGGCCCCAGAAGTCTCTTGGATGCAATTAGCTTTTGTGCATGCATAAAGAATCAGTCAAATACTCAACCAAATGCATAAATCATAACCTCAGACTGATGAAATTACCATTGTAAACTCTTTCTCTTAGCTTGCAGAAACATTTACCTCATCACCAAAATGCTGGGAAGCTTTTTTTTCTTTTTCAGTGTTGTTTTTGTTCTTTGCTTTATGATCTCTGCTGTAAGAATCCCCTATTTAGCTTTGTTTCTGAAGAGCTAAAGGAATGGCTTAGAGAAATGTAATCGTAATGGGCCTGATTTTGCACTGTCCTGAACCTTGTGCAGACATTTATACTAGTTCAAAGGGGGTTCAAAATGCGACTGTTCTGACTCACATCGCACTGGTATACAGAACCACATGAGGTGCAGCGCAACAGAGAACCCAGCCCCAGAGTCTGTAAATAATATTGAAGAGTAATAGATACTAGGACACACCTTGTTATATTGTTATTATTTATTTGTACTCCAGTAGCACCTAGGAGCACCCGACCCACTGTTCTAGGCACTGTGCAAACATAGGCGATGAAATGCTGGCTCCATTGAAGTCAATGACAAAACTCCCTTAATGAGACTGGGATTTCACCTATAACAAAAGACACATTTGTGCCCCAAAGAATTTTACTATCTAAATACAAGACAAAAGAAATCAAGGGGAGCAAGTGGTATCAATGAGACAATTCTGATCAAAAGACCATTTGAGGCTAATCTGAATGAATCTCTCTCAAATATTTCTGCTTAATTCCAGAATGGGTCCCTGCATCATTCCCGCTAACATCTTATCTCGCCTGTTCCTGAATTTGCAGTCATGGTGCTGCAACAAGCTCCCTTGGGAAAATCTGTTCCTGTGGCCAAATTGCTCTTACTGCTAAAAGCTTTGTTCTAGTATCTACCATAAAGTTTTCCTTCTGAGCTTCGGGCTAATAGGCCACTGTTCCTTGTGCAACCATCTTTGGAGACTCTGAATATTTCCCTTCCTTCATTTATATTGT
This sequence comes from Terrapene triunguis, assembly GCF_002925995.2. Taxonomy (NCBI): domain Eukaryota; kingdom Metazoa; phylum Chordata; order Testudines; family Emydidae; genus Terrapene; species Terrapene triunguis. The sequence continues at coordinate 2,174,299 of NW_020665277.1, forward strand.
ACTCTGAGGGTATTTGTTATTACTGTTATTAGAGTTAGACAAAAGACCATGGGATACAGGCACCTATACACAAATTTGGGAGAGCATCAAATCCTTCTAATAATGGACCATGCTTTCCTCTCCTTCTTCCTCAAATTGAAAGCTCTCCCTTAGGGCCTGAACCATTGAAGCCAATGTCTGTTTTCCCACTGACTTTGCTGGACATTGGATCATGCATTTACTGGTGGTTTCGGTTGTCTCTGGTGATGTTGATCAGACACATGGAACACCTGGAACTCACATGGTGTAACTCCAACTGGGGGTGGACAATGAATGAAGGGTGAAAAGAAAAAAGTTTATCCAACTTCATTCAGACACAACAATTGTTCACTTCGAGCTGTGCGTGGAGCTTCCGATCACTTGTTATTTAAAATGAAAGTTCAGATGCCCCATGTGCTTATGCCAATGAAGATAGATATTGCCCGTTAAAAAAGACATTTAGCACAGGCTTCTCTTATTCTCGGCCTGTTTTAACAGACTATAATTACTTTTCACACCTTAACTTTGTTTAATTCATCCCCTGCCCTGTACACACATTCACACATCTGTTAATCCGCTAACAAGCAGCAAACTGTGCTTCAGTGTCAGTTCAGTGCACAAGACCAGGCCCTCAGAGTTCACCTTCTGGGGAGGTGTTGTTCAGAGGGCACAAAGCTTGAAAGTCTCTTCAGATGTTATGGGTTTATAGAGAAGAACTGGTTTAGGAGCCCCCATGCACCACATCATACAGATTAATAGAGTTATACAGGTTTGTATAGTGCAGGAAAAATAGAAGCTTATAAATTGTAGGTAGCACTAATAAGGGAAATCATAACCAATCTAAAACCTGTTTGCTTCCTAGGCCATAATGGCTCATGTAAAACCGCTTTCAATTTTCTTTGTAAGTGAGTTTTAGTGCTAGTGAAAGGTGCCAGATTGACAGCACTGGCAAGTAGCATTTACCTTCAGGACCCCTACAAAAAAGTCATCAGGAGTGCAAACTTCCTTACAGAAACACCTCATTCTATGGAGCCTTCTCCTGACTGTCTCTTGTGGACTTCAGACTCTCTGTATTCATTCATTCTGTGGCAGCTCACCTGAGTTTGCCCCAAAAGGGTCAATTACACTGGGACATCCAGAGTGAGGAGGAGAGTTAAGTGGATCCAACTCCAGTAGTAACTGGATTCATATCCCCAGCTAATTTAATATAACAAAACACCTGTCTGATGGTGAAATTTTTGTTGTTGATGCCAATAGCTGTGTTAGACCTGAACTATTGAGGTAGTGATGAAAGGCTGGGTCTTTTCATTCGGATTCCACTCTGACATCCAGATAAAAATTCCTGGATACTAGAGCAAGTTGAAAAACAGGATGTACATTTCAGTTGGCCGCATCTTTTGTTCAAAATTCAAAACGTTGACCAAAAAATTTCATAAATGCATGAAATTTGAAAAAGTCCAACCAGCTCTGTGGGATACTTTGCATTAAACATGAAGGTATTCCTCACCCTTAATACACTTTCACAGCTTGTCATTTTAGCTGTGATGGTTCAAAGGCACCTGCAGATCACAAAAAAAGGGTTTCTTAGAAATGAAAAGCTCTGTGTATTTCTAGATGCCAGGTATTTCTAGATGTCAGACTCAACTTAAGAACTACTTATGATCAAAGGTAAACAGTGGAGCTGATCAGATTTCAATTATATTTCCTGGCTACTTTCAAGGTTTTGAAATCTAGTTTTGTTCTGCATTAAAATGAATCCATAACCTTGCAAACACTAGCCTGATTGAGAGCAGAGGTTTCATTGCTGACCACTGTCAATCAGGCAGACCAGGCACATGAACCTGGGTCTTCTAGTAGTGCTCTAATCACCAGGCTATAAAGTGGGAGTCACTCGCAAAATCTTCCCAACGAAAACTTCATTGAAACGGATATGGCTCTGCAAAATGCTTTGGCTTTGACAATACAGCATATTTCCCCGGCTCTAATAAAAAGTATACACACCCAGCCTACCTGCCCTCTCTCCCAGTCACATTAACAGGCTTAGCTCTTCTCTCACCTATGCTGGTGTAAATGAAGACTAATGATTATTTACCTGTGTTGTATTAGCATCCATCGCCCTAGTATCTGAGCATTTCCTCGGTTAGTAGATTGGCACTGAAAGATTCCTTGTGGATTTAACTAGAAGTCGGTGGTGTTCCACCGATACAAACTTGTGTAGTAGAAGGATAATCTATCTGTCATATTCTCCCTGACAATGATCATCACTTGCAAACAAACTCCAACAACCAAGATCACAGTGTTAGATTATAACTACAGATATTTGGTCCCTCGCTCCAGGGTGTGAGTTTGAGATTCATTCGTTGGACTAGATGACCTACTGAGGTCCCCTAAAGTCCTACACTCTATGATTCTATGAGTTATTTATTTATCTGTCCTCTCTCTCTCTCTCTCTCTCTTTTTGCATAGGAATGGAGATTAAAACTTCTGCAGTAATAGCTGCAGCTGAACTGGGATTCTAAGCTTCCCTGGGCTGTAGGGTGATTACAGCTGCAGGGGATATGCTGGAAGGATTCTTTTCTCATTAATGGCCCGTAATGTATTTGCATAGGTGATAGCCAGTCCCAGCCTGCCCGGTAGATTAGAGGAAGACGGGGTTTTTTCATTTTTCATATTCTGCGTCTCTCATTTAATGCAGTAAATAAACTGGATCCACTTCCGCCATATGCCTTAAGTCTCCTTTCCGAAAGGCTGCCACTGATTATCTACCTTTTTATTTTCCATCATTAATCTGCCCTCGTTACTTCAGTGATCTATTCATGTACTAATCCCATCTGTCATGTATATAGATGTTAAGAGATGGAAACCTAATCCCAGCATGGTTTTCATTCTCTGTCTAATGTATTTATGTAGATTCACATGGCATAAGCTTTTTGTACTGGGTTCTTAGCAAAGCAGAATGCTTAAATGACCATTGTTACCTGGGCTGAGCATATCTGAACATATATGGCTTTGCAATGGTTTTACTAAATTCTGGGGAATTTTGTTATGTTTCTAAATTGCATTTTAATCCTCACTGATAATTCTACCAGGGTAAAAGTGGGTACCATATTAAGAGGTTTGCATCCTTTCCCCAGGAGGAACTAATATTAAAAAGATCCCAACAAACAAGCTTTTTCTTTTTTGTTTTAAAAAAAATCCTTAAAATAAGAACCGGTGTTGGCAGAGACCAGGTTGATCATTGGTTAGAGTTGAAGACAGCATCAACATTCCTGTGTGGAAACAGAGACCCCTATCCTGCAAAGTCCTGAGAACCTCGAGGATCAGGGTAAATGTTTTAGAAGAATATAAATGACTTTTGAGCCTAACTGCCATTGAAAGTCAATGGAATTTAGGCTCCGATATGCTTAAATCACTTAGGCATGTCTGAAAATTCTGCCCTAGGTTCTTAGAAAGTAAAGGCCAGATTACGATCCCCTTACTCCACAAGTAGTCCCATTGGCTTCATTGACTGCTCGTCATCTCATCCTCTAGCATCATCCAGTCTCCCAACTTTGGCCAGTACCTGATATCTAAGAGGAAGGCACAAACTTCTCCAACGCACTTAATCAATTGTGCAGTGATGGAAGACAGGAGACAGGAATTCCTCTCAAGCCCCAGTATGCGATCAGTTTATGCCCTGATGCAATCCCTTGTATTTCATTTTCCTTTTTGGAGCATGTTTGTTTCATTCTCTGTTAAGAACTTCAAAAATGGGCCACTTGAGACATACACTAATAGCTCTGCTTTATTTTTAACCTTTTCCTCCACTGATAATCTCTGCCTTCCCTCTTAACCCCATCTGTTTACTGTTCCTCCCGTCCCTGCGCCCACTTGCTCTTGTGATCTGGTGTTATTCAGCTGTGTATTCTGACCTTGAGGGCCATGCAGCTGGACAGCGTGCCAGCTTCACCTGCCAATTCAGTATTGTGTTTCATCCAGCCCGCTGGAGACATCTGCACATGTTCATTCATGAAGGTGGAAATGCACACAAATGACTAGCTGGCTAAATGTTGAGGTGTTACTAGACAGCTGGTGCTTAATAAAGCACCACAAACCCCTCAATGTTTCACTGTACTGTGTAGCCAATACTGGAATTATGAGAGAAAAGGGAGAGAGCCACTGAAATTGCTCAATGCCTCATGAGCTGTTAGTTACTTGCTAACAAGTTAGCTGACAAGAAAAACCCCACTATTCCTCCCTGCGTAGGAGCAGCAGCTGCAAACTGCCTACATCGTTAACTAAGAACAATTAATGCAGCTCGGAGATTAAGGACCCCTCATGTTTATTCATATATTTTTGACTCATTCTGAATTTTTTTCCACAATGCCAGCAACTGATTTAGTGAAAACTTTTGTTTCCAGCTGCAGTTGCTGCGGCTCAAACCCTAACTCTTAGCAGCAGCATCCAGAGCTATTAAACAGGAGAAGCGACAACGTGGCAAGAGGGCTCATGAGATGCAGTGATTGATGTACGGGCCTCGGGAAGCCAATATGAGCACGTGCCAGAAAGAAGCTTTGAGAGGAGGGGAGGATTGACAAAGTTAACGTCATGAGCGTGTTTCCAAATGAATCTGTTGTGCTAGGTATTAGCCCTAAGTACAAACTGCAGGGAGATTTACATTTTATTCTCTTTATCCTACATGAATCCCCCAAAGCCCCACCTCTTCCTCCCCAATTCAGCTTTTTTTTTTAAAGGGGATTTGCTGCTTTTTTAATAATTAAAATTCCCGGAGAACAGTGAGCTCATTTGAGTTTAGATGGTGTGTATGCACAAACACACAGATGCATGCACACACACTCTCATGCACATGTACACACACACACATCTACATATGCATTTTTTCTTTCTGCTTCACTATGGAGATGAGAAATGCAATTGCCCAAACACCACAAAGACAGGTTGTGTTTGGACGATCTCTCTAGGTGGTCTGGGATGTGGGGTATCCTCTCCCTCCCACCTCTAAAGAAAACCTTGTTCTCATGAGATTCCCAGCCTAACTGAGGAGAGCCAAGGGCTGAACACAGCTCCCTTTGTCACCACTGTTCCCAGTGCCAACCACAGGAGATGGAGGTGTCAAAAACAAACAAACAAAAAAAGCAATGCAAAAACCTTCCTCCCCATCTGCTGAACATTCTACCTGCTCTGTAGTGCTTACATCATTCTGTCAATCTGGCCCCAGCCCAAGCTTCTTGAAAACAGCCTAATCCTTGTACCCAGGCTCTCAGAGACACCAGGCATTGCTGTGAATGTTTCCGTTTCAGAGGCTGAGTCTTTAATGAAGATCTGCAATCCCTCCTCCATCAGCATGGCAAAGGCTCTTGATGATGGGTTCTTCCTTGAGATCTCTGGCAGCCACACACAGTGCTGATGGGAGATTTCATTGCTCCAGTCATTTTCCCTTTCCCAGCCACACGCTCTCCTGCTTTTCCCAGCTGCCATTCCTGTCCTAACAGATGAGGATAAGACACCGCTTAGCCTTTTGCTCAGGTGAATGCAGGGGGGGGGGGCGACAAAACCAGACAGCAACCCATGGGACTTCCACTCACAGATAAAGGGCTATTCCCTGCCCTCCTTCAAACCCTGTGCAACTGCAATTTAGTCTGTGCACGAGATGGAAATCAAGGCAGAATCTGGCTTTAAATGCGTTGCATTTCCAAGGTGGGATCAGTCAAACTCCTTCATAGAAGTATCTCCAGTCCACTCCAGGGCCTGCCATGCTCGCACTGCATAGAGCCGGAAAAGAGAGTTTAAGTCCTATCCCTACTGTCACCTAACAGAGACTCCCCTTTAGTGCAAGCCTAGGTTGTAGGCTCTTTGGAGCAGGGACTGTGTCTTCTTGTGATTGTATAGCCCTTCAGGCAATAAGGCCATGATCCTGAGTGGGATTTTCTGGGCCCCGCTGGAACAAAAACAATACTAATAATAAATACTAAGTTGTGGTTGTTTAGGGAACAGAATGTCTTGACGCTGAGTCCCAGCATGGGATGGATTCTTCATAAGCTCTGGTCCTACGAATTGTAACTAGGGTTACCACCTTTGAGACACACAAAAATGGGACATGTGGGTGGGCTATTGATAGGCCCTGCATCTCCTCCTCAACCCAGACTTGGAGAGAATGGTCAGGTCTCCTCAGCTCTGGCCAGCGCTCCCATCTCCAACGCTGAGGCAGTACCCCTCCCAGCAAAGCAAGGGCAGCCCCTTCTTCAGAGGGAAAACCTGGAGGAAAAGATGAGCTGAGGGCTCGGGAATGGGAGGTGTCAAAATCCAGGACTTTTAATGTCCCGCAAAGAGTCTCAGATTTCCCAGGTCAGCTACCTCAAAAAAGGCGCAATACTGGGAAAACCTGGACAAGTGGCGACCCTAAATGCAACGCATTCAAGAATTATAAACAGTTGTAACAAAAAAGCGTGTGTGTGTGTTTTTGCACATGTGCACAGGAATAGATATCTAGGTATTTAACCATGGCTATGATAAAGAAAGGAAACTCCAAGATAAGGGTTGAACACTGTGCCACGCCTCTACTTTCTTAACTTGCTCTTTTGTGCCTAGATGTTACGGAGATCAGATATCAGCTTGGGGTATTATGCACTGTCCCATCATACAGCAATGTAGTTAGGCCCAATCAGGCAGAATGGCAGGCATTAACATTCAGATCTTTTGTGTGCTTTGATTTGTACCCCACCACCCTGACTCCAGTGGGAAGTGCTCTCCAGCAGATGTTCTGCTGAACAGCAGCTTGAACAGATCAGACATGCTACGGAAACCTCTTCACTGCACGGGGGCTAGTGTTCAAGTGCATTAGGCAGCACAACCATTCTCTGTCCTTCCCTAAAGGATATTGAATATGTAAAGAGCCTGAGTTAAAATGATTATAACCAGACCATTCCGAAGCTAACATTGTGTCCTCAAAGAGCAGCTGGTATCTCATGGAAAATATTCAGTTTAAGAAAATTCAGCTGACATAGCCAATATTTTCTATGGGCTTTATTTGTTACAGTTGCCTAGGCTTTAAATACTAATGACATTTGAGTGAGAGCAGGTCCTGTGTTGCTTAGGAGATGAGCAGGGTGAACTATTCACAGTGGGCTTTTGGGGGTAAAATTCACCCCTATGCAGAGGACTAGCATAAGACCTAAGGAGGACTAAAGTCCTGTTTAACTCCTATGCATGCTCACTCACTCACTCCCCCACACACTGGGCTATCCAATTTGGAGAAAATAAGAGCTTCATGGCTTAAAGGATGCATAGATCTTGTGGTGCTGGCTTTCTGCACTGGGGTGAATTTAATTCCTCTTTCTGTTCTCAAATGATCCATGAGCAGATTCAATTTTCATAATTTTTTTTTTGTTATTCGTAGTCCTTTGACAAGTGTTTTCTGAGAACTTATTTCACCCTGTGGATTATTTGCCAACTGTTTGCTGTGATGATCACTTTGAGAACTCACTCTTCATGATTCACTGTTCATGCCATTGACTGGTCATTTCGGTCCCATGATAGCAGATGACTCTCCTGCCATCTGATAAGTCACATAGTATTGGATGATTCCCATGTACAATTGATCACCTAGGTCACGTGGTATTGGATGACACCCATCCCCAGAAAAGGTTTTTAAGATGGCTGTTTATATCTTTGGTTTGTGGATACTCGTGCAAATACACATTTCAACAACGTTGGGGTTCTTTTTCAGTATTTGCCCAGGTTATCTCAGGAGTCTCTCTCCTGCCTGAAGTCAGACTGTTCAGCCTGACTGCACTCTCTTAGTCAGGTTTTACACAGGTGTAGCTCTGCTTTCCTTAATGGACATACTGATTATATGTCTCAAAGACAGCATGACTTTTATGGTAATGGTTTGGATTTACCTAGCATCTCTCATCCAAGGGTCTCAATCCATTTTGCCAACTTTAATTAATTAAGCCTCATAACATCCCAATAAGGCAGATGGTGTTATCCCTGTTTTACAGATGACTAAACTGAGGCACAAAGGGGTGAAATGACTTGTCCCAAATCATGCAGTGAGTCAGTGGAAGAGCTGGGTTAACCTTCCTGCTTCCTTGCTCCAAGCACTAGACCATCTTGACTCTTAGATGACTTCAGATGTTGAAGAATAAGTTCCAGGAAGAGATGAATCTTAAGATACAAACATCTTGACATCGAATTCTCTCCTGTGGTAAGTGGATGTAATTCCATTGACTTCAATCAAATTACATCTGTTTATACAGGCTGAATCATAGCCCACTCTCTTCAAGCAGATATCCTGAGTAACAAAAACAGAAATGAGAATCTTCCCTTGGCTGCTGTGCAAAGATTTCCATGTGGCTCTGTAATTCCTTTCACACAAACACAGAAACCAGTGCTATTTTATCAACCTTAGCTTGGGAATTGTTGTCTTCAACAGATCTGCAATATTATTAGCAAGCTTTTGTGCTGGTTATTTAAAGCTCTCTTGCATCTCTCTCGCTGGGCACACCATATCCTTGTCTCTTGTCAGAAGGAAGCAACTCCAGCTCAGAAAGGAAAGCCCGTGGCTGTATCTCCGATGAGATGGTATCCAGGGAGGAGCATGGGATTACTGGAGGATGTTGTAAATAGGATGGGTAGAGTGTTCTTATCCTCCTTTAATCTTTATAATCCTAGCAATTTGATTTTGCTGCAAAGGGCAAACATATACGCAGAGCACTACCTGAGACCACAGGAGAGATTGTAGACAAATTGTTTCCCAGACCGATAACTAATCTGAAGATGGTAAACCGAAAAATCTCATGCAATGTTCGTTTGCTTTAAAAAATCATATTTTCTTCTAAGTGACACTCAGCATTTCTAACCCCCCACTATGCTCTGTGTTGAGCACAAGGAAAATACACCCACAAGTCAATATATTTTGCTTACTGACAGGGAAATGGAAGGATGTTGACTCTGCTATGTAGGACAGATTATTTCAGAGTAGTTTGGTAAAAACCTTAGCTCCCACTCTTGGTGAAGCAGCGTACTCCTTAATATCACTCAAGTGAAAAACTGCATTAACCCTTTGAATGGTATGATGTGCACTCATCATGCTGCTGTGATGTGATGCCGCTCATCTGTAGCAAACTATGCATCGAGGGGGCCAAACTGAGGGTCACATTATGAAAGTCAATTACTTGCCGGGGAATCCTGAAGTAATTCTCCTTGCAATAGTCACTCCTCTTTTGCATCGGGTCCTTTGTCATTGGTTGGACTAGGAGACTGGTACTCAAGCATCCCGAGTTCTATTCGAACCTCTGCTAATTGCTTACTGTGTGAACTTGGACAAATCAGTCATCCTCTTTGCATCGCATTTTCTCCATCTTTAAACCTGTGTTACCCTAAGGTAACACATAGGGATAAAAATTGGATTCCAAATTATGCCCACCGCTGTGGTATCTGGGAGATGTGTTATTCTTCATAATGTGATTCTTCTAATCTCAAAGGTGGAAATACACTTGCCATGAATTCTGCTTGATCAGTACAGAACAGTGAATGGAATTCATGAACCTCTCCTCCCCAGTGCCATTCTCACCAGGACAGTGGATCAAACTAAATTGCTATCACCTTGTATTATTGCCCTCTGTAGTGTTTGCTATTAGTTACTGTAATGTACCCTTCTTTAGGAGTGTTCAGCTAATTATTATTGGGTCTTTTCATACGTGTCCTAGAACAAACATATACATCCTCCAGGAAACCAGGGAGTGTTCAAAGGCCTTTTATGGTTATTATAAAATGCATAATGAATGCAGAAAGGATAAGTACCACGAAGACAGTAGCAGTTGAAAATGACACCTCACCTGTGTGGTGGTGTCTGAGTTTCATGTTTATTACAATCTGCCCGACTTGTGGAATAAATTCTAATGCTAGTACTTCGATCCAGCCTCCTCAAAGTTCTTTACAGGCATTAGTCACTTTAGCCTCCTGGCCTCTTTGTGAGGGGAGAAAGTGTTCATTATTATCCCGTTGACAGATAGAAAATGTGAAGAGATTTGCCAAAAGTTACACAGGTAGCCCGGGGGAGAGCTGGGAATGGAACCCACATCTCCTACTCCTGGGCCTCTGCTTCCTCCCCTCTGACCTGAGCAAAGAGGTGGGCCAGCTGAGGCAATGGGGGCTGATTTCATCATGTTACAGAGAGGAGGCGCAGCGCCAAATACACCGTTAGAGCAAGAGTTTTAAATTGTACATGTGACAATAATACTTTGGGCTTTATTCTTCAGGGCAGCCAAACTCCATGTAATGACAGGGAGTGGGGGAGGGGAGGAGTGGCTGTCCGGGATCCAGTCATGGCTCCTTAATTATGTGCTGGCCAGCCCCAGGAATGGCTGCTCTAGCATAAGCCTCTGGCTAAAGTCACTCAGGAACTTTCTGTCAGTGGAAGACTGGCACGTGGAAGCTCTGCCACCACCCCTCCTGTTCCCAGCATACCTCCTCCTTCACCCGGCATGCACTGTGAACTCCAACCACTGTGCAAAGAACAGTTCCTCATGGCCCCACTCTGGGGAACCCAGACGGTGCAAAGCTAACTGGACGGGAGTTAGATAAGAGATGTGAAGCCTCTTTCACTCTAGATTCTCTTTGTTGCCCCACCTTTCTCCCCACACCGAGGTTGTATGCAAAGGTATTTGGGGCCGGATTTGATGAGATGACCCAGCCTGCTGTTTCCCCGTGGCAGGAGGCAGGATATGGACCTTGATGGACCATTGCACTGTGCTCATGTGAAGCAGCAACTCCATTCCAACACTCTGGCCCCCACCATTTGGCCTGCAGCTGCTAGAGGTGCCTGTGTTTACCCGCATTTCGCAGCTGCCCAATACAACTCCCCCATAACGGGGTCCAGATATTCAGCTGTTGGCTTCTCCTGCACTCACCTGGCAGAAGGTATTTGCTCATTGATAATGGCCATTGCCCTTCGTCGTTATTGGCAAAACAATTTGCAGCACCACGTCACCTTGAGAAATCTGCTTTGCTAGACAGAGCTGCTTGCACAGTGGCTGCCTTCCTTGAGAGCTGGGCCCTGAATGCTAATCACATAGCGCTGCCGAGATCTGTATCTGCTGAGTGCTGTTTATAAAATTAAAGGGATATTTTGAGTAACAGGTTCCATTTAGCTCCTTGATGCTATTTTTGTGCCCAAACGTTTAAAGTGGAGAAAATAGAACCATAAAAGGTTCCAGACACCAACTATTAAGCCTGTGCCTTTGTAATTGTAAGTTTCATGTAAACAAGTCAAATTCTAAATGGAGCTGTTTGCTTTTTACTTGGAATTAAGACATATTGGTGGTGCTAATTTATTATGAAAACACAATCTCCTGGACACTTCTTCTGAAGAGTAGCTGTGAAATCCTGATAGATGATTCCACCTTGATGCAGAAATTGACCTGTAATTCCATCATGCTTAGTGTGTAGGTGTGTTTTATACCTCTGGATACTGATTGGATGTGATGGGTTACACAGAAAGGTGCGGGAGACAGAAGCTCTGCTTCAGGTAGTAAAACATGTATTGCTACCGAGTACCCAAAAGGACTGCATGTCTGGATACTGATTGGATGTGATGGGTTACACAGAAAGGTGCGGGAGACAGAAGCTCTGCTTCAGGCGGTAAAACATTTATTGCTACCGGGTACCCAAAAGGACTGCATGTCTGCTTAAAAATCATATTTTTTATTGCTATTTCAGATTTCACAGGGGACATTCATTTTTTCAGGGTAAAATAAAACGGCTTTGCAAAGCTGTGTGCAAAAGACAGAAAAGCGGCCTGGGCTGGTGCAGTGCTCATAGGCTGCATTCACACAAAGGCAATCATTATTGGATAAGGGTCTGAGTTAATGAAACGGTATGGGCCAAATTCCATGCTGGTATAAATGGGTTCAGCTCCATTGACTCAAATGCAGTTTCATCCATTTATGCCAGCAAGGAGTTTGGCTCCATGGGACAGATTTTCAAGAGCTTGGTATTTGCAATGTAGGGTGATCGTATTTCCCAGAGGGAAACCGGGAAACCACATGGGGCTACTCCACACCCCCAGGGCTGGCCTGAACTGCTCACCTGAGCCCTTCTCCCCCTCATGCAGGGCTGGCATCACCGCTCACCCCCCCAGCATGTTCCTCGGCACCCCCCCTTTTTGACAAAAGTGTCCATTTGTCCCATTTGCTTTTCCCAACTAATCAAGAACAAACAGGACAAATGCCCACTTTTGCCAAAAAGGTAGGGACGGCCGGGACAGGGCTTAAAAAAGGGACTGTCCAGGCCAAAATGGGACATAGGGTCACCCTAGCAACAAGGGACAGAATTTCAAAAGAGCTCAGCTCTCACTATGACACTTACCCAGCGTGCTGAGCCCTCCTGGTATCTGGCACCTAAATGGGGCTGAGATCATGAAGATCCGGCCCCATCGGTGGGCGCTGCGCTCCCTTGAAAATTAGTGGTCCATGCATCATGTTTGTTCATTAAGGGCAAATTTGTTCATTAAGAATGCTGGCTTCATAATCCCACTGCCCTTCTCAGTTTAGGTATCTAATGGCTTGATTTTCAGCAGTGTTGAGCATCACCCCAAATTCACTGATTTCAAGGGGAGCTGTGGGTGCTCAGCACCTCTGAAAATGAGGCCGTCAGTGTCCATCCAGGTGTCTATTGTAGGTGTCATTCTTTCAATGGCTTCTTCCCCTTGAGGTCCCATTCCACATTTTGGAATCCTTTATCTTTTCAGGATAGTTCCCGAATGTCTCCTTTCGGTGGCATTTGTGAATCAAGCAGCTTATCAAATATAGATGATTTTTGTATTTGTTGGCCAAAATGTTCAAAGGTAGTTACCAAAGTTAGCCTCATGCAGCCCTATTTAGACACCCGAGAAAGTTGCCTGATTTTTTTAGATGTACTGAGCAGTCATTCACTGCAATGGAAGCTGCAAGTTCTCAGTACCTGTGAAAAATCAGGCCATTTTTTATATGACTAAATATGGCTTTAGAGTTCAGGCACCCAGGTGTGAAAAATGTTTGCCACTGTGTTTAGAATAAAGACAAGCAATTACAGTAATGCACAAAACTAAGTTTTTCATTTTCTTTCTTTCTTTCTTTCTTTCTTTCTTTCTTTCTTTCTCCACATCATCCCTTTTGCGTTGCAGGCTTTCTCTCCCCCCACCCCAAATGACACTGGCTAAAGCGAAAGGTCAGCAGCAGGAGGAGCTGCTGGGGAGAGGCGCCTGCAGCGTTAGGGATGACATTGATGATAGGTGTGATTGATGAAGAACACAGAGATTAGAAGGAGAATGAGGACTCCTCCATCCATCAACTGCAATGTCAATGTGTGTTGCTCCCAGGAACTTAAGTGCTGCAACAAAGTTTATTTTCACTTTGCTGTTCTTTAGCTGATTTGCAGGGCCGGCTCCAGGCACCAGCTTACCAAGCAGGTGCTTGGGGCGGCCACTTCGGAGAGGGGCGGCAAGTCCAGCTGTTCGGCGGCAATTCAGCGGACGGTCCCTCACTCCTGCTCGGAGCGAAGGACCTCCCGCTGAATTACCGCCGCAGATCGGGATCGCGGCTTTTTTTTGTTTGTTTGTTTGGCTGCTTGGGGCGGCCAAAACCCTGGAGCCGGCCCTGCTGATTTGTCTTCACATAACTGTTGTGCATAAAATATGAAGCATAAAACCCCCACTAAAAAGACAGCAACAACAAAAGCTGGTGTACGGATACTCAACAGCTCCCATCTTACCATTTGGTCATCTCCTGGCCCAGAATTTGTGTGACTGTCCCGAGTCCCTCCTATATCCTGCTGTAAGGATAATCCTGCAGTTTCCAGTGGATAGGGCGGGAAAAGGAGATGGTTTTAAGAGGATTTTTCCAACTCAGGTTAGCCAGATTCATTTTCAGAGCAATTTGAAATCTCTGCATTTTTTCAGGCCATGCACAGTCGAGGCACAGCAACAATACCTCACGAAACCAAACATAACATTATGCAGCATTGCGAAGGGATTGCTTGCGTCATGGGATAAATGCAGAAAAGCAGTGTCAGCCCTACTTCCTAAACTCACAGCCCTGCTGCTGATTCACTGAAATGGTTGAACTTCATAGTCTAACCTGTTCGCACTGTCCTGTTCCACTGCATCTAACCCGGTCTATGCTGAGGGAGGCCATCGTTTTAAATTCCTGGTCTAATGCAACATTTCCTTGTGCAATACTTATTCTGTGCAGTGCCTGCCATTAAACCCCATAGAACCTTCGTCGGGTGAATTTGAAGCAGCTGTGGAGCTGTGGCATCTACTCCAGCAGATGATCTGGCTAGCAGGGCCGGCTCCAGGGTTTTGGCTGCCCCAAGCAGCCAAAAACAAAAAAGCCGCGACCGCGGCCTGCAGCGGCAATTCGGCGGGAGGTCCTTCGCTCCACGCCGAATAGCTGGACGTGCCGCCCCTCTCCGGAGGGGTCGCCCCAAGCACCTGCTTGACAAGCTGGTGCCTGGAGCCGGCCCTGCTGGCTAGTCACCTTTTGTGTTGTTCTGGCTGAGGTTACTCAGGCCACAGTGCTCCGGATTTTGAACCAGACTGTGATGATGCTGTGCAAATGTATTCTTTAAACTGGTGAGAACTATAGCATGCACTGAGGAAGAGAGACACTGCGGACGTCTCCCTTGTCTGCTTTACAGGACTGGCTGTGCTGTCTAAGTAGCTCCCTTGGCACCACGAGTAATGTAGGTGAATGGAATTGAAGTACAGATGTACATGCTGTGTTTTTATTGTTTTTACTTTGCCCTCTAATTTATGTTGTTTGGTGTCATCTAATTTCCAGAATTCACAATTGTTCTTTTTTGTTTTGAACTCACCATAGTAAATGAATCAATAAATAAGCAAACCTAGCCCCCATTTCCACTTCTTGTAAGGTTATATATTTTTAATGTTGCTTATGGAGGCAGCACAGAAAGGGAAGTCTTGAAATACAAAGAGAATTTGCAGGCAGCAAGCAAACAAGATGCTGCAAACTTCCCCACCCCAGTCAGTTTCAGTTCTGCATAGCCAAGCCATTGAATGCGTTTAACAACCAGAGGTAATACTTAGGGGCAAATTTGGAAAGGACCTCAACACGTACATTCAGACCGAGAGTTTAGAAGAACTCAGCACATTGGGTGCCGAGCACTTTTGACAATCTGACCCTTATTTAGGAGCCTAAATGGAAGCTAAGATCTTTTGAAAAGCAAGCCCCAAATTCCTAGGCCTCTGGGTTAAGTATGAGCTCCCCGTAGTGGTGTTACAGTTTCCAGACATATTGAACAATGCACTGCGTACATCCCAATCACTCTGCTTCCTTCACCCAACCCAGAAATTGTTGCAAGGAGCAAAACCCCAGAAATTATGACACGAGCCAAAGGGAAGTTTTGAAATACAGAGCATCTTTTGTTGGCCACTCGCCACAGATGCACAGCATCAAAGCAGGTGGGGAAATACGGTATCTGCCATATAGAAAAGAGCACTGGTCCATCTAGCCGGGTATGCGCTGCCTGCAGCAGCAGCAATATTTGATGGTTCAGAAGAATTCAAAACATTTAATTATTTATTTCCCTGTGGTGATCAGTGCACACTTGAATCATGAGATTTGATTACATTTACATTAGCATGTTCGTAATGGTCATCAAATTATCCAGCCTATTAAATCCAAACACACAGGGCATCATCAATGAAAATATTAGTCTTCATCTGTATTTCTCTCTGGGCATCAATCTATTGCTTCAATGCCTCTTGCTTTCTTTGCTTCCTTTTGCATGATCACATGTGGTCTTGTGTTAGCTTTGAAATATTTAGGTCAGACTGGTTGAGAACTCCCCCCCCCCAATGAAAAATTTTGATGAAAATTAAAACAACAACAACAACAAAGTCTTTGAAATCTGTTTGGGTTTTCTGAAAAACAAACAAAAATTAGCAACAAAATTTGCGATATATGGTTTATAACTCAAAATTTTCTGATGGAAACCCAAAGTTTGAGGAAAGCAGAATTTATGTTTGCAAATATTTCTGCTTAGTCAAACACTATATAGATAAAGTGAAAATGTGGGATGGTAAATAAAAACATGTCAATGAGCCATTCATTCCAAAATCCCCAGGGATTCTCTGTGCTTAAGTGTAGCATGTTGAAATTAAAGAACCATGTGTGTGTGAGAGAGAGTTCTAATTTATATCAGTAATCCTGTATCTAATCCAAGAGAGGAAGATTACTGATCACTAAGAATAATGGTTACAATCTATCCACTAGCACTGACACTTAATTGTTAAAATCTTCCTTTGACACTGCTGTATCCTGTGCTAAACCAAGCAAATACTTAAATGTTTTGCTGAATTGGGACTTAAAAGTCTTGATGGCTTCTCAGTACCAAACCTCGTCTTGTCTAGCAATGAGCAGAGAGAACAGAATTCCACAGGTGGAAATCATAATCAAATACACAGGATGACAATTAGATGAGACACGGTGCCAGAACGCCAGTGAAGAGATTATACAGGGTGACTGTACAAAGAAGAGGGGGATTTGAAGGAAGAGATGGGTTGCTTGATACAGGGCAGTGATGGCTGGGAGTGGTGATGCTTTTCCCAGAGCAAAGGCAGCCTGAAGGAAGATGCCGAAAAATCTTTAGGCGGATTTTGGGTGTATTCTGTAGAGTCTAGCCTTTCAAGTTAAGATAAAAATAAGGCCTGGTCTACACTACGACTTTAATTCGGATTTAGCAGCGTTAATCCGAATTAACCCTTCACCCGTCCACACTACAGAGCCAGTTAATTCGAATTAAAGGGCACTTAAAATCGATTTCTGTACTCCACCTCGACGAGCGGAGTAGCGCCAAAATCGATTTTGTTAATTCGAATTAGGGTTAGTGTGGCCGCACACCACCGAATTAATGGGGTTAAAAACCGAATTAATGTGCTTAGTGTGGCCGCGCACAATCGAATTTATACAACCCGTTTCCCAAATTCGAATTATCTAAATTCGGATTAATCCCGTAGTGTAGACGTACCCTTAGGAAGTCGTTTCTCACCCTTTCCTTTATGGAATGATCCCTTACTGCGCAATTCACAGCAATGTGCTCTGTTTAGCTCTGCAGCCAGGGAGTTTGAAACAACAGCAGCCAGCTGAGTTGTGAATGTCCCCAGTCATCTTAATGAAGTGTTAACTACTGAGCCATCTTTGTGCCATGTTCGTGCCTCCACTTTTAAACCAGCCTGTCAGAAATAGCAACACCCAGCAGGAGTCACTGAAACTTAATTATGAAATGATTGATGGTGTGAACCTGCAACAAGATGTTAGGGGAAATACTTCTTTGAAGTAGGTGTGGAGTCTTTAAACCAGTAAAGCCACCACAACACGATTGCACAATGAAGCAGAGTGAAGAACGGTGTTCTACCTGATACTGACATCGCCACAGGTTTAAAACACATCCCATTGCTCTGTTGGCCTTCCACATTATAAAATGTGTGTGGGCCTAATTCTCATGAACACTAAAGCCCCTTTACACCGCTCTGTAAAATAACATTAACACCCACTTTAAAGTCTCTTTACACAACAGAGTTGTAAAGGGGCCTTAGTGTACATGAGAAATAAGGCGCAGTGTATTTTTTGGGGGGGGGAAGGGGAAGAGACTTGGAGTGTTAATCCTAACTCCATAGAACTCTAACGATTAAGGAGCAAACATCCACAGGTTTCCAAAATCCAGGTGACCCTGGTCATTAGCTCAAATTCAAAACCCTCAATGTGTACCAGAGACTAAGGGCTGGTCTACACTGGGGGTGGGGGGGATTGATCCAAGATACGCAACTTCAGCTACGCGAATAGCGTAGCTGAAATCGAAGTATCTTGGATCGAATTACCTGGGGTCCAGATGGCGCGGGATCAATGGCCACAGCTCCCCTGTCGACTGCGCTACCGCCGCTCGCTCTGGTGGAGTTCCGGAGTCGACGGTGAGCGCGTTCGGGGATCGATATATCGCGTCTTAACGAGACGCGATATATCGATCCCGGATAAATCGATTGCTAGCCGCTGATACGGTGGGTAGTGAAGACGTACCCTAACAGACTTTGGAGATGAACAAAGCTAGTAAGTCTATCCTCTCAAGTCTGTCCTCATCCTCACACCCTCAAACAATGCAATACTGTTCTCTGTAATCTCTTCTCCAGGCTAAAGCAATGGGATTTCCATCGCCTCATTCTGGAAATGCTCAGATGCCTTGGTGATGGACATGGGGCATTAGCACCCGAATAGAAAAGAATAAAGACCACAGATCAATATTAGGAAGCACTTCCTATTCTTAAACGTTAATTTCCTTTTGTTTATCATCACACCAGCTTACTTCACATATTCTTATCTCCTACCCCTAGGTATTTCACATTTCTCATAGTATTTTCTTGCTAATGCGTTGGCTGAGTTACTTGCCTACCTAAGAAACTGGCTATTTAGCTTATTGCACATACAGTACATTTTGAGTTTCCTAACTTTAATCCCATAGGAGGGGAATGTGTGTATGTACCCAGGAGATGCCAGGCTGTTAGTTTGCACTTTAATTTCATCAAATCTCAGTGCAGCATTTGGAGTTCAGTGGGACTCACACATCTATTTGTTTGCCATTTCCTTGTTGTTCTTGCTGTTTCCCCCCATTCTTCCTCTATTGTAAAATCATGTGAAATGAAAGGAAAGACCCGTTTTAGGAACTTGACATTACCTGTATCTCTCTACTAGCAAATCAGCTAAAAGTTCTGTTTTCTGAGCAGCTGGCTGTGCCACAAAGTGGATGAGAAGGACTTTTACACTGAAACAAGTATACAAAGAGCCATGTATTTGGCCAGACATTTTCAAGGTCTCCCTTTGAAATTATTGCAGATTTTTGTATTTATATATGACACTCTCCTACCTAGCACAGGGTCACTTTCCCCTCAGTTCTTTTCTTAAAACATATCAGACTGGCACCACAGAAATGAATAGGATGTCACAGAAAGCCCCAGTCTTTCCCCTATTGAAATCAATCGTAGTTCTGCCCTGATTTCAGCAATCCAATGTAGCTGCACTGATGTGGCCCTGTTGAAGTCAATGGCAGAAGTCCCATTGACCTGAACAGGGCTAGTATTCCATCCCTAGGAAAGACAAGGAAAGGTCACAATTTGCACTGTATAGTTAGGGTTTAAACTCAGGTGTCCCACTGCTTAATCCCATGCTCTATCCACTACAGCTGCTTGTCTACTGAACTGATTTTAAGAGGAAGTGTGCACCCTGAAGCTTCAACTGAAGCCCATGTTATGAGTTTACTTTGTGCTTACATTATTTAAAACATGTGGCATATTATAAGGTTGGCGTGACAGATGCTAGGCTCAATAAAGTGGTCCATTTTATTGTACATTAATACAGCGTATTAAGAATATAGTCTGTTTACCTGACTCATGCAATTCTTGTAAGATCTGAAATACTTTACCATGGAAACACCGATTGCTTTTCTCATTAAGCTGCCAAGATTATCATTTTGTAATAAAGAAAATGAACAGTTATAATAAAGATTTATGGGTATAATTGAAAGCCATCGAGGTCAGTACAATTTTTGAGACTCATACTCTAGGTATTAAAACAAGCCATTTTCTTGAGCAGTAACTGCTTTCAGACGAGGGGCCTTGTTAACGTGCCTACTGGAACTGGCTGAAAACCATCTCCCGATAATTAGAATGGCTTTGCAGGCCAATACGAATGGACTGCTCTACATGTTGAGAAGCTATTAACGTTTATGCTGCAGCATTTGTTGCGATTGGGCAGGGAAAGAGGGTCAGGTGGGTCAGGGTGTTAGCGTGGGAATCAGGAGACTTATGCTCAATTTCCTACTGTGCTGCTGTCATCCTCTGTGACCATAGGAAAGTCTCCTAGGCCAGGTCTACACTGCAAAATTATGTCGACCTAACTTACGTCGGCATACAGCCACTGCTGTTATTAAATCCCTCGTGTGGGTGCAGATTTGGATCCTGATGTTGGTGGTGCGGTCCTCACCAGGAGCACGTGGATGGATTGCATTGTCAGTGTGGGGCATCATGGGACGGCTCCTGTAAGCCAGTAACCGTCAACGTAAGCAAAGCACCATCTACACTGACACAGCGTTGACCTAATTACATTAACCATGAGTCTATGCCGCTCAGGGGGGTGGAGTTACTAAATCAGAGTAGAGAGGCACTTACATTGGCAGGAGCCCAATTTAAGTGAAGACACTTCCACAGCTAAGTCATTGCAAGGCAGCTTACATTGACCTAACCCCGGAGTGTAGGTCAGGCCTTGGTCTCTCTCAGTGCCTCAGTTACCCACCTGTAAAATCAGGATAATAGCACTTCCCTTCCACAAGACGGTGTAGTCAGGCTAATACATTAAAGCTTGTAAGGCATTCAGATACTATATTAATGGGGGCCATATTTAGATAGGGCCAGTGCTAGATATCATACTGGGAAAGAGGAAGGGAAAAAATCTCACTTTGGGTCCTGTATTTTCTTGTGCAATTGTTTCCTTTCTAAACTCATGCATCAGTCAAAGCACAACAACTAAGATGACTCAAGTGAGCATTAGTGTAGTTTGGAACACTAACCCCCCCCCAAATCTTTTAATGAGCTCCACCAAGAAAGTCAGGGCTAGCTATATTTTAGTATGCATTGCCTAGCCCAAAATCAGGCTGTGTGCATCTGTGGATGGCAACTGTAGCCAAATAGATAAATGTCCTAGACTTATTCTGAGCACTCAGTGTGTTTTCTCTCTTCCAGCTGTTAAATGATGTTGATTTGCAGGCTGCTGGTGTTTCATTGGCATCTGTTGTAAATATGGGACTATAGATCGTCCCATTTCTGCATGTTATAGAAAACCAGTGTGTATGTAAGCAGTGCAGTGTGAGATTTAGGAGATGGTTTGGGAATGTAGACACATGATAATTACCTCTAGGTCTGCTGGCTATTGATTCCCGTTAGAAATTATAACACCTAGGGGAAAACTGGACATCAGGGGACAGGGCATTAGTAGCTAGAGCTGTTGCTGCCAGGTTGCCAGTTCAATTCCAACCCACACTGGCATAACCAGAAGTTGTTACCACCTGCAGATTGTTTTTGGGGCAACATGAAACATGCTTGGTGGGCTTCAGCCCAAACTTCACTTGATAAATGGCCACAGCACAAAAACTCACCACCACCACAGATGGCCTTAGGATTGAGAGGCACTGGTGTGGAGTGTAGCAGTGAGATTCTTACACCGCCCCAGTCTGCACTGAACCCATCCTGTTGAAAAATAAAGGACTTGTGTCCCTATGGATGTCACTTCAGTGCCGTATCAGAAACCAGGCGTGAGTTAATAAAAATGGGGTGAAATCTTGGCCCAAATGGCAAAACTCCCGTTGACTTTAACAGGGCCACGATTTTGCCCAGGGTGTTCAGTTCATTACAACTGGAGCACCCCAAGCTAGGTCCGGCACTCACCGAGCACAGAAAGTGCTTTGCTGACACCTGTTAGTTGCTGTTCCCAGGGGTTGCAACCTGACTCACTGAACGCCTGAGCTAATGTCTGTTTTGATTTTAGCAATCTTTTGACTTCTTTGGATGCCAGCCTCTCCAGATCCCAGTGTAAGGTCTATTGCATTAGATGCTCTTTGCTACATACCTTGTCTTCCTTACAGGGTTTTGCAGCATCATGTGGTGTACAAATGGCAACATGACATGCTGCTTGTTCATTGCTTAATTGCTCAAACATCCAATAAACTGACTGCCAGGCCAGCAGGCCATCTGGCTATTTTAGAATTATAGGAGTGAAAGTCTGATCTTGTGCAGTTCCTTCCACCTTGATCAGCCTTTATGTGATTGTCTTCTTTGCAATCCTCCATCTCATTACAAAGTTCTCCTGAAAATACTCATTCTCTCTATCTCTTCCTTTCTCTTCCCCTGGCCTGAAGAGTAAATGCTTACGTTTTTTCACGGCACAAAATTTTTTCCACATCTGTTTTCTGTCACTTGTAACCTATACTGTCCATTGGCTTATCATTTTGTTGGCAGAAAAGGTTTTGGGACACACTTTGACTGAGAAATGCTGTATAAAGTTATTTGCTATCACTATATGGTAATAGAACTATTAAGGATATTTCTTCTCTGGGTTAATGAAGGGGAGGATTTTGTTCAGATTGCCATGTGTTTACTATTATATCCCATAAGGTATGTGTGCTCAGGAAGGCCTAAAGCGACTTCCAAATGAATTCCCATTGTATTCTCTCATGGAAAGAGCACCTGATAGCAAACTTCTTGCTCCTTCCATTCCAGCTACTTAGCATTTTCTACTCAGCTATTTTCTTGGATATTACTAATTCCTACCTTCTGTTTTTTCAAACCAAATCCCATTTTTACCTCAAAGGAAAATCATTAGAAAGGCACTGAGCAACCATCAAGGTCTATTTTTAGCTTCTGCCAGGGGTAATATACAAAATGTAATAATCTCATGCTTGAAGGTTTTTATTTCTTTTGCAAGAGACATGAAATTGTTACATATGACTGTTCATAGGAGAGAGAAATTCAGTAGTTCAGCTTTTCCCCAGTGCTCAAAAACTTTCACCCTGTGTGTCTGATAACTCGTCTTGTCCCTCTTTACCCAGGAGGACCTGGTTCTGATTCCAGAGAGGTAGTTAGTTACTGGCCACTGAGAATGTGTTGAACACAGTAAATTGTGTATGTAAGTGCATTAGCTGTTTCTCTGTCTGTGGAGTTTATTGCCACAGGAAACTGGAGAGCCAAATAACCAAATAGAATTTAGCAAGAGACTGAAGAGATACCTGAATGATTTTGGCACAAGGACTGATTGGACCATTGAATGAGTTGTAAGCTGTATAGACTTGAAAAAATGCCTTGAAAATATGTTGCTGACACTTTCTCTCTCTCTTGCCCTTTTAACTATCAGATGGCAATCACCAGTATGCATGTTCCAAACCTTAGCTTCCTCTTGGAACTAAAGATAATGAGAATCAACAGGTGGGACATCTTGTCTAGAGAAAATTAATTAAGATAAAGCTAAAATGCACATTTCCCAGGAAAGGAAACATCTGATGCTTGATAAGGAATTTTTCAGCTATTGTTAGTTTCTCAAACCAAAGACTCCCATCACTTAGTTATGGAGGAGACTTTCATCTTTCTTAGTCTAGCCACATGACAGGCAAGAGTAACTACCTCCTTTCCTGTGCAGAGTGCCTATTGTCTCATCTATGTTAATTAAGATCCAGAGAAGATTAAAAAACAAAATGTAGGTTTAAACTAGTTAGGAATAACTTGCTGGTGACTGAAGAACCTGAAAAGTTTCAGGTCATACTTCCTGATATGTCAAGAAGCCTAATACAATAAAACCTTTCACCCCAATTTAGAAACTGTACTTTTGTTTGCTTTTGAATAAGGTACATTTCTCTGTGTGAATAATCTGTCTTGTTCCTCTACTGTAATATCTCACATCATATGATGAACCCTGAAAGATATTAAGTGTATGAAAGATATGAGATATAATCAAAGAATGTATAGATTGTGTCCATTCAATATAAAAGACTATAAGGAATTTTGTTTGCTTTCCTTGTAAATGATTGTTTCAACTTAGAAGTGATAAAAATTGTATAGCACAAAAAGGAATGTTGAAATATAACCATCTTGCCAGGTTACAGCTTTCGAATATTAAGAAGAATTGCTGAAAATGGGGGGGAGGGGGTGTCCCAAAAGATCATCAGGGTAATAATGAAATACAATCCATGAAATTAATCAAACCCTCCGACTGAAAGAAACAGCAAAGGAATGTTTTATACGCTGACACCATCTACTGCATATCAATGGAAGCAGCAGAGACACTGAGAACGCTGAATGCTGAGAGCTCTCTGGCAAAGGGCCAATAGAAATCAGCAGGCAATGAGCTCTGAAATCAGGTCACTGTGTGGGACCCTAAAGTTTTGCTGAACCCCAGAGTTTGCTAAGTTCCTGTAGACAGCCTCTCCCCTCCACCATGGCCACAGGACTGAAAAGGGTTGGCCAGGAGAGCTTGCCAAACCCCTGGGTAGGAAAGATCCTCCTGTCCTGTCCTCCAGTATCAAAGAACCAAGAGTTGATTGAACCCACAAAGAATCCGCAGAATCCCCTGTGCAGTCAGACCAGCCTTGTGGACATGACTGTCCCTAATTCCAGAGTTAACAGAATAAGAAGCAGTGAGATTTCCTTTCAAAGATTTTATTCCTCCTTCTGTGCTTCAATATAGCTATCTGAAGGTTATCCTGTTTAGTCTACACTCTCTAGAGAGCCATCAGGCAACTGTATTTTAGATTTGAACTAACGTGATATGCATGCTCTTCCGTATTAGTCCAAGCAAATTGAACTAAGAGAGATTTGAGCCATAACTTTGAGTTAGTGGTTCCCAAATGGGATCCCTACAGCCCCGGAGTGTCGGCCAGGGTTTATGAAGGGTCCAGAACAACATTCCAGATTTTTGCCACGTGGAGGTTGTGGTTGTGTTCTCCAAATGGCATCCTCTGCACATCATGACCTCTCACACACCATACATGAGAGGTCACGTTGGCAGGGGCATTCCCACGCTGGTAGAAGTATTCCAGTAGTATCAGCACTTGCCTGTGCAGGACTACACCCTCCCTGTGAGGATTTAGAAGTACTTTTTCTGCCACAGATGTCAAGACTCGCAACACTTCTACAGGATAGGAAAGTAATACCCCCATTTAGGGGAAAGAGAAATACAGATGCCAGGACTAATAGAATAAATATGTATAAAAAATGAAAGGGGACATTTAGTCTGATGCCAAACAGGTCCTCAGTGGAAAAAAAGTTTGGGAACCGCTGCTTTAAGCAATTGCTTTTGATATTCTAAACTTGTGCCTTTCACACCATTCAAGTAGCAGGAACCACAGTCTTAATAGTGCCCTAAAGACAAGTGCATCCTTACTTCTTAGAGAAAGATGTGAAGGGTGATAAATGTGTTAGGTACTAAAGAACTGATGATTGATGATCATAGGTAAGTGTCTTGAAGAAATCTTGGTGATTTTCATTGTTCCTTGGCGTAACTGCTGAGCCTCACTCATAGTCAATGACAGTTACTTTCAGGGCTGTACTGTGTGTTCAGTACACGCCTAGAACATTGGTTGTATCTATACTTGATTAATGAACTGTTGGTTGTATACTGATGTGGTTCTGGATGAATTACTAAATTGTTGATTGGTTAAGAATAACTAAATGTCCTAATTTGAAAAATACTGTTCAAGCTGACCTGAAAAGAACCTACTGTTACAATGAGTAAGCTAATGCTCCCTAGACTCAATAAAAAATGGGTTATCCTATTAGACTCCATTCTAATATTGGCTACAATACTTATCAATTGGCAAATCTTGTTTGTTAAATTTCAGCTTTAAAATTCATAACATTGACCCCCTTTCATGCTTACCGAGTACAGAAGGCGAGGTGAGATGGGAGGGTCTAAGAGATTGATTTTGAGATTTCCATCTAGTCTATTGCACGATTGTTCTGTGCTGTATATTTGCTACTGCTTTGGCCATCCAAATTTTGAACGACTCAAGCGATGGGGCTGCCACCATTCCCCTTTGGTGATCAAGCGGTCTCCTGTGCAGATTAAGAATAGATTTTTAAATAATTCATTGAATAAAGTCTAGGATTTTCATATCCATTTGCCTGATTCTCTTTGCTCTGTGGCATCACCGGCTTTCCAACCAGCGCTGAGCGTTTGCAATGGCATCCTTCCCCATTAGAGAATCTGCATTATCTTCTTTAACTCACAGTACATCATATTTCCACAAGCACTAGCTGATTTCTCCTCCTTTCTGTTGAAAAAGGGAATTATTCAGCCTAATAAGACAGGGCCCTTCCAATCAATGCTCACCCCTTGATCAGAGTTGGGGCAGATGCAATCATTTCCTTCCCCTGGAAATCATCTCATACCTGGAGGCAGTGTATTAAAGCAAACGGCATGCTACTGTATACATTTGGAACTGAATTCTGCTTTCATTGTATCTATGCAACCCCTTTGAGTAGAATTTGGCCCTTGGAGTGTAGGTAAAAGACCTGCACTCTTGCTTGGCTTCACCAACAGCAGCTCATTTCTGTTTTAATCTGTGCATTTTGTAGAGAAGACAACATGTGCTGGAGGTGTGGGAATGCACATGGTTAGACTGGATAACACAGCACAACAAAGTATAAATTACGGCTCTGAAACAACAGTCTGGAAGAGAGACAATGACAGGGAATGTGAACCCCTTCCTTAATGATCAGTGAGCAACATTTTCATTGTAACCTCCCCATTTTCAGGGGGGATTAAGCTGACCAAGCAATTGGCTTTGGGCTGCAAAGGGGAATAAGAGATATATTTGTCTGGAAAGAAACATTTTTTTTTGCAAGTCTGAAATTAAATCAGAATGACTTATTTAATTAGTGGGAAAAGATAGAAAGAATAGATGGGCTTCTAGAAACTTCCTGGTATTACTCTGATAACCACACCCCCTGATAACTTCAAAGCAGCACTGGGGAGCAAGCAGGTCTTCTTTCTTTGAAGCACAGTCCCTCCTACTTGAGATGAACAAAATTCCCTGAAGTGCTACCAGTGCTTAATTTGTAAGGAAAGAGGTGCTGGGGCTCAAGCAATTGTTTTACATTCATAACTGATGCAGCGAGCCCAGATGTGCCGGGGCTATGAACTGCCAGGCCCAGATGTGCTGGGGCTGTGACTTGCCAGGCCCAGAGGTGCCAGGGCTCAGCCCTGCCAAGCCCTGGCGCAAATTAAGCACTGTGCTACCATTAAATCTGACTATGACATACAATGAAGCAATTCTGTTCCCATCCAGTGAGGGTCAGTGGTGCGCACGCACACCCCCTCTCCAGCCCCCAAAACCAGCCAACACAAAATTTAGCTATTTGCTTGTGTTTAATTAAAGAAAAATCAGATTTAATGTTTTGTTTGTTTTACCATCTCAATATTCATATGACTCCCACCACTGCATATCTGAGAGCATTCCATGTATCTATGGGTTTATCCTCTTCACACCCTGTGAGGTGGGGACATCTTATTATCCCCATTTCATAGATGAGAAACAGGTGAGAAATGATGCTGAAGGTGAAAGACCAAATTCTGCCTTTTTTTATAATAGTTTAAATCTGAAGCTACTCCACTGACTTCAGTATAACTCCACTGACTTCTTTGACTCGAGTGACATTACTCCACATTTACACCAGCAGCACCCAGAGGAGAATTTAACTTGCTGTAAGGGTTTTGTCTACATATACAGGTATTCCCGATCAGCTATTCCTAACCAGCTCCATCTGTGGACACTCTTATTCTGGAACAAGAATGCCTTATTCCTGTTTAGTTTAGCCCACTCTTTTTTCAGGGTAAGCTTGTCCACACATGTAATTTAAATTTACACCCTATTTTAATGCACATTAACTTTAGACAAGCCCTAAGTGTCTACAAAATCTTGTGATAACTCCCACTTACTCCACTGGGTGAAACAGTCAGCCTGGGATTCTGGGGTGAATTTGAAAGGCATTAGTTAAATTATGAATCATCTTTAACCTTATGTGTCCATTGCGGAGAGAAAAATGACAAGATATGATTATATGCAATAATAAAGTTCTGATGATAGTTGATAGAATTTCTCTGCTATATGATTTTGCCTCTGACAGCTGATTTATACTGGCATAACTCTCCTAGCTTGTATGGAGTTACTCCTGATATGCATAGGAGAAAGTGATGCTGGAATCAGGCCCGCAACCTCTTAAATAATAAACAACAAACAGCAACAAAAAGTGAAATTGTTATGTCTTATTTAAGCCTTACTAAAATGTCGATTGTACAAACATTTAACTATCACAGTTACTGCAGTGTGTCTCATTTTACTTTATTCCCTGGTGGATGCTTCCCTGAGAATTCAGTACAGATGCTGAACAATAAAGCCTGTTGCAAATTGCTTTCCAACTGCTAGGTAATTACAGCAGATTTTATACTAAATGTAAAGAATGAACTGTTATTTTTTAATAAAGGAAATATCTTTTCTTATCTGATGCTTTAACAGGGCCTCATTTGTCTTACTTTCCAGCTGAATGATAGCACAGCCACTGCCTTTCGTCCAGTCTGACTTGCTGCAATGCTGTCTCTTCTGTATTCTTCCCCAGAAGCCTAATATGACAGTGATCAGCTAAGGCTCAGACCTTTAGGGTATACTGCCGGTAACATTAAATATTTAATATGACTTCGCTCAGGCCACAGAACATGTCTGGTCTGCGCTTGTTACCAAAGTGGACAGAATTTGTTTTCGGCAAGCAACAAGGTTAAACGCCACACTTGGTCATGTTTGTCAGTATTTACCAGCATGACCACTGATATCATCATCTCTCACAGGCCAGTGAGAGCAAAAATAAAGCATCTTGTCTTGTGGGAGTGGGAGCTTCCTACAGTCGCCTCTGGACAGGAATAAGCATTTCAGACCTAAGGGAAAACCTCAGAGTTTAGATATAGATGGAAGGAACCGAGCCCTCCTGGGGAGGTGCTGAGCACCCCCAACTCCTATTGACTTCAGCAAAAAGAGGGGGCGCTTAGCAGTTTGTAGAAGAGTCAGGCCTTTTGGGGGGAAAATCCTCTGTTCTGAGTAAGGGCCATGTAAAGCTCTGATTACTGCACGTGCCGCCTGAGGCACATTGCGCATACACTAAGAACACTGCAGAGCTGACGCAGCGAGGGGGATAGGATTCTCTGACCAGGAGCTAGGCGGGAGGTCAAGAAGGCCAGGGGTTGTGCAAGGGCATGGCCAACAGATTCTGGCTATGTAGGTCCAATGGCAAAAGAACTCCATGGGTTCCGGGGGGGGGGGGCACAGCAGCAACAGAGGGCCAGGGACGGGGGGAGTTTATTCCTTCCTCAATCCCTGGTGGATCTCCCTTGTGCAAAACCTTGGGCTTCATGCATGGGACAGCTAAAACTCTGTGATGTCTGAGAGACCTGGAGGATAAGCTTGATCCATCCCATCCAACCAGAAAATATTTCTATGATACAGGAACACGATCAGTGAATGTGGGCGTGTGACTGGCAGGACAGGGTTGGGCTCAACAAAAGAAAAATGTTGTTTATTTTAACATCTGTGTTTCTCATGGTAGAAACAAGATAGGAAACCTGCAGCTGTGAGGGGGAGGGAAAATGTAGCTATCTATTTTGTTTTCTGTGTTGTTGTAGCCGTGTTGGTCCCAGAGATATTAGAGAGATAAGGTGGGTGAGATAATACCAGTTATTGGACCAACTTCTGTTAGTGAGAGAGACGAGTTTCAAGTTTACACGGACCTGACCTGAGGCATCTTGGAAAACCTACCTGTGTCTTGACAAACTGGTGAAGCAAGGCAGTGCAATGAGAGCTGGACTTGAGTGATTTTACAGCTGCCCCTAATCCAGTGTAGTCAAGGTACACCACTGAGTGATGAATTGCATCTTCAGAGGGAGGGGTAGCTTCATTACTCAATGTATAATACACAGAGAAGCACAGTTATGGGCATCTACACTACTTAATGTAACCAAATAAAAAGGATGGAAGTAGGGAAAATGGAAGAAAACCCTCCCTCTGTGTGGAGGGAGGAAACGAATTTGGATGCCAGACTCAAATTAAACTCAGTGGTAAAACTCAAAGGCTTCATTGGGAAAGAAAGAAAGAAAACTAGTTCCCTTTTGATTAGCTAGATGGAGCTAATGGCTATTAACCAGGATGGGCAGGAATGGTGTCCCTAGCCTCTGTTTGTCAGAAGTTGGGAATGAGCAACAGGGATGGATCACTTGATGATTACCTGTTCTGTTCATTCCCTCTGGGGCACCTGGCACTGGCCACTGCTGGAAGACAGGATACTGCGCTAGATGGACCTTTGGTCTGACCCAGTAGGACCGTTCTTATGTTCTTATGAGCTGCAGATGTTTCCTGCCCTCATTAGCCATACACCACTGCATACCCTCTAACTCCAACATCCCAAGTGCCAAAGTAGCCCCAGCAATTTTACATTCAATAATAGGACCATCCACTAGTGTTGCAGAGGGGAAAAAACCACCCTCTCTGAGACTGAGAATGGGAATTAGAAGAAGATGGCTGTGCAAAGCTGAAGCCACTTTACAACAGGGAATCCTAGCTGCAAGAGACTAAAGGAAGCATTTTAAGATTTGGGGAGTATTCAGAGACCAGAAGAGCATCAGCTGAGGTTGTTCGGGTGTTGGCTATGGGAACTCAACCCTGCCACCAAGTCTGCACCCATAATTAAGAGAGGGCACCCAATAATGTGGGTGCAAACATTTCCACTTAAATGGTTATCTTCCTGTCTGCAAAGGGCCAGTGTTTGTGTCTGAAATGATTTGCACCTGAAAAATTACATCTGAAATGTATTGCAAACATACAGTTGAAATGTGTTTTTAAATACGTGTCAGTCAACAGAATCTATAAATTGATCTGACCCCACACAGGGAGCCAGCATAAAGGATTCTGAATCAGAGTAATATGCTGATTAAATTTAGTATCTTGGAGGATGCAAATTGATGCATTTTAGACCATTATAACCTGTGAATTGATGGAAAAAAGAGAATGACAATAATCTATCCAGGAAGCCATGAAGACAGAAATCAGTGTTTCCAAATCACATTTGGGACATGAAGATTTAAATTAGAGATGTTTTCTAGGGAAAGGTGCAAGTAAAATGCAACCTTAAAATATTTAATATCATTATCAAACAATAAACATGTGCCTGAGGAAGGTTAACACACATGTGATGGCCAACAGTCACTCAGGAGAAAAGGAAACATTTAACCAAATTAATCCAGCCAATCTACCAGAATTTGGTATTGAATTTACACAATTATTTGACATCTAGAAGTGTTAAAGGAGAAAGATGATCGTACATGAATAAACAAGAATGCCAAAAGTAAAAGGCTCAATGCATTTGTGCATTTGCTCTATGCAGAAGCAGTAAAACCTGAAGTTGTAGTAATGGAGAATGGAACGTTGAGAAGGTCTGCAAATACAAAAGACTCTGGTCATTAAGAGAGACTCCTAAGGAACTGCAAAAAGCCCTAGGCAAATCATCATCAAAGTGAAATTGTTTGTAGTTTAAAAATTGAGAATCCTGAAAAAAGCCCTATTGTAAACAGCAAAAGGAACACCTTCCACCCCACTCCATTCCATCAGTGATATCCAGTGGTCAGCGGCTTTGAAGGTAGTTGACTCGGGAAGCACAGTTCAGACAGTTCTGTCAGCCATCATGAAAGGTCACCGCTAAATCTCTCCACTTCTCAGCTTGTCTGGGATATTTCATAAACTGCCTAGTACTTCCTAAAGTTGCTTCTGGACATGTGCCGCAGATACCTTCTCAGTGACTTCCTTGAAAAGTGGGAGTATGTGTATCAATATCAATATAACAACTGGCGAAATGTTCTGTGGGCAGAGATATTTTGAGAGAGAATGTTTTGTGCTGATGAATTGAGCCAGACTGACAGCTTTGGAGACCGAAATCCTTGTAGGGCAAGCTTCCACACTGGAGCTGAGTGAATACTGCACAATATGCTCCACAGACATTGCCATGAGTTGTAAAATGAATTCACGCTTAAGCTATTTATGCCCCCGTTTATCCATTACCCGTTCATGTTTACGTGGTGACTGATATGGACAAGGAAACCATGAGACGCATACACTATAGGAGGGTTAAATGCAGCAGCCTCAACTTTATTTAAAACTATTACCCAGCTCAACTATCTGGCAGGGTTGTTCCATTGTGGTTTTCAACAGGCACCAACGGCCCTGGGTACTACAAACCTGAGAATGGATGTGAAGGCCATGCCCTCAGATCTGCCCAGGGACCCTGAGAGTCCCAACCCACTTCCCTTCTCCATGCTGGTGGTAGGAGAGACAAGATAAGGGAGGCCACAAGCTGCATGAGACTTCCTCACCATGCATTGCTGGGCCCAGGACCCAGGACCAGGCAGCCCACTGAGTTATAGGGACCTCAGTCAGACATCTCCTAACTCTCCAATGGCATTGGAACTTGCCAACGTTGCGACGATTATAATTTAAACCCAAGCCTCCTGGATGTCAGATAGGAGGTGAAAACCCTTACGGCAGTTTGCCAGTTTTGTCATATGGGAAAAATCCCTTCCAGACCTCAAAAGTGGTGATCAGACTAGCATCCAAAGAGATCCAGCAACGCCATTAACAGGGGGGTGACACATGGAGCCCAACATGGCAACTTGCCATGGTGGCAACCAGTAGCAATCTCCTTTCCCCTCCAGTTCCTGCAGGCAGGAGCCAATCACCCTGTGACGGGTTGAATCACAGAAACCCCCTTGGGAGCTGCCACCCGATGTGCCAAGACTACCCCTACTTCTGTTTTCCCTGCCAGCTCAGGACTCCAGCACCCCGTCTTGCTGAATTAGACACTCCAGTCCACTTCAACACAGACCCAGGGTCTGAATCACTTGTCCCAAAACTGCAAGTTTACCCAAAAACAGCTCACAGGAGTGTGCTTGTCTTTAGCACTCAGATGCCCAACTCCCAATGGGGTCTAAACCCAGATAAATCCGTTTTACCCTGCATAAAGCTTATGCAGGGCAAACTCATAAGTTGTTCGCCCTCTATAACACAGATAGAGAGATATGCACAGTTGTTTGCTCCCCCAGGTATTAATACATACCCTGAGTAAATTACTAAATAAAAAGTGATTTTATTAAATACAGACAGTAGGATTTAAGTGGTTCAAAGTAGTAACAGACAGAACAAAGCAAGTCACAAGCAAAATAAAATAAAATGCGCAAATCTATGCCTAATCAAACTAAATACAGATAATCTCACCCTCAGAGATGCTTCAGTAAGTTTTTCTCAGACTGGACACCTTCCAGGCCTGGGCACAATTCTTTCCCCTGGTACAGCTTTTGTTCCAGCTTAGGTGTTATCTAGGGGCTTCTCCATGATGGCTCCTCTCTCTCTCTGTTCTCTTCCACCCCTTTATATATCTTTTGCATAAGGCGGGAATCCTTTGTCCCTCTGGGTTTCCACCCCCCCTCACTGGAAAAGCACCAGGTTAAAGATGGATTCCAGTTCAGGTGACATGATCACATGTCACTGCAAGACTTCATTACTCACTTGCCAGCACACACATATACAGGAAGACTCAAAGGTAAATACAGCCATCTGCAGACAATGGGAGTCATCAAGATTCCAAACCATCCTTAATGGCCCACACTCTACATAATTACAATAGGCCCTCAGAGTTATGTTTTATATTTCTAGTTTTAGATACAAGAGTGGTACATTTATACAAATCAGATTATCATACTCAGTAGATTATAAGCTTTGTAATGATACCTTACAAGAGACCTTTTGCATGAAGCATATCCCAGTTACATTTATATCACTTATTACCGTATTTTCTCTAAATCTATCCCAGTTACATTATATTGACTTATTATTATATTTTTATAAAACCATGTAGACTGCACAACGTCACACACCCAATCCCATTACCACCCTCAGAGCCAATGGCAGTAGTGGTCGGCAGGGCAGGCTCTGGTGCCCAGGTACAGTATGTGATACCTCTCCCCACAATGCCCTGCAGCACAGTGGAGTGGGGGTGAGGGGCAGGAGAAAGGCAAATAAGAGAGGGAAGCTGAGGGAGTTCATGGAGCACAGCCCAAGCTGGTCCTGGTTGGGATCTTATCCGCACCCCTCTGTCTCTGGGGGCATCTCCATTGCTCCAGGCCCCATCAAGGTCATGCCATGGCTAGTGGGGTGAGCACTGGTTTAGTCATAAGAATCATAGAATCATAGAATATCAGGGTTGGAAGGGACCTCAGGAGGTCATCTAGTCCAACCCCCTGCTCAAAGCAGGACCAATTCCCAACTAAATCATCCCAGCAAGGGCTTTGTCAAGCCTGACCTTAAAAACCTCTAAGGAAGGAGATTCCACCACCTCCCTAGGTAACCCACTCCAGTGCTTCACCACCCTCCTAGTGAAAAAGTTTTTCCTAATATCCAACCTAAACCTCCCCAACTGCAACTTGAGACCATTACTTCTTGTTCTGTCATCAGGTACCACTGAGAACAGTCTAGATCCATCCTCTTTGGAACCCCCTTTCAGGTAGTTAAAAGCAGCTATCAAATCCCCCCTCATTCTTCTCTTCTGGAGACTAAACAATCCCAGTTCCCTCAGCCTCTCCTCATAAGTCATGTGCTCCAGCCCCCTAATCATTTTTGTTGCCCTCCGCTGGACTCTTTCCAATTTTTCCACATCCTTCTTGTTGTGGGGGGCCCAAAACTGGACACAGTACTCCAGATGAGGCCTCACCAATGTCGAATAGAGGGGAATGATCACGTCCCTCGATCTGCTGGCAATGCCCCTACTTATACAGCCCAAAATGCCGTTAGCCTTCTTGGCAACAAGGGCACACTGTTGACTCATATCCAGCTTCTGTAATCCCTAGGTCCTTTTCTGCAGAACTGCTTCCTAGCCACTTGGTCCCTAGTCTGTAACAGTGCATGGGATTCTTCCGTCCTAAGTGCAGGACTCTGCACTTGTCCTTGTTGAACCTCATCAGGTTTCTTTTGGCCCAATCCTCTAATTTGTCTAGGTCCCTCTGTATCCTATCCCTACCCCTAGAATGTCTGTGGAAAGCAAAAGTCCCATGAATAATCGTGCAAATCCATAAAGATTCACTCAAGGAGTGAGCATTTGAGAGATGTGTCAAGGAACGGAACCAGTTCCATATGACTTAGATAACCAATTAGAAACACTGAATACCAGAAGCAATATTCTGGGTGAACAATTTGAGAGTGGTTCGTAGGCTGAAACTTGCCTGCTCAACATATTGATTGAAAAATATTGAATGATAACCAAATTAGTAAAACCTGCAGTCAGTGGGGGGATAATTTACTAATAGGAAGAAGATCTAATGTTAGTCAATGAGAATTATTCCGCCAGCTCTATTCCACATATTGTCTCAACAATGCGCATAAGTCCTGAAGCCATCGCCTCTACTGCTGAAAGGGGAGTGATGTCTCCACAGCCCACTCACTGGCTTTTCTAATCAAGACTGTCAATAGGGGGTCAGTTATAGTGGTGGCTTTGTGATGCAGAAATTTCATTTAAATATTTAACAGCCTACATGGTGTGTGTGTGTGTAGCAGTACAGATACCAACACGACCCATGTAAACTGCTACAAAAGTGATGACAACAGACTTGGTCTACTGATATGAATCTGTCACCTAGATGGACAGAATCCCTGCTAACTACTCTACATGTTAGGTAATAATATGGATCAAACCAAAAACTGTTGTGCTTACAAGTGTTTGTTTTATCGATTTTATTTACTTACGTGGCCCCCATTACTGCAATATCTGAGCCTCTCACAATCATTAATGGGGATCTGAGGCATAGAGCTTCTAAGGACTTCACACAAAAAGTCCAGGGCAGAACAATGACTCGAATCCAGGCCCTGGCTAGTGGCTTAACCACTAGACTATTCTTCCTCTGTTTATTTGTTTATGCCCAAACTTCAGAGCCTGAATTCATTACAACAGAACAATTGAAACAGTTGAGATAAAAAATGATGTAAGTTATAAAGCCACCTATAAGTCAAGAAAGCTGTGTCATATGTGAACATATCTATTTCTATAGCTATGTAACTTTTATCTTTCCTTGAATAATACTTTCTATTTCTGAAAGGGAATCATCATTTATAAAAGTCTAAATCTGGAAATATATATTTTTTCCAGCCTCTCTTGCTCCTGTCTCTGTTCAGATTTAAGTCATGTCCACTAGGGATGTGAATGCAATGTAAAAGTGCAGTGTTAACAGATCACAGCCATGAAATGTTGGAAAGGTCATTTTCTATGGGGATACAAGGTGAAAGGTGCCAAGAATGTGGATGGAGGGAAAGGTTTTCTGCTGAGAGAATTCATTATAGGGTTTTATTAGGCTTTTTCTGGAGGAGGCTGGTAGGAGATGAGCTCTGATATGCTCCAGGAAGCAATAAAAAATATGGCAAAATGTATCAAAACTGATTTAACTACCACAGGGAAATGTGTGGAACTAAGTGAAATTGGAATGGAAAGGAAAATGAAGTCAGTATTATGTTTTCCAACAGCAGGGTTTGACTAGTAACCAGAGCTTCAGTTTTGCCCCTGGTTTGCTTGCTACTACCCAGTTGTCGATAAAGTACTGACATGATCCAAAGCTTTAAAGTAACACCAAAATAATTTTTTTCTCCTGTGTTTCAGTACAAATGTTTCTATGGATTGCTGCTTCCAACAACATCTGCATGATGGCACCCATTGGCCTACTGACTGTAACAGAAGCCATGAGTATCTTAGCCTGAATAGTGCCAGACATCCTGAAACGCTTGCTCCCCATTCAAATACATCAATGCCTTCCTAGAAAGATTCTGCAGGTATTTAAAACTTTTATCTGCCCTTAGGGGGAATGAGATGACGCAAAACCTTAGTTACAGTTATTCACAGCAAACTCTGGTGGAATGGAATTGCCACAGCTTAGTGGGAGGATGGCTGTTTTTGTTATTCTGGTAGCTCCAAAATGCCACTTTTCTCCACCATTTTAAAGAAGGTTAGTCCAGTGGTTACAGAACTGGACAAGGACTCAGATCTGTGTTCAGTTCTTGGCTCCGTGTGTGACCTTGAGGCTTGATCCAGCAAGATACCAAGCATTTTGGTCCTTACTCAGCAAATCACTTATGCACTTGCTTAATTTTAAAGACCAGCAGAACTTTGAATTAAGTTTAATTCAATTATTTACCCTTTTTAGTTTATAATGCAAAAATATCTATAGGCACTGGTCCCATGCTCTGGGATACTATCCCAAAAGCTAAAACACATGGAAAAGTAGAAAAGGGCCTTCGAGGAAAGCAACCACCTCAGCTGTCAGCTCATGTAGACTGGGAGAAGAGAGGGAAAAAATGGTGGGGCATTCAAATGCCAGTGGGGACACACTGGGGTTAGCATTTAAGTAGGGTAGTTAAAGACTCTCTGTAAGTAATTAGATGAATAGGAACATAAAATAGATCTTGCCAACTATCCTGCCATATGTCATACTAGTGTGACTAATTCGTCAGTATATACAACCTCCTGCCTCCAAGCATGCTCAATGACAATGGATGTTTCAGATAAAATAATGGGAGTGAGGCACCCAAAACCCATCAGAAGTCAGTGGGAACTGGGCACCTAACTCTCTCAGGACCCTATGGAAACCCCAGCCTGAAACGCCATAATGTACCATCATGGACATTATCTCTTGGACAAAATGCAGGTTTAGTACTTAGATGGTGAGCTCTTTGGGGCAGGGGCCATCTTTTAGTTCTGTGTTCGTACAGCACCGAGCAGAACGGGATGCTGGTCCATGACTGGGCTCCGAGGCGCTACTGCCTAGGAGGATAAATAATATTTGTGCCTGATTCTCGGTGTAATACCAGCCACCATGCACAGCCTGCGACATAGACACATTTTTATTTGACTGGGCTAAATAAAGAACGCATTGGAAAGAGGAAGGAGGGAAAAAAAGAAAAATGTGGAACAAATTATTTGGAGAAAAGACAAAAAACCCGCCCTCTCTCACACACACACAGTTTCTCTTTTAATGACAGTTTCATGTGGGAGGACAGTTTCATCTCTTTCTTTTTTTTTTTTAACGTTTTGTATCCCTTTGGAACATAATTTCAGTGATCATCAAACTGGCATCCAGAACTCAGTCACCTCCTCCTGTTGCGCCCAAGCCGGAATGACTAACGTAGCTGGCTACTTAACCCCACTCCATATGCTCCATTTCAGAATTACTTTTGGAAGGAAGGCAAGCCCCTGGTGGCTGCCTTTTAAGTGGGTCAGACGAAGGCAGTGCTCAAATAGGCAGACAGTTTGTCAGCCTCAGCACAAGTCCGCCCGCCCAAACGAGCTGAAGAGGATTTAAGTTTAGTTTCCAAGGGTGCTGCCTCGGCCCTCAGAGATGCAAAGAAAGAGGAAGGCTCATTTTTCATTTAGAGGGAGGAGGACACGAGGCGTAGTACCTGGAACAGCATGACATATTGCATCAAAAATCTTGTATGAGGCATAGTTCTTTCCACCTCCTATCACTTGCTATAGGCCATGCTGCTGAAGTGCAATGCAGTGACCCTTCCCTTCAGAGCCCTCGGAGATATACTCTTAGTACTGTATAATGTACTCTGCAGCGAGACGCCTTCCAGCCCCTTCCTGCACTTAAATTAATTCAGGTGTAAGATTCAGAAAAACCACCGAGCGGCTGAGGTGCCTAGTTTTAAAGCAGCTCTTAAGCCTCTTCAGAGGACGTAGTTGCCTAGTGAATCCTCAGTAGCTGAACTTCTCCCGTCAACCCTCTCTGATCCCCAGCCTAACCAGAGCTTTGAGTAATGACTTCCTATAGCAGGAGTTGTTCCATTTCACTAGCTTCAGTCCCTTCCTCAGTCACAATTTGATTCCCTTTTGTACAACTGCTCTCTAAGGCCCTCTTGCTGCTTTTGTGCAGAATGGCCCACTGCGGACCCAACCTCAAGGCACATTTCAGCTTCTCTTCACTGTCTTCTTTGGATGCTGCACAGTTCCTCCCAAAGCCAGCCTATTTCAGAGACCTTAGATCACAGCACAGGACAATAAACAAACCGAAAGTGATACGAAACTTATCAGGAATGGAATGTAAGATGAAAAGGGAAATCTTGACAGGGATCCCACACAGATTAATTGTTCAACTGACTTAATTTGGTTTGTGATGTGCTCTCTGAGATTCAAGACTTACTAAAGTTATTATTATTTACATTATACTAGGGCCTAGAGACCTGAATTTAGATGAGCCAGGTGCTGCATAAACACATCATAAGAGATAGTCCCTGTACCAAAGTGCTTATAGTTAGAGCTGGATGGGGAAAGTGTTTGGGTTTTTGTCAATAAAAGGAAAAATATAATTTGGAAAACATAATTACTTGGGTTTTGGCTGACATTTTATTGTTTATTGGCAACCAAAACCCAAAAAGTTCTCAGTTTTTATTTTTTGTGTGTGTGAAAAATAGATATATCCTATGGAAATTTGAGTTTTGACCAAAAACAAAAAAGGATTTTTTTGTCAAAAAGCCACAGCTCCGGCTCTGCTCCTGGCCCCAGAACCCGGGGGTGGGGGTGCACCTGGGTAAGGGGGAGTGTGACCAAAAAAGTTTGGGGACTCCTGGCCTAGGGTCACCATATGACCCATTTTGGCCCCAGATGTCCTGACTTTTTTTTGGCAAAACTGAACATTTGTCCCATTTGCTCTTGCCAACTGGTGATCAGTTGGCAAGAGCAAATGGGACAAATGCCCAGTTTTGCCAAAAGGGGGTTAGGGGTGGGAGCAGTAGGGCTCGGACCAGCCCTGCAAGGGGGAGGAGGAGGGCTTGGGCAATTGGCTTGGGCCAGCCCCCATGGTGGGGAGGGAGAGGCTCGGGCCAGCTCCAGGGGGAGGGGAGGGGAGGGAAGGGAGCGGGGCTGAGGCCAGCTCTGCACTGTGCAGGGGTGGGAGGAAGGGCTTGGGCCCGTGCCACACTGAGGGGGGGAGGGGAGAAAGGAGAGGTGCTGAGGCGAGTGGCTTGGCCAGCTCGGCGTGGGGGTGGGGGAGGAATATGTTCATCCTACCACAGGCTCCATCTTCCAGCCAGGCCAGGAGGCGCGGCCCCAGGGGAAAGAGGAGGAGCAGGAGGTGGGGCCAGAGTTCCGGCGTTCCTGAGGGCCCCCCAAATTGCCCGGGGCCTCTGTGCACGGGCCCCATCGGCCCATGCGGTAATCCGCCACTAATACAGATATGCTGGGTAATAGCCAAGTCTCAAAGATGTCAAAGAACACAATGAAAGGGGGATAAATAGAAGAATTCTTCCTCGGAGAGGAGACCATACACATTCACAAAGGCTCCTGCCTTTCTAAGGGATGTATCATCACCACAGTATCCAAGCGCTCATCTTTAATGTATTTATCCTAATGCTACCTCTGTGAGGTAGAGCGGTACTAGTATTTGCATAGAACAGATGGAGAACTGAGCCACAGAGATTGAGGCCCAGATTCTCAAAGATATTGAGGTGCCTGTGATGGGATGTACTTGCCCCGCACTGGACAAGAAGGGTTTAACCCCACACTCTGGGTGGAGGAAGCCACACCCACTTGCCGTTGCTGGGCATGTTCCAGCTGGAGCAGTAGTATAAAAGGGAGCAGCTCAGCTCAGTCTGGGCTGATTGCTGAGGAGGGAGGATGCATATTGTTGGCTCCAGCCTGGGAACCACTGAAGGCCCAGGCAGCAGAAACTGGAGATGTCAAGACCCAGGTCCCTGCAGACATCCAAAAGACGTCAGAGCCATCAGGAGCCACACGTGCCGAGGAATTCGGGGATCCCAGAGGTGACCGGATCACTACTTTGAGAGACAGGGTAGGAAGTAGCCCGGGGGAGGACTAGCCATTGTCCCGAGTGGTGTCAGAGTGTTTCAGATGGATCCCCGCTGACTCAGTGGTGAACACACTCGCCACTCACAGGGCCCTGGTTGGTAGGGTTTGCTAGGCGTCCAGTTTTCAACCAGAACAAAAAAAGACCCTGGCGGCTAAGTTCGGTTGGCCTCAGTGGCCGCCTCCACACAGCTTCTGGAAGCAGCCGGTGTGTCCCTCTGGCTCCTAAGTGCAGGGGCGGCCAGGGGGATTCTGCACGTGGGCACCTCCCTGAGCGCTGGCTCCACAGTTCCCATTGGCCAGGAACCGTAACCAATGGGAGCTCTGGGGGTGGCGCCTGTGGATGGGAGCAGTGCGCAGATCCCCCCTGTCCACCCCTGCACCTAGGAGCTGGAGGGACATGTCGCTGCTTCCCGGGAGCCGCCTCAGGTAAGCATCTCCCAAAGCCTGCACCCCGAACCCCATCCCATGCTCCAACCCCCTACCCCAGCACAGAACTCCATCCTGCACCCCAAACCCCTGCCCCAGCCTGGAGCCTCCTCCCACACTCTGAACCCCTCTGCCCCACCCCAGAGCCCTCTCCTGTACTCCAAACCCTTCATCTTCTGCCCCACCCCAGAGCCTACACCCCCGCCAGAGCCCTCACCCCCTCCTGCACTCCAACCTCTGCCCCAGCCTGGTGAAAATGAGCAAGGGTGGGGGAGAGTGAGCGATGGAGGGAGGGGGGATGGAGTGAGCGGGGAAGGGGCCTTGGAAAAGGAGTGGGACCTTGGGGAAGGGGCAGGGAAGACGTGGGACAAGGATGTTCGGTTTTCTGCAATCAGAAAATTGGCAACACTAAGCCCTGGGCTGGGACCCAGTGGAGCAGGGAGGAACTGCTCTACCCTGGGGTCTCTCTAGCCTGGCCACCGCCCACCTCAGGTGGCGGCCCACTCCCCAGACTGGCCTCCAGGCCACGCAACCCTGCTGAGGAGGGCAGCCATACTGACTCTGGCCTCCCGGCCACTCAGCCCTGCTGAAGAGGGTGGCCATATTGACTCTGGCCACTGGGCCCTACTGCCCTGAGGATAAGGGTAGTCAGGCAAACTTACCTGCGGGGATACAATGCCCTTACCCCACCCCACAATGGGATGAAGTGTACTTGCCCTGTGACAGTGCCTAATTCCCTTTGGTTTTTAATAGGAGTTAGGGATCAAAATACCTGGAAGGATCTGGGTCTGAGTGATTTGCTCAAGGTCAGCTAGCCAGTTTGCAGCAGATCAGAGAATTGAACCAGGATCTCTCAAGTCCTAGTTAGTACCCTAACCACTGGACATTCTTCCCTTTCTTCCTCTTTGTGTGATTATAGGCTGGTAAGTCAATGATATTATTTAACATGTTGCAGCCAAGGGGAAGCATGTGGTCAGATACCCACCCGCAAATACCATGTATTATATATATGTATTAATTAGGGCTGTCAAGCAATTAAAAAATTAATCATAATTAATCGTGCTGTTAAACAATAATAGAATCCCATTTATTTAAATATGTTTGGATGTTTTTCTACATTTTCAAATATGTTGATTTCAATTACAACAGAATACAAAGTGTACAGTGCTCAGCTTATATTATTTTTATGACAAATATTTGCACTGTAAAAATGATAAACAAAAGAAATAGTATTTTTTCAATGCACCTCCTACAAGTACTGTAGTGCAATCTCTTTATGAGGTGCATTGAAAAATACTGTTTCTTTTGTTTATCATTTTTACAGTGCAAATATTTGTCATAAAAATATAAGATGAGCACTGTACGCTTTGTATTCTGTGTTGTAATTGAAATCAATATATTTGAAAACGTAGAAAAACATCCAAAATATTTAATAAAATTCAATTGGTATTCCATTGTTTAACCGTGCAATTAAAATTGCAATTAATCGTGATTAATTTTTTTAATCGCAATTAATTTTTTTGAGTTAATCACATGAGTTACCTGTGATTAATCAACAACCCTAGTATTAATCTATTTTGGCATATAAAACTAAAAAAACACCTAACCAGTCCTCTAGTGGCTCTATCATGTAAGGACCAAAGAGGGCATAGTCTATGGATCACAGGAGTTCAGACTAGATGATCATGATGGTCCCTTCTGATCTTAAAGTCTATAAGCCTATCAGTAGGTAACTTATGAAATTGTCTCTGCTTTATTCTGGTTGTCTTTTGAAGTCTTGGACCCCAAAGTTTGAGGGAAGATGGTTCAATGCAAACAATTTTCCATTTTGATATATTTTGTTGCATAAAATAAAACATATAAATAAATCCATTACAACAAAATAGTTTAATGCAAAATCATCTAATTAATTTAACTAACAACTTAATGAAGCTGTATCAAATAAATGAACTATTCCTTATAAGCTTTAACTAATGTTTGTCAATTGTTCTTCTGTTCCACAGAGAAATGTTTAACTTCCCTTTTTATATTTAGGTACTCAGCGACTGTCAGAAGCTCAGCTTCGAAAAGGATTTCAAATCTGGGTGGAAGGTCAGATTAATTCTATCAGTGCAAAAGGTCTTTTATTCTTAAAAGAGAATAATTTTAGGTTCAGTTTTCATATACGAGCCTCAGTCTGACTTACAACAATCACAGAAAACCAGATACACGAGTATATAACGCAAACCTACACAATAAAAGGTGGACCGGTGGCAAGCTGCAATGATTGCCACTCATCAAAATTAAATCAACTACCATTGGTAGAACTACTTAGACCTTAGGGTAGTTCTTAGGACTTTGCACTTAGGGCCTGATCCAAGAATTACTGGAGTCGTTGGGAAGATTCCCATTAATTTCAAGGGATCAGGTGTATAGCTCATTATTACAAAACGTGCTTGTGTTTTACTGTTAGTCTATTGTCCCTTAACTTCTTTTGTTTAATTCATCCATTTGTTACGTTTCTTCTTTAGCTGAGATTTTAGCCTTTTTGGAGCAGAAGCTGTCAGTAGAGTATCAAGCAAAATGGAACCCTGATTTTTGACTGGGACCAAGAAAAAGATCTAGGAGTCACTATGGAAAGTTCTCTGTAAACTTCTGCTCAATGCACAGCAGTGGTCAAAAAGGCTAAAAGTATGTTAGGAACTATTAGAGAGGGATAGAAAATAAGATCTCATAATGCCATTATATAAATCCATGGTACCACACCTTGAATATTGCATACAGTTCTGGTTGCCCCATTTCAAAAAGGATATAGTGGAAACAGAAAAGGTTCAGAGAAGGACACCAAAGATGATTAGAGGTATGGAGTGTCTTCTATATGAGGTGAGACTAAAAAGATTAGGGCTGTTCAGCTTAGAAAAGAGACAATGAAGAAGG
This sequence comes from Terrapene triunguis, assembly GCF_002925995.2. Lineage (NCBI taxonomy): Eukaryota > Metazoa > Chordata > Testudines > Emydidae > Terrapene > Terrapene triunguis. Next base: position 2,218,178 of record NW_020665277.1, read on the forward strand.
TGGATATGATAGAGGGCTGTAAAATCATGAATGGCATGGAAAAAGTGAATAGAGAAGTGTTATTTACCCTCTCCCACAATGCAAAAAACAGGGATCACCTGATTCAATTAATAATCAGCACGTTTAATACAAACAAGAGTAAGAATTTTTTCACACATTACACAATTAACTGGTGGAACTCATTGCCATGGGATGTTGTTATGGCCAAAAATATTACTTGATTCAAAGAAGAACTGGATATGGTCATGGAGAATAGGTTCATTAATGGCCATGAGCCAAGATGGTCAGAGATGCAACCCCATGCTTGGGGTGACCCTAAACCTTTGACTATCAGAAGCTGGGAGTGAAAGACAGGGGTGGATCACTCCATAATTGCCATGTTCTGTTCACTCCCTCTGAAGTATCTGGTATGAGCCACTGTCAAAGACAGGATACTGGGCAAGATGGATCATGGTCTGACCCAAGTCTGGCAGCTCTGATGTTCTTATGACCTTTGGATGCTACTGCAATACAAATAAACAAGGCAATAATACACCCAAATGAATCCTAACCATTTAACAAAATACATCCAGTATTTTGGTGGGGATTTTCAAAGACCCTTAAGAGAGTGGGGTTCCCTCCTCCCATTGAAACTGGGCAACTTTGTGCCTTTTAAATCTCCCTGTTAGTGACTAAAGTGAGCTGATGGATATTTATTAAGATTCTCATTTATTGCATGTATTGTGGTAGCACCCAGAGCCCCCAATCATACAGCAGGACCCCACTGCGCTAGGCGTTGCACAAACCCAAAACAAAAAGACGGTTCTGCCCCGAGGCGCTTACAATCTAATCACAAGACAAGAGACAACAGATGCAGACAGATGAGGAAAGGCAAGAATTAATGAGACAATATTGATCGGCATAAAAAGCAATGGCTACAGCATGCCAGCTTCCTAACTGCAGTCAAGTTGTTTTGTAGGCATCCCTGGAGAGGGGAGTTTTAAGGAGAACGATGTGGTAGCTGTGTGGATGTTTATAGGGAGCTCCTTGCATGTTTCGGGAGAAAGCATGAAGGCACTTGTTTAAAAATGAGTATGAAGCGGGCGGAGGGGCGTTATTTTGAAGTATTGCAAATTCCCAAGATGTACTGGGAACCTCTTTTGGCTTTCTGAGAGCACTCCTCGCCTAACATCCCCACCCCACGGCACATCGACTGCTACCCTGGAACGCTCTCCTCCATTTACTCCTCCTGATTGAATCTGAAGTGGCCTGCCACAAGTGATAGGGTTCAATGCTCCCAATAATGCTCAGGTTTTAACAAAAGGGATCTGATGCCTTTACGTCTCCCACAGAGACTTTGTCACATTTCCTGCACATGATGCAGTAAAAATTCCTTTAGAAGTCTGTGTAAAATATTCATGAAATACAAATGAAGATTCAGGCCCCCAAATCTCAGGCTGGGTAATGATACATTTGCAGGCATTATGGAGTGCTCCGGTGCATGGTGATGTGCCTTTTGATACATAATTTGTAGGACACACTGTGCTGTGAACCAGGTAATCCTTTAGAATAGGGAATAAAGGAGAGAGGTGACTGATGAAAGTCCATTATTATCAGTGAACTATTTAAGAACAAGCCAAGAGGTCAAGAGCTGTTAGCTAAACAAGTTAAATATACTAGAGGGCAATAATTTCTCTCCCGCATCAAATCACAAAAAGCCAGATTATCGGAGGAACACAGCACATTGGGTGCACATTGGGTGCTGAGTGCCTTGGGACATCTGGCTAAACTGTCACAGCGGGACCTACTGGGCGCTGAATACATCTGCAACCCTGGCCCCTTTGTTTAGGTGTCCAACTGGAAGATGAGTTCTTCTGGAAAATCTGAACCCAACTGTAGGGGCCGTGCACTTGAGGATCTGGCCCTCAGCTCCTTGGAAAATGTGGCCCTAAAACTCCCAATCCAGTTCCCACTGATCTCCAGAGACTTTAGTCTGCTCAGGCAAATAAGCATCATTCCTGTGTGTTTCAAGCTTTGCTTCCTTTGTCTCCTTTGCTTACATTTGACTTTACATCTTGTCTCGTGCTTCCCTCTGTGCCTGGAACCAGCTCCCCAAGTGATAACCCATCTGTTCCATGCAGCATTCCACTACAGTGATGGAGCAAGCAGCCAAGCCACAACAATCGGTGGCACCAATAGCACTCTGACAGACTGATAGCAGTCTCAGTGGGGACTCAGAGAATGTAATGACTATGGAGACTGAAATCCCCTCTCATCTCTGGAGGTGGTTCCTCTAGGTCAGGACTGAAGCATGTGGTGGGGGAAGGAATTGCACTGTGTGTTTGTGTGAGCTTGTAGTTCCACTGTCAGTTCTGCCTGTACGTGTATACTCTCAGTTTCCATTTCGTCTGGCAAGTTTCACCAACAGTAATTCACGTAAAATTGTATATAGCATAAAAAGCAACAGAGGGTCCTGTGGCACCTTTAAGACTAACAGAAGTATTGGAGATAAGCTTTTGTGGGTGAATGCCCACTTCATCAGACGCAAGTATACTGTATATACCATGTTACACTGTCAGTGAGACAGCTGTGGAGAGGTGTATACTGCTGAAACGAAAAGTCACAGATTCCACTGGCAAACTTAAGCACTTAATACCACACTACTGTGTATAACGCACATGCATACGCATATGTACACCTTTGGCATTCACTGCTGTTCACACGAAATGGCATTCCACAGGGATAGTGCAATGTGATTTGTACCTGCTGGTGAATGTTATGCAATCTGCCTACTTGATTGGATGGTCCTGCTTAATATCTTGATAGATTTCACCACCTTGATCCAGAGTGCAAATGCACCATTATACAATGGCTGCCAAAGACTGGCATTTTATACAGCTGCAGGAAACTCCTCTGCCTATGACACAAAGTTCTCTTGGTTTATTTCATTACACCTATATTTTATTCCAGTTGGCAAACACCAGTTTTGCACAAAGTGGCATTCATTTCAGATTTTTAACCTGATCCCTGCTGGGTTAGAAATTGACAAAACTCTACCTAGCTATTAGACATGCACTTAATATTATGGCTAAATATAGAACTGACAAAGGCCCACCTCTGGAGCAGTAGCAGCATGGGGATAAAATCAATGTCACATCTGATACAGGCATCTTGACAGGCATCTAGAGTCTTACCTGCATCTGTCACTGATTCTCAGATACATCGTGACATCCTATATGCTATAAAGCATATAGCCTCACTACTATTGAGTAACAGAATTGCCACCTCTTGTGTAGAATTTTCTGCACAGAAGAATCCTCTGTTTCTACGGCTTTGGATCCAAGTTCTCCCACATGCAGATCTCAATATAGAGATTTGAGGTGGCCTAATTTGAGTTTATATTGTTTCATAAACAACGTTTGCTTGTACACTTCTTGGCAAAGGTATATGTTTCAGTCTGACAAGGCGTAGTATCCTTTTGGCATTTCAGAAGAAGTGGGCAGGATGAATTATTCATTTAAAAAGTATGTGACATTATGATGGAGCTTCAGCAAAGAATGTTTAACATTACAAATGGGATGAATCAGTTTAAACTCATCTGAGCTTATCATGCAGTAGACCACATGACTGAATTTATTTAATGAATTTATTTTCAGGTCTTCTAATGCCAAGAGGTTTCGGGGAAAGCAGTCAAAAATACAGGGCTAAATTCTCACTCGGTGTCAACTGGCGTAGCTCCTCTGGCTTCATTACAAAATAACAATGAATAAATAAAGGAACAATAACAACTCTCCAAAACAAAACTACAGTGGCAAAACTAACAATGTACATATAGAGAGAACGGGATGGATGTAACATGAAACATTGTGTCAGGAATCAGGCCTGCAACTGACCTTGGGACCAGTTAGTTGACCTACAGCTGAACACCCTGATTGACCAGATTTCCTGGTTGGCTGAGAGGTGTCACCAGTCTTGCTCTTATACCCAGCAGTAGTACCAGGCCAGTGTTTGCTCAATGCCCCTGCTCACAGCTGTCATCTCTCCAGGGCTTGCCCTGCTCCTAACTTTGAACCTGCCCTGATCCTGCCTTGTTCCTGTCTTGCCCGTTTTGGCTTCCTGACTCTGGCTCCTGCTCCAACCTCTAGGCTTGATCACCTACACCCCAGTGTGTGACATGTTAACTGGGTTATTGCACTGTTAGTAAAGTTTTTGCAATACCAAAAGGAGGAAAAAATGCAGTGCTTAAAATCAATGTGTTCAGTAGGAACGTGTGGATTCTCATAATCTAACACGTATTGTTTTCTTTTAAGTGTCAGCCAATCTTGTACAAACAGCCCTGATGCCATCTCAAGGAACGGAAGTGGGGAATCACATCTGGGAGCATGAGGAGAGGCAGATATGGAGTGGTCTGGACATTCTTAGCGGGATACTGTGGTTGATTTAGTAATTATGGGCTCAGCATTCATATCTCAATATTAGATGCTTCAACCCAGAATTCAATACAGACTTCATTAATTTTCTTGACCAGCTTTAAAGCTTAAAAGTCCATTTTCTCGACAGACACATGGCCCTGTACATGCAGTTCAGCAATGTTTACCTTTACACTCTAAATACCATTCTGCTGCTAAACCTCCTGCTGATGGCTTACCAGAATCTAGGATGCTTCTCGTTTAGTGTACTGCTAACCCCCAGCTGGGCAACACAACAGTAAGTCCTTTGCTGAGACCTTCTGCATCGAGCTGGCTAGTTATGTTGGCTGTACAGCAATTGGCTACTTTTTTTAAAAGGCAAAGTTGGAATTCAGCTGCCAGAACCAGTCCCCTATTCCTCCTTTACAGTTTCATGCATTCTGATTTTCTGTTATGATAAAATGTCAGGGGTCCTTGTCAAATTGCTCCAGTGGCCTAGACTGTAATGTCTATGCCAGCTGAGAAACTGTAGATCAAATCTCAAAGAAGCATTCTGGCATTTTCAGAAGGAGGCAGTAGGTTTTTCTGCAGGATTTTCACTCTCTCTGTATCTGTCTTCCTTTATATTTATTGTAAGCATTGATGCCAAGCCTATTCCCTTATTCTCTGAGTCACCAGGTTCTTTCTAGTGTAAAACTGAACTTAAAATCTGTGTTGCAACAATATCCATTGCTGCAGAAATAACAGAGCTGTTACACTGCATGATTAAATGCACGTTTTCTGTCTCCTGCAAAATGTATTCAACTGCATTGTCCAAAATCCCCTGAAAGAACCATTCTAAAGCTGCATTTGGATGAGACTTAAAACTGAGGCCTTGAGCACTTGTGATTATTAGAGATGCTATGGAACATAGAAACACAAGAACGATCATGCTGGCTCAGTCCAGCAGTCCATGTAGTCCAGTATTCTTTCTCTGACAGTGGCCAGTATGAACTGATTCAGAGGATGAAACCCTGTAGTAGGTAGATATGTGATAATGTGCCTCAGGGAAGTTTTCCTCCTAACTTTCAATAGTTACACTTTGCTTTATATCCTTTCCTAAACTCATTTATTTTTAATATTTACTATTAAAACTGGGAATTCTTGTTATCCATAAAAGTGTCCAGTCCTTTTTTTGAACCATGCTAAACTCTTGGTCTTAGTGATATATTGTGGCAATGAGTTCCAGAGGCCAATTACACATTGTTTGAAAAAGTATTTCTGTTTATCAGTGAGGTTTTTTTTTTTTAATTTGCCACCATTCAATTTCATGAATGTGAATTGTTTTTCTTGTTTTTGTTTTATGAGAGATGGTGAATAGAAGTTCCTTATCTCTTGTTCTATAGCATTCATTATTTTGGCAGTTTAAGGATAAAGACATGTTACATTCTGGTCAGATTGAAAATTTAGTAATTCCATTCTGCCAAACTAAATTTCTTTGCAGTTTCAATTGGATACAGTGATTTTCATTACCTGATGGCCTGCCCTAAACTGTGGCATAATGTTGCCATGCAAAAATGGCTACAGTTAATCCTATGGATTGGCGGAACTGGTGCATTCCTCCTGTATATTTGTAATTTGTAAAACCCTAATGGTTCTTTATCCAGCAATATTTAATAATATTAAAAATGGGGCCTGCATTTTCTATAATTATACATTGGCAAAAATAGACAGCAAACCCAGAAATCAACTACTGCAGTAAGACAGTATTTGAGAGACTTTATATACCTAGAAACGTAAGGTAAGATTATTCCTATGGAATTATGCATTGCATTCACACACTGCAACTGCTAAAAGCATTTATCATAATTAATGTAACCACACTGATTATCAAAGGATGCTCGATGATTGATTTGTCACTTGTAAAGCCAGACAGGAGATCAGAGTTCAAATTACACAGATTTACTGCAAGGTAACAATACATGCTTTCAAGTGCATCAATTCCTAAGAAAGGTAAGTGGGACCCATTCTTTCCCTCCTTGCTCTCTAGGTCCCTACAGAATCATTTTTATTTTATGAAACAGAATGAGGAGAATTACAGACAATACCACATCTGAATGAAGGAAAAATATACAGAAAGTGATTTTTCTCCCTGCATCTTGCGAGAAACAAAATCTTTCTTCCTCTCCTTTTCTTGTCAGAGCAAAAAAGACACCAAATTACATTCTGCCTCTAAGAAGACCTCTAGAAAAGGTCTGGCAGCTCTGAATTCCCCAGACTGCTCTCCACAACCACCTTCCATTATTAACTTTTCTATTTTTAGGTGAATTTCCAGGTTTTTCCCAAGTCAATTCCTTTCAGACATTCAACATTTCTACCATGTAACACAACTATTGCTTTACATTATGTTGCCATGGAAACACCTGCTGCCACCCTAGGAAGTGTAAGGATGGAGGGAGATGGGAGCAGGCAGAAAAAGGGAAATGTAATCAGAGATTGAAAAATTAAAGCAAGACCCCTGCTCCCCCATGATTCCCATCTCATTTGCTAGGGACTTTGTAAAAATCCAAGCTGCCCAGGTTTATGACTATAGTTTAGAAGTATATTTCAGAAGTAGCACAAATGAGACACTGCAGAGCACACACTAAAGAGAAGGGGACATTTAACAGCACCAGGAGTTTGCTGTAAGTCTCTTTCCAAATGAATTCCCATTTTCCGGTGCAGATTCAGTTCTCTTCCTCCTCAATCACTAGTTCCTTTAGCTATTCAGCATATCTATCCAGGCTGCAGTACCTATGATTATTTCCTATTACGTTGTCTTGGCAACATCTGCATCTATCTAGGGAGAGGACAAGTAGGCAGCCAATCAATTTTCAGACATTTCCTATAATGATTCTTTGTTCTCAGGCAATTGCTAAATATTTTTTTGTGGGGGGGAAATTAACCCAAGGTACTGTAGTGGTTGCGTGAGGGGATATTTCTCTGTCTCTCTGTGTATGTGCTTTACATTCTTATTTAAATAGAGAGATTATGTGAACTACAGTAAAGTTCTGATCCATAACCTACTGAAATCAATGGGAGTCCTTCTAATTACTTCAATGGGTTTGGTTCAAATTGTAACACAAGAGCTCCAGGATCATAGAATATCAGGGTTGGAAGGGACCTCAGGAGGTCATCTAGTCCAACCCCCTGCTCAAAGCAGGACCAACACCAACCAACAGGATCCATGGATACACTGTAGAAAGTGAGATAGGCGCAGTGGATGTGATGAGTCTTTTGGGTTTGTGCCACACTTTAGGTCACTTATGGATAAGTGCTTAGTGCCTGTCTTATATTAGAGAGTTTAAACTAAACCCATGTGTGATGGGGTGTCTACCCCCACACTCACCCTGCATAGGTTAATGAAGGCCAGATGGGCCAATTAACCAATTAGGCAATTAATTAAGGAAGACCCACCTGTGCAGGAACAGGCAGGGCCTGTATAAAGTCAGGTAGCTGGGTACACACAGGGGGTTGTTGTTGAGAAAAATTGTACGGAGAAAGGCTGCAGTTGCTTCCTGAGTGGAGGGTGTAGAACGTTAGCCAAGCCAGAGAAGGGGAAGCCTAGGGAAACAGAAGCAGAGGGGTAGGACTGTATGGGGACTGTGGCTGCTTATTATAGTATTCCTAGGGTGGAACCCCCAGTAGAGGGCAGGCCTGGGTTCCCCAAACAACAAGTGGGAAGTGATAAGGGGCATTAAAGATGCTAGCCAGATGGCAGGTCTAAGAAGACTGTGAATTCCTTGGAAAGGAAAGGACTTTAGTGGCCTGACCAGAGGGCCAAGCCATGAAAAGGAGACTACAGATCTGGAGGAGAGTGGGGCTGCAAAGCAAGACCAGGCAGGAGGAAACACTGCTGGAGGGGGAGTGCAAGGTGGCTGACCTAATCCCCAGGACTGTTAGCAGGAGGTGTCACCAGCAGTGAGTGAACCCCATGACAGCATGGTTGTATCCTATCATTTTAAGCAGACACACACAACCAGCCCCACGAGTCTCTGCCATGCCATTGACTTGGCTGGGACTGTGGGTGTCTAAATGAGGGTTGAAGTCACTTCAGAGAGTTGAAAGACTGACTTAAATTGACCAATGTAATTGCAAAACATTTACACCCATTGCAATAGATTAACCAAAAACTAGCAATGAGGAAAAAAGCCATTGACTGTGAAGCCTGGATTCACTGCACAGAACCAGGCACTGACTATACAATTCAGGATGTTTTCTTGTATTTTCTATTTTCCTGCTCTGACCCCTCATCGTGTTGTAGTTTTCCCCCTTACTAGGTTTGCATCTCCTTGGTGGGGGCCTTCAGTTGTATGTTTGATTATAGTCCATTTACCTCTTAGGCCTCCTGAAAATTTTCTTATTAACTGTGCTGTATTAAATGGGAAAAGGGTGCAATTAAGTGTGTGGCTCACAAAATACATTAAGTGTCTATTTAAATATGCAAAGTGCAAATGGATTTCCTGATTTGAGAATGTATCAGGATGTTTACAATTCCTCCTAGATGAAAGGAGGGCATGCAGATTGCATTTAATGTTGGTTTGGTGTTGCATTTTTCTTGGCTTTCATGTAGTATTAGACCTTCTTTTAGCTGTGGGGTTTATGGAATGAGAAAATGAGTTTTGTTTACCAGACAATAGTGTACTTTCATTTTTGTTTCTATGGTTGGATTGAAAATAGTAGCCAAGAAAATCTCATGAGAGCAGACTTTCTTCTTGCAAGATTTTTAGTGTAGGATCGGCTGAAAAGACCATGAAAAGGCTGTTTTTTTTATATTTTGGCATTTTTGTGTGTGGACTTGGACCAGACCAAGCAGTTAAGAGATGCACGGAAACTAACAGTAAAACCAACCCAAACAAGAGGGAAGGATGGTATTGTGGCTTAAACTGGGGACTACGTGTCAGAAAAATCTAGGTTCTCTTCCTGTTTCTGCCACACAGTTCCTGTTTTTATGCAGACCGCTCATTTACCGTGCCTCAGTTTACCTATCTCCACAAAATGGGGGGAGGGCCTAATGCTACCTTATCCATCTTGAAAGAGGGGCTATGAGGCTAAATTTGTTAATACTCAAAGTTCTAAGATGAAAGGTGCTATAGCAATGAAATGCTCAGAATCATGGTAACTGGGGCAAGAGAAGTAGAAAAAACAAGATATAAAGGGTTGCTCCCTTTGGAATAAACACCGGATCCAATTGCTTTAAATGTGTGATAGACCAGTGATAATTGTCAAAACAATCATTTCCAGACACCGATAATGTACTAATAGGTGAAACTGCCTTTTGAAATATGTAAATGTGTGGGTATCAAACTCCCCTTCCTTCCACTTGGAGATTCCCTGTTATTGATGATGCACACAGACCATTTCTAATGGTGTTTACATTTGTGTTGGACAAAAAAGTCACAGGTGTAAAACTTTTTTACATTCCCCTCCCTGTACTTCAAACAAGCAAGACCACATATCATAGGTGAGTTTGCATGTTGAGTTAATCAGATGTTTTAGGACACTACTTTTAGGACACTGCTAATGGAATTCCAACATAGGTACATTTAAAAAAATCTTTATTCACCAGGCAGTACAATTTTACATCGCTCCAGATGAATTCACTTTTGTTTTTCCTTTTGACAATCCATGACACAGTCCTTACTCTCACAAAGACAGTGGGATTACTTTTGTAAGGAAGAACTATTAATGGAAGGGCTTGCACCAGCTGGCTCAAGCACCTTCGTTATTAGATCTAAATTTAAAACCTGATGTGATTATGTTGGGAGCAATGCCAAGTCCTCTGCTATTCAATCTGCTTTGACTTGAAGTTTTATGAAATTTATTTGCTAAATTGACCATCCTACTGTCATTTCAGATCTCAGATACCATGGTGATAAACATGGTATTAATTCTTGGGTGGAGGAGAAGCAATTAACAGGTAGAAAGATAGATATGCTGATAGACTGACAAAGGGTTACATGAAGTCTACTGAGGGATGGACAGATATATGCTGGCTCATTATTTGAGAGAGAGGACCTGATTCACAAACATTTGTGTTGTATAACTCCACAGCATGAAGTTGATGTAAATCCTGAGTCATGTATTGTGAATGAGGCCAAATAGTTTTTTTTAATAAACATAGGATAAGTGTGTGGGGGAAACGGCTTCTCCCTGTTCAGTATTAACCTTACTATCTGAGCCCTCTCTGTAGGGATCCACCATTTCCACCTTTGATATGTCTTAAAACAAAATTTCAAGAAATGTTCCTTAGAAATTTGACACACATCTTCCCCCCCCCCCCCAAAAAAAAACCTATCCCCCAAAACCAGCCAGTGAGGTAGTAGCTGTGTCTCCTACCTGTCCTACAATTGAAAGCACTGACGTTGGCCACACTAAAATTCTAAGGTTAGCTCAAGCAATTAATCTCAAGGTTAGAAATCATTGTTCTACCATGGAAGTAAAATCCAATTATCCTTAGCTACAATGCATCTATCTCTGATGAGAAAATCAGACTGATAGCCACTGTTCTCTGGTTATTTTGCTTTTCTTAGGTTCCAATATGTGGAGCTGTGCTGATTTGTACTAGCTGAGACCCCTGACCTCTGGCTACTCTCTCTAAGGTCCCCGTTTACACTGACAGGCTGGTATAAAGAGCCTGCAGTATAAATGAGAATAAGGACCTATTTAACAAAGAATTCTATATTTTAATAGCAGATGTTCAGCCTTTTTAGAGGTATGACCTTGTAGTAAGAATCCTGTTAGATTTTCTTTCAGCTGGTTCATTTCCACTCAGGACTCACCCTGTCTAGAGTTGCTTTTGCTATAATTCACTCCTGTGCAGAGCCAGTGTGAAGCCCACACACCACTAATGTCAGAACATTGACACAAGGCCTCATTCTGGTCCACTGCACACAAGTTCTTGCTATCTACCTGTTACCATACACACCTGCCCTCTCTTTTTGTTGTGATTATTCTAGTGTGCCACAGGATGGTTTTGAAAGATAGGGTCTGAAGTGATGTTCCTTAATATTGCTCTTTCACTCCTACTGTTAATGAGTCGTAACAAACATCACTTAAACTATACTTGAGTCACAACAGAAAGGGGAAGAGAAGGAAGAAAACAAGTCAAGGAGGTAAAAAGCCATTCTGGCCAATACAGTATCTTCACTTTGGTCATGCAAACCGTTTCAGAACATAAAGTAAATGGTAAATGTTCGGATAGTTTTTCCCTAACCTTGGTAGCGTTTTGCCATGTCACCATAAACAGGCCCAATTGACCCTGTGTTTGTAATGTTTCCCTCTGGACCAAATTTCCAAATCCCCTCCCCATCTCAAGTGTCTCAGCAGCTTAATACTAGGAGAGATAAATGGTACCCTCAAAACAGCTCTTAACGCCAGGAAAATGTCCATATATCATGTGTACGAGAAAAGCTGACAACATTCTGGTTTCCTAGAGACAGCTGGGAATTCTATAAATAGCCATGCAATAAAAAAACAAATGGTTTGCTGTGCAAATGCCAATGTCAGCATCAGTTTGACAGCACCGCTCGGTGCTGGTGCTACTGACAACTTTGGGTATCTCTACACGGCAATAGAAGATCCACAGCGTGGCCATGGCTGGCCCAGATCAACAGATGGGCTCACAGGGCTTGGGTTGTGGGGCTATAAAACAGCAGTGTAGATGTTTGGGCTTAGGCTAGACTCTGCAAGGTGGGGGAGGGTCTGAGAGCTTGGGATCCAGCCCCAGCAGTTACATGGCAATTTTTAGTCCTGTAGCCCAAGCCCTCTGAGCCTGAGTCAGCTGACCTGCAGCTCAGTGCCTCAGGTCTTTTATTGCTGTATAAACATACGTAGATAAAACTCCTTGCTTGGCACGCTGTTTAAAAACAAGCTAGAAGCCAGCTCCAGTGACCACAGCAGTTTGCAGTTGGCATCTGGAGGATCCAGATGCCAAGGTTTGTAATTTCCTCTCTCCAGAAGAATCACGAGGGTATGCATCCGACTCCTAGCTCTTTCCCAGGGTAGCTTCTTATCCATCCATCAGTAGCTTGACCTTGAATCATCTCCCAAGACATAATCACAGCGGTCAAGAACCAGCAGTGAGGAAAGGCATGTTCATCTGGAATAGGTTTGGGGGGGGGGGAGCTGGGGAATAAAGGGAGTGGCTAGTGAGAGTATACAATTGTTATACATCAAATAGACTTTCAAAGGGCTATGTTGTGAAGTCCCTATTTACTTTTTACCAAGTCATAACTCCCGCAGTAGTCAATATGGGCCAGATCCTAATCTAATGTAAACCGAGGTTAGTGGAGCTATGTAACTGTACACCGGATGAGGATGTGGGTCTGGGAGAAGTCTCTGGAATCTTGCATGCAATCAATAACTTTTTGAAATTGCTTAACAGTTCAATAGGAAACCGAATAAGTAAAGGAAACTAGGGGGCATGAAGAAATAACCCTAACAATGAAAAAAGACTGGCTGTCCTCGCCCGGCTCCTCACTTCCCAGTGCATTTATCATTCTCACACTGGCCATTTCTCTCCATTCTGCAGTGCCCACCAACTCCTAGTAGCTGGAGTTCCTGTGGCCATAGCTGGCAGATATTTTTGCAAGCATTATGGGCCCTGAGCTGCTCCAAGTGAAGTAAACTGCAAAACTGATGGTGATTTGTGACTATAGTGAAAGAGGCAAGAATGATCAGAAGGCCCCCTGTGCATTATAGTCGCTCACAGCGAGCTCCCCTGTGCCAAGGGCCAGCACAGGGCTTATACATCATTAACCCCCCAGGGGTTGGCCATCTCCAGGCTTCCCAGAGGAGAGGACTTGCAGGCAGCTTATGCCAGTGTGCCCCTCACTGCAGATGGACTTTATGTTGCTGGAAGTGTCAGGGAGTGCTGATCAGAAGGAGGGGGCGGCAGACAAATATCTGTGTAAATGGAACATGATGTATGGGGGAGGAGCACACATTTCTGTCAACAGACCTGTTCACATTGCATCTAATCATAGAACCAGAGGGTTAGAAGGGTCCGCAGGGGTCTAGTCTAACCTCCTGCCAAGATGCAGGCTTTGTTGTCTTAACCATCCAAGACAGATGGCTATCCAGCTTCTCCTGGAGGAAACGGATGGCCCACAGGGAGTGTATCTGGCCCATTGACTTGAAGGGAGCTGGGCCCAGTTATGTCAGCAGTGACTGCAGCCCAACATTCGTGTCCTTGGCTGACCTCTGAGCCCTTCCCAGGCTGCTGGCTCAGAAGAGCTCACCTTCAAGGAGCATGTCTGGGACAGAAACCTTCAAGTGCTGCTGCTGTACTATATCTTGCTCAGCCTTGATGCCAGATGAGCAGGGGATACGTACTCACAGCCTATCTGGGAAACACACACACACACCTTGCAGTTGTATAATGAGAAAGAGGAGGAACCGGGAGACTTGCACAAATCTGGGAGTGCTATAAATACAGAACACCTAGCTCTGACAAAACTGCGGTGCAGGATCTTGGTGTCACATATTCCAAGTGCCAGACATGCAATTTATGCCATAGCTGTTATTTCTTAATGCCACAGCATCGCTATGCTGCAGCAACGTTTTGGATTGGCTACAAAATAGATTTGATTATGCAGACATAGGGTGTTCCCCAAGTACACTTGTGCTACTCTGCCTTCCTTCTCCTTTGTTCACGCCTCCATGCCCCCTTTAAAATATACTGGTCTCAATATATATGCCCTGCAAGGGCATTTACAAGCATCACAGGGATTTAGAATTTTATTTTTAAATTAAATAAGGAGACACATGCTGTCCCTGTGCCAAAGACCCTGAAAACAGTATAGCGGCTGTTCCAGAGTCATTTTCAAGTATCTGAGATCAGGCTAGTTTTTTCTCCACATTAGGAGAATTCTTCCTTCTTGGAAACATGCTCTGGCATTGCTTGGGCCAAATTCCAGCATTAGCAAAGCTCAAACTCCTGTGCCGTGCACTGGAGGTTAAATCACATCTCTGGTCAGTAGTGTCTTGGTGTTCAGATAATGCTGCACTTCCATATCCACCCAGAATGGATTCATTTAAACAGAATCTGGCTTTCATACAGTAAGGGTATGTCTACACCCAGCCGCTAGTTCGGCGGCTGGGAATCGAAGTTCTGGGTTCGACTTATCGCGTCTTGTCTGGATGCGATAAGTCGAACCAGGAAGTGATCGCCGTCGACTGCGGTACTCCAGGTCGGCGAGAGGAGTACCGCGGCGTCGACGGGGGAGCCTGCCTGCCGCGTGTGGACCGAGGTAAGTTCGAACTAAGGTACTTCGACTTCAGCTACGTTATTCACGTAGCTGAAGTTGCGTACCTTAGTTCGAATTGGGGGTAAGTGTAGACCAGGCCTAAGTAACCCCTGGCAAACTTACACAGGAACTGACTCTGGAGCGATATAGACCAAATACTGTAGACATGTGCTGTTATGTTATGATGCGGGCTGTACCTTTGGGTTCTGCACAAATCCGACTCTCTTGCTGATTTATATTTATAATAACTTCCATGAGTTTTTTTTCTCTCTCCTTGAGAGCCATTAATGGCCCTATATATGGGATCAAGATAACATGAGCTCTAGGATTCCCCTAACAGTTCATGGTAGTTCCATGCTTGGATAGTTGAAGAAGCCACATCTCACTACTTTGCATGACTCCCTAAACCATTACAAATGCCTGCAAAAACATAAAACCACAAACAAACCTAGATCCCTGGAAGACCAATATAGATAGTAGAGCACCCTGATTGCTAGGAGCTATATGCACACTCTGGCAACCTTTCATGAACATTGAGATGTCTTAAGTTGTGGCCATGAGGAAGTCAATTTGAAGTGGTAGCTTAACTGATGTATCAACACACCACATTTAAAAACACACTAACATGAAAGCAATTTCAATTACTAACCTTTTATTTAGATTAAATGGAATCATTTAAACAAGTTAAACCCTACTTTTAATGTTTCCTTCTTGGATGTCTTTGCAAAGCAAACCCCAAGAGCATACTACAAAGTTATCCGTGATAAGAGCACTGAAAGGCAGCATTTCATCCTGGGAGCCAACTGCAACAGCAGACCCCTTTCACAATACCTTTCTTTTCAGATAACACAAGCACCTTGTATTCTTCCACACAGAGACTGGCTCTAACATGACCTTAATTTCCATGGGGAGTGCATGATATTAATTCTCCTTTCTATAACTTTCTCTGTCTTGTTCTTGAAAGAGGCAAGACTCTTCCTCAGGTGCAATCCTAGTTATAGTCCCTAATATAGCACAGCATGTTTAAATTAGTCTGTCTTCAGCAACACACTTAAGTGTTAGCTTTAAGGCAATAGGATTTAAACATATGCCTAAATTGAAGCATGTGTTGAGATGGGATGGATTGCTAAATCAGGGCCTTAGTTCTGATTAGCTCAGTGATGGAAACCTCCATAATTTCGTGTTATACTCAAGCAAGAACATAATCTCCCTCCAAAAAAGCTGCAGGACAAACCCCATTGTTTATTAAAATAGAACATTAATCCTGTCATACCAAAATTAAAAGCCATTTATTCTGGCTTTTCTCAGGGATGGAAATAATGTGAATGAACTGCTTTCTGTCCTGATGGGGAACTCTCTCATGACATTTAACAAGGTGGAAACCAAAACCTATAGAGTTAGGGTGCTAACAAAAAATAGAATTCAATGGTGAATGAGATTGTCTATGGCCCCAATTCAGCAAAGCAATAAGCAAATAGTTAAGTCACTATTCCATGAAGCATTTTAGCATGGACTTAACTTAAACGTGTGCTTAATTTGAAGCACATACTAAAGTCCACTCCTGTACAGCAAAGCACTTTAACATGTTTAAATGCTTTGCTGAATTGGGCCCTGTCAGATTTCTTTTTAACCACTCTAGATAGATTTTAAAATATTATGATGAGGACCAATTTCAAATCCTCCTAAAATCAGAGGAAATTTGTTTTTTTCCCCCTTCATGCCAAAGCTGACATGGGAGGAAAACTTGTTTATACAGCAATAAACACATCAGCTCTGTTTTTTGGGGGCACACTAATGCTGTAAAGCATCATACAGAACCCACAATGCAAAAAGCAAGTCCTTTGTATTCCTATTGTTTGTTGACAAGCAGAGAAGGAGAAAAAAAAACTTAATTAGAGCCATGAGAACTTCATTTATTACTGGAGGACAAATTTCTGCTTGGAGTTTGCTCTCAAGGTAAATCCACCCTGAGAATGGATCACTAACAGAGCACAGGGCGTTTTCCTGCAGAGCTTCTATATTCCACTGTAGCATGAGTGATCTTCCACTGGATGGTGACCTACTTTATCTCCCCACCTGTTGGCCCTGTAATATGGATAACTGCTAGGTATTTCTACAGCACCTTCCATCTGAGGCCCTTGGTGCACATTGCAAAGATTAATGGGTTTTAGCCTCATGATAGCTCCCTACCTGGGAGGTCAGTCTAGGGAAACTGACTTTCCCAAGGTCACACAGCCAACTAGAAACAGAAATGGACACCAGAGACCTTAGTGTTGTCTGCACAAAGGTCCCTTTTCATCCCTTTGGTAAGGCAAAGGGGACTGAAAGTGGGTGTAAATTACAGTTCCTGAGTGCTGGAAAGGGGCTTTCATGTCCATAAGCATAAGGACCCCAGCCTAGCACTTTTAACCACATACATAGGAGGGAGGCTGATCATGTGACACCAAGGGGACAATCCTGCATTTGCTGTGCACCCCAATGGCAGTTATAGGTTTTCACAGAAGGCAAGGTTCAGTGCTCCATCAGTACAGATTTATGCTTTTCCTGGGTTGCTGACTCTCTCAATTTTATCCCAAGCCTTGTGATATTTGCTGTGTTTCTTAAAGCTCCAGCTGCTGGAATCCTATAATTTCACAGGAATCTCCGCTTTCCTTGAAATAAAAACAAGTTTCTTAGACTCTGTGGAATAGCAGTACTGAATTCAAGAGGACAACACTGAATAACACGCTCAGCCTGTCACATGGGTTCCTAGCCCATTTCAGGCTGGTTATATTTGTATTTTGGAGGAAAGTTAAGAATTTAATTTAGAGGTCTAGGTCTATGGTGTGCGATGCAGAGGAATTGAGTTTAGATGCAACGTAAGCTGGAGGGTTGGAAAAGCCCTGGGCAGAGGGAGGATTTTATATTACCCTTGAATGCCTTTGATTCTGGCCTGTGAACTGCCTAAATCTCCTCATCTGGAAAAAGAATCTTTGGGGCATTGAGAGGAGAGGGGGGTTTAGAGGGGGTGCAGAGTTCTTATCCCATCTTTCCCCCCCCCCCAAACTCCCCATTGAAATCAAGCCACTTCATATATATTAACTAAAATGGGGCGTCCTCATTAAAAATGGATGGTTCAATTCAGCACAGAGTTAATAAAATGTCTAAAGGAACACAAATTAAAATACCTTTCTAGGCAGCTGAGGAACCTTTCCGGAGGATTTGTATTGCTTTGACATTCAGGAAAAATAAAATCAGTTGCAAGAATCTGACCTTCAGTCCCCACAAAGGAAGATGCTGAGAGAAACAACCATCGATAAACACATGTGTCATCTAGTAGACAGGGCATGGTGCTGGCGCTCAGGATACTGCGGATTCTAGTCCCAGCTCTGCTGCCAAATTGCAATGTAGTCTTAGGACAATCATTTCTCTTGTCTTGGGATCCCCAGCAGTAAAATGGGCGTAGTGATAACTTTCTCGTGTCAAAGAACAGCTGAGGCAGCCTGCTCCAGTCAGGAGGTCATTGGCTTGGGCATCAGGATATGAGCTTCCTCCGGCTCGTCTGCTGATTTGTTGTGTGACCTTGGGCAAGTTGGTTCACCTCTGTGTGCCTCAGTTTTTCCATCTGTAAGTTATATTTAACACTTGCCTCCTTAGCAAAGTGCTCTGAGTTCTATCCTATCATAGGAGTATAGGGCTGGAACAGGCCAAAAGAGGCAGGATGGAGTATACCTAGATCACTCCAACAGGTGTTTGTCTAACCTGTTCTTAAAAATTCCTGATGAGGGGGATTTCCCAACCTCCTTTGGGAGCCTAATCCAGAGTTAACTATCCTTATAGTTAAAAACAACAAGGAGTCTGGTGGTACCTTAAAGACTAACAGATTTATTTGGGCATAAGCTTCCATGGGTAAAAACCTCACTTCTTCGTGGGTAAAAACCCATAGCTATGCATCCGAAGAAGTGAGGTTTTTACCCATGAAAGCTTATGCCCAAATAAATCTATTAGTCTTTAAGGTGCCACCAGACTCCTTGTTGTTTTTGTAGATACAGACTAACACGGCTACCCCCTGATACGTATCCTTATAGTTGTTCTAATACCTAACCTAAATCTTTCTTGCTGCAGATTAAGCCCATTACATCTTGTCCTACTTTCAGTGGACATGAAGAATTGATCACGGTCCTCTTTATAATATCCCTTAATGTATTTGAAGGCTATCAGGTCCCACTCTTAGTTGTGTTTTCTCAGAATTAAACATACCCAATTTGTTAGCTTTTCCTCAGCTCATTTTCTAAACCTTTTATCGTCTTTGTTGCTCTCCTCTGAACGCTCTTCAATTTGGCCGTATATTTCTTTAGAAAAAATATACAAGAGCAAAGTATCTTTCAGGCTAACTGTCCTTTTAGAAAGATAGAAACAGAGAAGCCTTTTCTCTGTTCTGTACCTTTGCTGTGTTCAAACAGCTGTACTGAGGAGGGCCTAGGAATCCTACAAGCCTGAGTTTGTGTTCTCTAAAGGGGAGGGGGAATCTCCCATCTAATTTTATTGAATGTAACCAATCAAGTAAAATTGATTGCTTTAAAGTATTCCCAACCCTCCTGCTTTCCTGAATGGAAGACTTCAGACACAATAATTGAAGTAATTCAAGTCCTCGGTAAGAAACAACCTTAATGTCTCCTGCCGTGGATGTCTTGTAATTATGAAGATGGAATTGGTTATCTTTCTGTAAATGGACTCTAATGAAAGGGGTGGCTGTATAGCTAAGTGAGTCAGGCACTGGCTTTTCACCTCTGCAACGTGATTTGGATCAGCTCCTGAACAGGCAATGGAAATTATTCCAATCAGGGGTATACAAAGTCTTTATGGATCTCTGTTCACAGTGGAGGATCCCCAGGAATCCAAGCAAGTGTTCCATTCTGCCTTCCTAACCACAATTATTGAACTAATTACTGGTAGTAACTCATGGGTTTAGAAAAGCTCTGAATAAGAATCATGGGCTTTCCCCCTCTGTCTACTGAGTTGACTTCTTCTTTAGTCCCTCCTGCTTTGTCTCCTTGTTCACTTACCCCTTAGGAACATTGCATTCACTGTTAAGTTTGGAGAACAATGCTATTTGCTCCTTGGCATGAATACTATTCCACAAGAGGCCACAAAGGGACATAACCCTGCAATGCCTCTTACTCCCAGACTTTGGTGGCATCAGCTCAAGATGCTGCAGCCTACACAACGTAGGTGGTCCTAACCCAGAGTTCTCCTATGATAGAGGACTCCACTTCCAGACAGGAATAGGCTAGCTGAGGAAAATGACATTCAGGTCAACAATACAATACACTGACAAATATTGGCCCATATTAGCTTGGAATGGATGGCTGCTGGCATGGTTTGTTTGACCTTTGCATAAGCAAAGGTTCAGCATTAGCCTTCCAAGGAGTATTAAGGAGGAATTGATTCAGTATGTAGTGCTGAAACTTGGGAGTCAGCACTGAACCAGTGGCCCAATGTGACTTTAGTGAGTGCTGTGTTGCTCGAGTACCCTTTTTCAGAGATCTACAACAAAAGGCTAACACCTGTCTTTATTCGCTGTATTGTAGTAGCACCTACAGGCCCCCGTTTGAGGCCACAGTCAGACACTGTGGTTTTAAAAAAAGGTAAGACAAAGTCTAAATAGACAAGAGGCAACAGGTGGGAGTGGAAGCAGAGGGGAAGGCTTGCCAAAGGTCATGCAGCAGGTCAGATGCAGAGCCAGCATTAGAACCCAGTCCAGCACCAAACCTGCTGACCAGGCTGCCTCTCTAATGGCTATTTTGGCCAATAAATAATCGCTAGCACTTTTTTGCACCAGTAGGAGTTAGTCCCAGAACCTTGGCCAAATTTCCATTTGAGTAATTCCATTGTTTTACCTTGGTTTGCAGTTTCAGTTAGGTACCATATTTTACCCTTCCTGTTCTAAACTCTTGGGTATAGTTACATAATTGCTACCTTGCATGCCAGAGGTGGTTGCATTTTGTTAATGGACACAGATTACACAGTGTACATATGTTCTGTATGTATTGGGGCTCTATTGTACCCCTGACCTGTAAGAGTGACTATGTGTGTGGAGCAGCTGTAAGGAGTCCTCCCACTTTGTTGTGCTCCTACACAGGAGTCTTGCAACTCCCAATACTTGCACTCTGTGAGCATAAGCACCCTGTATCTCTCGTGCCACTGGCAGGGCTAAAACCTCAAAGCACTGGGGAAGAGGGTAGAGCCATCATCCCTTTCCCATCCACGCCAGCTAGAGGAGTTGACTCAATGTAAGGGAAGATCATGCTTCACTGTCTCAAGGATGTAGAAGTGGCTGTGTCCCCAATTGCAATGGGAGTGTATCAGGCTTCTACTGGCTTGCTGGGGAGAATACGCAGCAGGTCAGCTCGATTGACACCTCCCACCACTCCTACCTACCTCCAACTTTGCAGAGCAGGAATGTTGAGGACTCTCCACAGACATGAATGGGGGGTGGGGGGAGCAGAGATCATACCTTCCACATATGCAGGTATCTTCTCCACACACAGATGCATAGTGATGCTTAGGGTCCTAAGATTGCCAGGGGCACAGGGCAAGGGCCATGATTTCTGATGTGCAGAAAGTAATGTACACAACTGTGGTGCATGATAAACAATAAATTGTAGCAATTTGCAGCCTGGCCTTGATTCCTACCAAAGCCAATAGGAATTGAGCCCTGGACTTCAAGTTAAAGCAAGATCAGGCCTTTGCTTCATAACCTCTAAGATATAGGCACTTTAGTAATACCTATCCATAAAAGAAACATCTTTCCAAACTACAGAACAAATGCTTACTATGGAAATTACAGTAGGTATTATCCAACTCCTATATTTGCCCTGTCTAAAATTGTGCTATGAGGCTGTATTATGTCAGATTCTGGTAAGACACATCCCCCACCTCCCATTGCATAAAATGCTCATTGTTAATTTAGTACAAGAAGACATTTGATGGATGGTAGAAGGTAGGTTTTCCCATTATTCTTTCTAAACTGCTTGATATACAATTTAAGGGAGCTGAGGGGGGAAAGTCAAATCAGAATTCATTTATGCAGCAATTCCAGCATCCATTTAGAATAACCTGTTAAATATTGTCCTCTGCTAAATTTAGTAAATGCTCAGGTGTCTGCTTTTGCTCTGCACAAAATTTTTAATACAGATTTAATCATATTGTGTGTTGGGGAAAAGAGCTAATTAGACTGACAAATTTAGAAGGCAGATATCCTATTATAAGAAAAGTGAGTGATTAGATGTTCACTGCAAAAGTGGCTAGCCTTGTGGATTAGCTGACAATAGGTTGCATGATATCCTGATTTAAACACTCAGAGCAGAAGGAATTCACAGCATGCAAAAAATTTATTGCTTTTAACCTATTTTTTCCACTTTGGTTTATAATGTTCCCATGGAAGTTGCATCCGAAGAAGTGGGCTGTAGCCCACGAAAGCTTATGCTCAAATAAATTGGTTAGTCTCTAAGGTGCCACAAGTACTCCTGTTTTTCCATGGAAATTGAAGTGTGAAATATATTTCCTAGCCTTCTTTCCCCTCTGTTCCACTGTGTGTGCTCAAAGTCTGCTGTAAACTTGTGACAGGCAAACCTCCAAAGGATCAATCAGGCTGAATTTGTATCTGAAAGTTTGGAAGCTTTAGCATTGTTTTGGTCTGAACTCGGTCTAGAAATGTTATTTAGCATTCTCAGCAACTCTTATCAGCCAGGTTATCTTAATCTCTCTGTGCCTCCATTTTATCCATCTGTAAAACAGAGAATGCTACTTACATCAGCTGGGCATAGTGATGCTCAAGCACAGTTTGCACATTCTATGGCATCAGCTATATAAATGCCACCAGTTATAAATCAATAGACATATTGAAAATTCTGCAAAGGATTCAGGGTGGTTTGGGCAAAGAAGCACTCTTGCATTTCCCAGGAATGAATAATGGGGTGCCATCTGTTGGGATCTCATAGATGTGGTGCCTTTATGGTCTATACTAAAGGCTTGAGACATTCTCTCTGACTTACATAGAGCTTGACATGTCTATCATGAATCCGGGAGATGTCCCATCAGTGCAGTCTTACCAAACACTACCAGAACCCCCTATGGCTGGGGAAAAACCAGACAAGTGGTGACTATAAGTGCGTGAAGTAAGTGCTTGGGGACCTACAGCAGAGATTCAGCCTTTCACAAGTCTCCCTGTGGACTTTATATTCCTAACTCAGTTATTTTTGCATAACAATGTTCCAGTGAGATGTATAACCCATTCATTGTCTGTAATGGGGACACCTGCTTAGTGCCATCTGAGGGTTGGCTCTCCCGTCACACCTGCAGCAAGGGCCTCAGGTGCAGCTCTGTCATGGAGACCTCCACAGTTTCTGCTGTGTAACCTGATTCTTTGTGTTTTGTTCCCCACACCCACCTCTTTAGGGTGCATGAGTGGAGCCTTATAAACCGTGCCTAATGGAATTCGGCTTACACACTGAGAGATGCTTAATGCATGACCTAATGAAAGTAATGGACTGTCCGCTGCCAATTGATGGAAGCTCCAGCTTAACATGGACACTCATTTCACAGAACAATGTTTCTTTTAAAAACATTAATTGAAAAGAAGATCCTGACAGGAGCCTCAAACTCCAGTGATTGAAAACACTCTGGCAAAGCTAAAAGACTGATTGGAAAGAGTTTTTAGACTGTAAAAGACCAAGAAAAATCATTACTGCTTGCCAACAATATCACTAACATGGGGGGTGGGAGGGTCCAGTGAATAATTTGCTACACTGGGATTCAAGTGACCTGGGTTCTGACCTGCTGTGGGGTCTTGGGCTTGACATTTTTCTGTGCCCCCGTTACCCCCTTCTACCTTTGAAGGATGTAGATTGTCAGCTCTTCAAGTCACACTGTGTCTTACTACGTGTTTGTGCAGCACTTGACACAATGGGGCCCTGATCTCAGTATGTGCTACTGAAATATAAATGAGTAGGTAAAAGCTGTGTGTGTACACACACAATCTCTCATTAAAGAAACAGCAAAAAAGTTAGTGGAAACCTTTTAATTTTTATAACCCTCATCTATCAATTCATTATAAAATTGCACCAACTCATTTATGCCCATCCACCTATCCAAACAAAATGCAAGCACCCGGCTTTTTGGGTGACTTTCAGTTATCCACAGGTCCCATTTCATAATCCCAATAAACATGCGAGAGGAAAATAAACACTCAGAACTCAAATCGTTAAATTGGAATTTGACATTTACCACTCTGGTCTTGCATAACTTGTGCAGAAAACTCAATCTCATTTTACCTTCATAAATTTCATTTTTATGGTATTTGTAAAACTGTCAATTTACCATATGCCAATGGGCCCCCTTATTACTCATCAACCGTTCTGTATCCCACAAGGAGGCAGAGTTAGAAGGGTGGGACAATTATCCTCAACATGATTCAGAGAATAATAGATCTATATATTAATGACCTTTCTCAGCTTTAAATCATTGTAGAGTAACTTAGGTATAACATTTTCAACACATTACATTGGGGATCAAGGTCCCTTGAAAGAGAATCTTACCATTGACCCCAATGGGTTTTGGAGCCAAATGCCCAGCACTTAATATCATCTGGATATTACAAGATATTGATGGGACAAACCAGTTTATCCAAACTAAAAATCTGTTAATGTGTTAATTCCTATTTCAAACACTCTGAACTTGAAAGAAGTTTGTTTCAATTCCTGGGTTTAATTGGTTTGTTTAAGTTTTTTTTAATCTATTGTTGATGCACAAACAAATCAACAAAATATGACTGAAGGTTCTGGGCTTCCCATTTTAGCCAAGCCATGGAAATTCTGAAATACAAAAAAACTTCTTCATAACTTAAACTGAGGATTACCAGGTCTCTCACCAGAAGACCACGCCTTGTGCAATTTCCACCTTGATCTCTGATCCAGATAAGCATCAGCTTCATACATGAAGTTTATCTAAACTGAAACTCCCAAGCTTTTGATGTTCTTTTGTTGCTAGTTGAAATTAAAATATATGTAATATCTACACTGGAAAAATTTGGACTCAAACTCCAAAACTCTAAAATTGTACTTGTGCAGCTCCACCTGTGATAGCAATAGTGGAAGCTGTTTGGATAAATGGAGCAGGCATTTTTGCCATCATGTTAGCTCAGATCTGGCTGTAAATCTTTCTTTATTTTATTTTATTTTAATTTTTATTTAAAATGATGTAACATCAACTCAGTATTCGGAGTCAATGGCAATAGCACATAATTGCCTAGTCAAATCACAGAATCTGCCAAGACACCTCTTGAAGACCATCCCCTCCTACTTCTTGACAGGACAGATTTCACTCTCAAGCTGTTCTTGGTAGATGGGTATTTAGTTCGGTGCTGCATTTCATCAGTGAAGGTGATTCCACACCTACCCTTAGCAAGTGGTTCCATTTCCTAAGGTCATTTCATACTGCTCAATATAAGAAATAAAATGTGTCCAGATAGCTGCTTTTTGTATAAGCTCAGTAGAGAAGTGACCTGTATAATATGTCCTTGCTAAACTCAAAAAAATTACTCATTTTTAGTTCCCTTGCACCTGTTCTTCCATTATCCAATACTAAATTAGTGGATACAAAATTGGATGTTTATAGAATGAACATTTCAACTCCACTTACAAAGTAAAGGGAAAAGATCGGTAACTTAGGGCTGAAGATGCCACAGTTAAAAAAACACACACAATGCCAATAAGAGAAGCAACTATAAGTATTGTATTATATTAGTGGCTGCTCTCATAGTCATCAAGTGCAATGTTACATAAAATATAGCCATGCTCTCTAGGATTGACTGGATGTTTAGCTCTGTGTATGTTAACTATTAGCAAAAGAATAAATCAAGAGCTTGCTTTACACCAAAGCATGCACATTATTTCCCCCCTCTAAAGCAAATTTTCTATTTCATCTTTCTGAAGAGGCTCATTTAATAACCTGTGAAATGAAATGCCAACAAGAATTAGAACAAATGGCCTTGTAATCCCCAACAGACAACTAGCTTCTGCTGGGAAACTTTCCTAGCAAACCTGCTCGATGAGAGATGAGGAATGTGACATCAGGCACTGTCCGTTCCTTAGACCAGTGGTCTCCAAAGTGGGGTGCATGCACCCCAGGGGGTGCGCAAGAGGATCCTTTGGGGTGCACGGCAGGCGGAGCGCTTTTTTTTTTGCTTTTCGGCATTTGGGGCGCGGGCCCGAGGGGTTTTTTTTTTTTGGCGCTTCAGCAAAAATGGTAGAACCGGCGCAGCAGGGGGTGCGTGCTTAAAATTTTTTTACGGATAGGGGTGCGCGATCAAAAAAGTTTGGAGACCACTGCCTTAGACGTCTCTGCAGAGGCAGGGTCAGATTGTATCTACTGCAGCCCCTGCTTTTAGTAGTATAGTACCATTTTATGTATGTATTGTAGGCTGAGATTTTCAAAACCCCCAAAGGGATTCAAATACCCAGGGAGGGTTTTCTTAATCTCAGCCTTAAGATGTAAGGATGAAATTTCAGCATAGTTCATAAGGTGTATAAATGTTGCATAGCTTTTGTATGTCCATCTTAAGATCTCAAAATATGGTGTGCAGGGCCCCTCTGCACTCTTCAGTACATAGAGAAGCAGGGACTCACAGGAGCTTCTCCTGTCCCAGTATTCAGGGTGACCGGGAAGTAGGGAGCAGATTCCAACATTGTGACTCCTGACATGGGGGAAGATTGTAGGAGCTGGATTTTACAATGTACTATGAGAATTAATGTATGATTTGATTTCATCCTGCCAGCCACCCTTTTTGAATAGCAGAAAGGAATGACAGACCAGAACAATCCTTATGACTGATTATGGTCACCCTTTTGTTTTAGGATAAGTCATGTCTACTATTGTTTCCTATATGTATTACAAATTAGGCACTCTAGTTAAATATACATTTCTTTGTTTTAAGGTTTTAGTAAGTAAGAGACAGGATTCTCTATTGTGTCCATGTTAAGTAGATTAGAGGAACTTTGAAGGCCTGGGTCTCAATGTAAATTGTCTTAGTTATTGATTGTAAAACTTAGCAAGGTTTAATTTGCAATGCCTTTTTGCTCGATATAAAATACTACTGTTTGTATTCTCAATCTGTTTGTGTGAATGAGGAATGTATGCATCAGGAAAAGATAAGGTGTGAAGGCCATTGTTATAGCCAGAGCCAAGGAAGAAGGAGTGAAGAGACTTAAAGGACGTCAAAGAATCATAAACGCCCATCCATAATGAAGGGCAGATTGACGACCCTAAGGTGAAGGCTGGCACCCCTAAGGACAATTGATTAAATCGGAACAAAGGACAGGCTGACCCTCTTGGAGGTGTATTGGAATGTTTACACAAATTAAAAAGTAACCGGTCACAAACTGACACAGCAAAATCCATAGGCTTCAACAGAGAAGAAAACCTATAAGAACAGGGTGCTTGGCCATGGGACTTTGGGTTCGTCTTGCCACACTCCAGGAGCATCAGATCGCGACTGATAGAGCCCCGCTCCCCCCTGCGACCAATCTGGCTGGCCACTAGATTGATCCAGACTCTGGACTGGTAACTATAAACATCACTGCAGGACTGTGCGTGTGTGTGTGTGTGTGTGTGTGTGTGTCTAAAAAGCATATGCTAACTGTGGTATTTTCAATAAATGCTGTGTGTTTACCTTCCTCTATAAAGATCCTGTGTGCTTTGTATGAGCATAATAAGATGTCTGATAGCAAAGAGCTTTAATCAAAGGCAGAACTGGATCCAGTGGCTGGAAACTGAAGTGGGACAAAATCAAACAAGAAATAAGGTGCAGCTTTTTAACAGTGATGGCCATTAAGCATTGGAGCAGCTAACCTAGGGAAGTCATGGATTCACTGTCACTTGAAGTCTTTAAATCAAGACTGAATGTCTGTAAAAGATGCTCTCTAGCTCAGGCAGACATTATGGCCTTGGAGCAGGAGTTCCTTGGAGTACTGTGTCCAGTTCTGGGTGCCACATTTCAGGAAGGATGTGGAAAAATTGGAGAAAGTCCAGAGGAGCAACAAAAATGATTCAAGGTCTAGAAAACATGACCTATGAGGGAAGATTGGAAAAAATGGGGTTTTAGTCTGGAAAAGAGAAGACTGAGAGGGGACATTACTTTTCAAGTATGTACAAGGTTGTTACAAGGAGGAGGAAGAAAAATTGTTCTTAATCTCCATGTATAGGACAAGAAGCAATGGGCTTAAATTGCAGCAAGGGAGGTTTAGGTTGGACAGCAGGAAAAACTTCCTAACTGTCAGGGTGGTTAAGCACTGGAATAAATTGCCTCGGGAGCTTGTGGAATCACCATCACTGGAGATTTTTTAAGAGCAGGTTGGACAAACACCTGTCAGGGATGGTCTAGATAATACTTAGTCCTGCCATGAGTGCAGGGGACTGGACTAGATGACCTCTAGAGGTCCCTTCCATTCTGATTCTATGGTGAAATTCTCTTGTCTGTCTTATGTAGAGGTCACACTAGATCATAATAGATCTTATGGCCAGATGGGACCATGTATCTATGAACTGTTTCCTAAGGTCAGTGGGACAGGAAATTGAAATAAGGCTTGGCACTATTCCTGTGCAAGTAAAGAGCACCACAACTTCTGAATAGTTAATGGGTAAGGGCTTGTCTACACTTACCGGAGGGTCCGGCGGCAGGCAATCGGTTTTCTGGGATCGACTTATCGCGTCTAGTGAAGACGCGATAAAATCGATCCCTGATCGCTCTGCCGTCGACTCCGGAAATCCACCGCGGCAAGAGGCGGCAGCGGAGTCGACGGCAGCGCGGCAGCAGTCGACTTTCCCCCGTCCTCACCGCCAGGTAAGTCGACCTAAAATACGCAACTTCAGCTACGGTATTCACGTAGCTGAAGTTGCGTATCTTAGGTCGGACCCCCGCTGTAGTGTAGACCTAGCCTAAGAGTGAGACTGACTGGATAGCCAGGTGGCTAGGGCAGTCCCCAGCTTCAATGACTATTTATACACCATTAAACAGCTTCAACAGGAGAGCTTGAGACCACCCTGCCTCAGGCTACCCTATAGCTGAGTGGGTGGGGCATCCTCCTGCAATGGGG
>NW_020665277.1:2247365-2361684 GCF_002925995.2 Terrapene triunguis
GGCCGGCGGTATTTTTCCCGGACATGTTCGGCTTTTTGGCAATTCCCCCCGGACGGGGGTTTGATTACCAAAAAGCCGGACATGTCCGGGAAAATCCGGACGTATGGTAACCCTAGTCTAGGTAAAAACCTGGGATGCGTGGAGGAGAATGTGTTCTGATGTTAGCTGTTTTTTCTGTGACTTTTCCTCTCTGAGACAGACATGACTGGCTAGCCCTGTGTGTTGTGTGGAGTTTCTTCCTTAGCTTGCTTACAGAGTCTCACTGCTCTCCCCAGCAAAGATGAGAAACAAGTACCTTAACAGGACTGGGCCATAAATTGTGAACTTAAGTGGTGAGCAGTGCTGCAAGGCATTCTGTCTTTGCCTGCCACTGACTTCACTCTGCATCTCGCTGGAGTGCTAAGCTAAGCACCTTGCAGGATCAAACCCTTAAACCCAATGCTTAGATGTAGATAAACCTACACTCAACTGAAGGCATAAACAAAGTTACTGCCTTTGTGGTTATTTTTATGAGCACAAAAAGCAGTACCTTATGGGAATGTCATAAATGACTAAATCTGTCTTAAATACAAGTGAGGTGTAGAAATAAATCTTTCAGACCATTTATTTTCCATTATTATGGAAATAAAATTTAAATCTTACTTTTCAGGGCTGTTGAAAAACCATTGCTGAGAAAGCTGCTTCCCCGGTGCTGTTGAGGGCCTGTCTCACATGCAAATACCACAACTTGTAGAGTGTGGGGGAAGTGCTTTTCAGATGTTTTGGAAGTAATTCCAGTGAGAGAGAGACCACTGGATAATTAGAAACCATCTATTTGTGGTTTATTCCCTTTGCTCCCACTGAGAACGGCAGCCTGCAACTCTCAGGTCCTCTCCCTGATTGCTACCCCTTTGCATTCTATGCACAGGTTGTAGACCTATTATTGCACTATCGCTCGCTACATAGAAACCAATTAATGAAAGGTTCGGATGCAATTAAAAATCTTAAAGTGCCCTTTATTTCTGAGTGAGGGTTATACTGCAACACAAAATCCCTGAACATGCTTTATGAAGTTGTTTTCAGAGGCTTAAGCATCTCTTGTTTTCCTGCTCCATGTAGAATTTTGGGGCTCTCAGAAAAGGCAAAAACCATGTTCCAGTCTCAATAGTCCATTTATACACTCTCTTTTTGGGTTTGTGCGTTTGCTCTGCTGAGGGCCTTGGGTCTGCGTGTGGGAATACAAAACCCAACTGATGTGAGGAACAAAGCTGGTATCAAGATTAGCTGTATTTCCATCTGGCATGTTACAATGATTAGTGAGAAATCTATGGAAGAAAATAGCATGGGACTGATTGCCACTAAACAAAAGGCTGAAAAGTTTAATCCTGTTCTCTATCAGACTGCTCACTTGCTACAGAGGTCATGATTTTTAAAGAAACAGTTCATTGCATGAACACATCAAAGTGGCCTTCAAATATTCTATAATCAGTTTGATTCAACAGGATGTTCCAAATGATAACCCAGATTCACTGTCCCTATTAGAAGAAGGGTAGGCTAGTTCCTGACACTGAGAGAGGAGCTAGAGATTTGGGGCTGTTTCCCCCCTCCCCAAAATCACATCAGCTGTGAAAGTCCCTCATCCTCCCTGTTACACTCAATTTCCCATGTGTAAAACAAGGATAATAATGCTTAGCTGGGGAAGCAATGAGTTTTTAATGTTTGTAAAATGTTTTGACAGCCTCAGTGAGGTTGCAAAAAAAAAAATTAAATACGGTTTATTTTATTTTTTTTAATCTAGTGATCACAAGGAAATTTTCTCCTTTGCAATACGTAACCCACAGAGACAAGGTCAACATAGAAAAGAATGAAACCATGTGAAGCAAAGTTCCAAGTGCTGGAACATGCTGCGCAGATCTACACATGGCACATGTCTAACATCTGTAATTAAACTGATTGACCTTTCAGTGCATGGCCGGTGGGGTAGGGAGCAGGAGCAGGGAAAAGACAGATTGAGAAGTGACTAAGATGCCAAAGTAAATCTCATTTACCCCTCCCCCCCATGTGTCAATAGTGAGTTGGGACAACATTAGTCTCTGAAATCATCTCACGCCATTGGTCTCAGACGCCAGCTGTTCCCTCTGTGGAGCCTTCACAGAATTATCGACTCTCTGGTGCTAAAACTGCTTTAACGCTTTAGTTGTAAGACCTCTCTGCACTTGGCTCCCCTAGCCTAGCTCTAGCTGCAGCACAGACATCACTCTCCCTTTAAAAACAATCAGAGGCACACAATGCCAGTTGTGGTGGGGGAAAGACAGCAGCATGTGCCCTGAATGGAAGAAAAGACTGACCTTAGGGAGGCTGGCACCAAGTGGAAAGGACAGTAGACAGCCAGCAGAAAATGCTGACTGAGACATATGGCTTGAGAACCATGCTAGTCACACCATCTTAGGCCTCCTCCTGCTGGAAATTTCCAAGTGATAGCAGGGTCCATGTTACTCAGGCTGTTTTTATGGTTGGGGTGGCTCCAGGCACCAGCGCAGCAAGCGTGTGCCTGGGGTGGCAAGCCACGGGGGGCGGCCTGCCGGTCGCTGTGAGGGTGGCAGTCAGGCCGCCTTTGGCGGCATGCCTGTGGGAGGTCCACCAGTCCTGCGGCTTTGGCGGCGGGGACGCCGAAGGCACGGCACCAGCGGACCTCCCTCAGGCATGCCGCCGAATCTGCGTGACGAATCTGCCTGTGGGCGTGCCACTGAAAGCTGCCTGACTGCTGTGCTCGGGGTGGCAAAAAACATAGAGCCGCCCCTGTTTATGGTTGTTCTCCAACCACATCCAAGTCCAATTTCTACCAGTTAGATAAAAGACTGGAGACTTTTTAGCACTACACTCCAAAATGTGCTGGGAGCATTATGAAGCAAGCCCTTGCCCTGAAGAGTTTTCAGTCTGGAATTAAGGCCTGGTCCACACTAAGCCCCCAGTTCGAACTAAGATACGCAACTTCAGCTACGTGAATAACGTAGCTGAAGTCGAAGTACCTTAGTTCAAACTTAAAAGTACTTACCGCGGGTCCACACGCGGCAGGCAGGCTCCCCCGTCGACTCCGCCTACTCCTCTCGCAGAGCAGGATTACCGGTGTCGAAGGCGAGCACTTCCAGGATCGATTTATCGTGTCTAGACAAGACACGATAAATCGATCCCAGAAGATCGATTGCTGGCCGCCGAACCAGCGGGTAAGTATAGACGTACCCTTGGACACGTGAGGATGGCAAACAAATGGAAGGTGGAAGGCGTAAAGGAGGATGAGGGTGACAAAAGAACACAACATGACTCATCTTTGACCTGTGCACAAGTAACCAACACTGTAGGGAGAGCATTACACACAGCTGGATGCTGCTGCAGTTATTTGTGTTTAAAACCCGCTACTTGTAGGTGACCAAGCAGGAGTGAGTCTCTAGAGGGGCTTGAATGAGGGGTCGGGAGTGACTTGGGGATAATCTTCCATACAGAAGGCATCTTGGAGGAAGGAGGGAACAGAGGCACGAGTGGGACTCAAAGGCCGCAACAGGGGGAATGTTGCATCCCAGCCCTATCTTTAGAAACCCAGTGTTCTGTCAGCTGGACTCTGGTTTTGCATTATTGATTATAGTCCTGTTTCAAACAGTACCACACTAATGTGCACTAGGGAACTTTTAGTGCATGCCAGCAGGGTCCACACAGCCCAGTTAGTGCGCAAGACTGGTTCAGACTAGGATTTATACCTCACGGGTGCAGACTAATGCATTGTGGAGACAAACCCTTAAGGCAAGCACAGAATAAAGGGTAGATTTAGGCCAGATGAGATTTGCAAAAATGCACGGCTGTAATCCAAAATGTAATTATCTGACCAGAGTTCACTGTGCTTCATTGGGAGGGGGAGAAGGGCAGTTATGGGGAGGAGATTTTGGGGCTGATCTCTTTCCACCCCCTTTGCATGTGCTTCTGTTATATATGCTTGGTTCCCTGACAATGCTTTGCTTGAGAATATTCCACTTAAGTGGCTGTAGATTCAGCTGAACCATGGGCTGGGTGCCATGATCCTGTCTTTTGTGCTTGTGAAGGGAGTAGCAGGGTTATCAAGAAAATTAAGAGTGATCAAATCGCTTCTCACGACTTAAAATTTAGGAAGCTATTCATTAATTTAACCCCCAGGAGCATTTGAGATTAAAATCTTGCTCCTATGGCTCAATGCTGGGGCACCCAATAAGTCCTAGTAAAGTCCCAAAGCACCTTGAAAGAGGCAGGTCTCGTGTGTGTTTAGAAAGAGGGGAGAGCAACAGTGTTCTCCTCTGGCAGATAGATTCTTAGCTCTGCTGCATGCCTTGGAGACCTGTTGGAACATAGAGAATGGCCAGATGGACTATGGGAATGATCCATTCTGACACTGTCAGAATGGACTGGACTAGAACAGTACACTTCACAGCAAGGTGCAGGTCACTGAGGGCAAGCACCTCCTTAAGGCTCCACTCCATCATCAAAGCACTTATCTAGCTCACACCATTGCCAGGGAGCTCATTGGCAGCTCTCTCAGGGGAGAGCAGCACAGCTGTAGTGTGGATGCTCCCTATGTTGACAGAAGGGGTTTTTTCCACTGTTGTAGGTAATCCACCTCTGCCAGAGGTGGGAACGAAGTGGATGGAAGAACTCTTCCATCCATCTATCTGCATCTATGCTGGGAGTTAAGCTGACCTCACTGTGGTGCTCAGGATGTGAAATTTTCCACAGCTTGGAGTGATGTAGCTGGGTACATCCAACTTAAGTGTAGACCAGGCCTCCAACTCAGGATGGGTCTTGCAGTATTGTGTGGCTCAGGACTTGTAAGCACATTTCCTAGGACACAATGAGTTGGACGCTGTTGCCCTGAATCCCTTGCCATCATTTAGACAGTGCAAAGTGAGTCCAAAATGGATGTTCAACACCCTTAAATCAGAAGGTTAGCATTTTACACCCACTCTGCATTGAGGTAATTACTGCATAAGGTTCAGGGCAATGGAGAAACAGGCCTAATGGTGGTATGTCCAATGCTTTGAAGCAGATCCTAAAAATGTATACATGTAGCAATGGGTCTGTGTGCACCAGCATGGAGAATAGCACAGAAGATGTGTAGCAGGGCAGGGGAAGAATTCACACCATGAGTCTGGTGCAAAAATAGCCTCTGTTCAAATACTGTTAAGGTGGACATTTTAAATTGATACATAAACTAGATGAACTGCTTTGCGCAAGGTCACACAGTGAAGTGGAGGCAGAACCCAACAGTTTTGATTGTGCCAATACTTGTGGGGAAATGTGGTGCCAGTGAGGATCCATCCCACCAGTCAAGACAGGCACTGGCCTGATAATTGCTAATGTAACTCTGTGTATGTTTCAAAGACAACCATGAGCAGTGCTTAGTTTTAAATAGATCTTTCTTGACAAAGCCCATTATTCACAGTGGGCATAAAGCCGATATCCCTGAAGTTCCTAGACTATTTCAGCAACTATGCTGACAGGCATAGCATATTCAGTTAAGCTATCCATTACCACAGGGTGTGCTTGTTAAGAGGCAAAAATACAAGTTTTTATTGACATCTGCAGGTAATCTGTTCATCAGCCTAATCTTTGGACTTCATTTCCTGCCATTCTGCAGGGTAGGAGGCACCAGGAATCCATGTGCTCCAGGTATATGATGAGAGCAGAATGCAGATTTTATTTCATCCTCACGCTCCCACACTAAATGGGCAGATGTCCTGATTGCGCACACATCACAAACTACTTAGAGGTCAGTCTTCTACCTACCTTTCCTTATGCTAATTGGTCACAACTGAGCTTTCTAACAACACATGAACAGCAATTGCCAGACATGCCTCCAAACTGGTAGGAGCCTGCTTGTTTTCCCTTTTCCTGCATTAACTTCACCACAGTTTCATTGCATTTGATATTTCCTGCAAAATATCTTAAGAGTAAAGCTTGTAAAGGCCAAATTCTGCCTTCGACTGTGGACACTCATCTCCCATTGTAGCCTATAGGAATCAAACGTACATCTGAGGGCACGTTCTGGATCACAGTTGCATTATACTAAAGGTCATAGGAAAATACGAGTACCTAGAGGGGAATGGTGGGCTAATGGTTGAGACACCTGGATTCTATTCCTGGCTCTGCTACATCTCTCCTGTGTGACTTTGGGCAAGTCACTTATGTACCGAATACCCACTAAAATAATTGGTGTTAGACACCTTAGATGCTTCTGACAATCCCAATAAGCACTTAAATACCTTAAAAAAATCTGGCCACTAGTCTGAATTTGTCTAGCTTCAACTTCCAGCCGATGGATTGTGCCAGACTTTTCTCTGCTACACTGAAGGGCCCATCACCAAATATTTGTTCCCCAAGTACTTAAATAGTATAATCCAGTTACCCCTTAACCTTCTGTTTATTCACTAAATAGCTTGAGCTCCTTGAGTCTCCCTATAAGTAGGCTTGGCAGAATTTTAATTATTTTATTTAGATAGATAAATTATGGGTTTTAAACACTTCCCACCAATCGTTATCAATTCATGTCTTCAGAGTTGTGGGAAATTATGGGGGTGGGATTCACATAACAGGCAGCGTCAGACATTACATTTTAGCTCATTATTGACATATAACGCCACTCCCCCACCTTTACCTTTTTTCCGGTCATTCCTAAACAGCACATACCCTTCCATACCTGTACTCCAGTCATGACTACCGTTCCACCACGTTTCGGTTATTCCTACGATATCAGGTTTCATTTCTTGGACCAGGAGCTGGGTTTACGAAAGGCAGGTCATGCCAAACCAACCTGATCTCCTTCTTTGAGAAAGTAACAGACCTTCTAGATAAAGGAAATGCGGTGGATCTAATATACCTCGATTTTAGTAAAGCGTTTGATACGGTACCGCATGAAGAATTATTGGTTAAATTGGAAAAGATGGGGATCGATAGGAAAATCCAGAGGTGGATAAGGAACTGGTTAAAGGGGAGACTGCAGCGGGTAGTACTGAAAGGTGAACTGTCAGATTGG
This sequence comes from Terrapene triunguis, assembly GCF_002925995.2. Lineage (NCBI taxonomy): Eukaryota > Metazoa > Chordata > Testudines > Emydidae > Terrapene > Terrapene triunguis. The sequence goes on from NW_020665277.1 coordinate 2,254,396, forward strand.
AGGGAGGTCACCAGTGGGGTTCCTCAAGGTTCAGTTCTGGGTCCGATTTTATTTAATCTATTCATTACTGACCTCGGAACCGAATGTAGGAGTGGGCTGATAAAGTTTGCGGATGACACAAAGTTGGGAGGTATTGCCAACTCGGAGAAGGATCGGGATATTCTGCAGGGAGACTTGGATGACCTTGTAAATTGGAGTAATAATAATAGGATGAGATTTAATAGTGAGAAGTGTAAGGTGATGCATTTAGGGATGACTAACAAGAATTTCAGTTATAAGCTAGGGACGCATAGGTTAGAAGTGATTGAGGAGGAGAAGGACCTCGGAGTCCTGGTTGATCGCAGGATGACTATGAGTCGGCAATGCGACGTGGCTGTGAAAAAAGCTAATGCGATCTTGGGATGCATAAGGCGAGGTATTTCTAGTAGGGACAGGGAGGTGCTGCTTCCGTTATACAAGGCGCTGGTGAGACCTCACTTGGAGTACTGTGTGCAGTTCTGGTCTCCTATGTTTAAAAAGGATGAACTCAAACTGGAACGGGTACAGAGAAGGGCAACTAGGATGATCAGAGGAATGGAAAACCTTTCCTATGAAAGGAGACTCGAGGAGCTTGGTTTGTTTAGCCTAACCAAAAGAAGGCTGAGGGGGGATATGATTGCTCTCTTTAAATATATCAAAGGGATAAATACCAGGGAGGGAGAGGAATTATTTCAGCTCAGTACTAATGTGGACACGAGAACAAATGGATATAAACTGGCCGTAGGGAAATTTAGGCTTGAAATTAGACGAAGGTTTCTAACCGTCAGAGGGGTGAAATTTTGGAACAGCCTTCCGAGGGAAACGGTGGGGGCGAAAGACCTCTCTGGCTTCAAGATTAGGCTAGATAAGTTTATGGAGGGAATGGTTTGATGGGATTAGGTGATTTTAATCAATTAGGCAATAACGGCCATCGCTGGTAAAATGAGGGTCTGGCTAGAGAATCTTGCCTGTATGCTCGGGGTTCTGCTGATCGCCATATTTGGGGTCGGGAAGGAATTTTCCTCCAGGGTAGATTGGCAGTGGCCCTGGAGGTTTTTCGCCTTCCTCCGCAGCATAGGGCAGGGGTCGCAAGCTGGAAGATTCTCTGCAACTTGAAGTCTTTAGATCACGATCTGGAGACTTCAACAGCAGAGTTAAGGGAAAGTGGGGGGGTCAGCTTTTGTGGCTTGCATCATGCGGGAGGTCAGACTAGATGACCATATTGGTCCCTTCTGACCTTAAAATCTATGAGTCTATGAGTCTATGAGACAATTATTTAATGAGCGTAGATGTTGATTAAAAATTAACTTTAACCATTAAAACATAAATTGTTAATGCCACATGTTAAAACATACCAAGTAAATATCTTTAAATCAAACTAATCAGTTCTCAAGTGGCATTTTTATACTCTTCCTATCTATAAATTTGTCATCAATAATTATCAAATGTTCCTTTGTCAGTTTGTGTGCAGTGAAATACATTTACTGACAGTTACTGATTAAAAATTGAATCCTTCCTATTCTAGTCATTCTCGTGGATCCTCTCTGAACTCTCATTTATAACATCCTCCTCAAACTGTGGACCATAGAACTGGACTGTTTTCCTGCAGCAGTCGCACCATGCCAAATAACCTCTCTAAGCAGAGGAATCTCTAGGAGAACTATGCACCCATGGATTGCATTAGTCCTTTTGGCCACAACATCACACTAGGAGCTCATGTGCAGCTGATTAACCCCCATGACCCCCAAATCTTTTCTGGAGTTGCTGCTTCCCAGGATAAAACCTTTTGTTGGGATAACGTGAGATCTGGCTTCAAACCAACCCTCATTTTTGATGTGGGAAATTAAAGCTCAAACCACCACTGCTTTTTGTCCATTTCTTTCACAATTTTCCCCCAAACTGAGATGCCAAAGGGAGGGTGAAGGAGAAAGAGGGATCATACATCACACTATGACAACAGATCTTGCACAGGGGACACCCCACATTCTTGCCTTTCATGTCCTTCTCACCACTATCTCCAAGACTCACCGCATTAGCCCCAAGGTGCCTGAACTACTAGCAGAGACAAATTCTTCTATTTAGATGAAGAAAGCTAAATAAAATCAGCAGGTGTTTCAGCCATGAAGTGGGGCTTTGCTGGAATATATCCAAACTCTACCCCCTTCACTCTGGTTTTACTGCAGAAACAGCTAAAGCTGCAGCTATCTGTGTTCATGTAAGAGGTAGCAAGTCTCTCTTCTTTTCCCCCGTCCCCATCTCTTTGAAATCTTAAAGGGATGGGATTAGATGGTCAGGCAGGTTGCTCTCTCTTGGTCGAGGCTGCTTTGGGTGCTCAATATAACATTGTTTTATCTCTGTGCTGTGGGTTATTTCAAAAGAGCGTTTGTTCTCCCTTACTCACCAGATCTCACAAATCCAGCATTCTAGGCAGCTGGTAGTTCAGAGCCTTTTTAGATTCCTGAAGGAAACTCAATGAACTCTCATTGGCATGCAAGACTTTCTAAATGCCTTTTCTGTTCTTCTACTGCAGTGAGGTATTTCTAAGCTGCCACATCACTCTGTCCACAATAGGAAAGTGGCAACACCGTGGAGAGCAGCTTACCTGTCACTCCTGATTTCATTCAGGTGTGTTTGCTTTAACCTGCATTAAGGTATAATATAGATTTATTTTCCCTATCCCAGGAGGTAACCACAAACTTTTGAGTGACACCACCAAATATCAAAGCAAAGGAAAATACACAAGGCCCCAGTTCAGCAAAGCACCTAAGTACACTCCTAAAGTCAAACACATGCTTGACTCCCATTGAAGTTAATAGGATTTGTGTGTGCCTACGTGCTTTGTTGAATCAAGGCCTCACTAGAGCAGAAGAAGATATTTGCATCGCATTTCTCTGCCATCACAAAAAAGATTTGACTTCATTTTGAATAGCATCTTTCACACAGACCCTGTCGAGTGAAATCTCATACAGGTCTCTATTCGCAGCTAGTATAAACCAGCATAGCTCCATTTATTATAAAATCCTTTATTTTAATATAACAAACATTTGTAGCCTTAAGCTACATGTTAGTTTTTCCTTTTACATAATACTGTTGAACGGTTAAATAACAGCAACAGGAGAGAGAAACAATGCAAAAGGATATATATTTCCAGTTGAGATTTGATACCAGATGGAGAAGTCAGAGGTGAGAGCTACAGGGAAGATGTAGATAGTCAAACCTGCAGGAGAGGACGATTTTGCACTAGTGCTTGTTTGAAAAGCAGGAGAGAAGAACTGCTACATGAACCAGACAAATCTTTGCAGCCACGAGCACACTTGCTTTCCATGTTGCAAGATCCAGAGAGAACTCACCATTGATAGTGTCAGGCAGTCAGAGAACACTTTCCTATAGAGATTCCCCTTTTCTTACACCCCGTTTATCAGCTCTGATAGGTGATGTTTAAAAGCTTGGCTTTCAGGGGTCAGGTAATAAATTTGGATTTCCCCAACGATACCAGCCCTTCTCTTTCACACTGGACCTTGTTGCTCCTTCACCCCCATTCCTTCCCTATTCCATGATGGATTTGTAGCCTTTTCTCTCCTTATGCACTTTCGGAGCACTGATGGCTGCCTAAACAGCTTCCACCATTATTAATGCACTGCCTTCCCTCTCCTTAATAGCAAGCCAGAGCTGTCTTTGTTTCCGTTGTATGACACTTCTGTTTTCTGGCACTTTCTAGAAAATTGGGTTTGGTTTTTTGTTTACCAGCAGAAGCACCATCCCAGAGGCCAGATTATTCAGGGGAAGTATTGAAATATCACTCAGAAAATGCTTGGCTGGGTAATGCATGTGCACAGAACCCTATTGAAAAGTCAAATTCACCTTGCTTGGGTAGTGGAGGAGTGTGACAAAAGGATCATCCATCATTGCATTAAGCTCAGGTCACAGCTGCCACCTGAATTCCAATAAGGGAGACAGTTTCTCTCATTAGACTTTTTTTCCCCCCTAAGGTGACATGAAGATGGGGCTTTATTAGCTTCACTAAATTGCCCATCTTAATGCCATCTGCTGAGAGGAAGGGCATGAGGACAGTCCATAAACACTTGTGAGCATGTGGTGATATACAGTGTGGATAATGAACATAGAGTTATAATAGTACAAATAAAGAAACCAACCGCATTGGAAGGGTCATGCCTTCCTGCTATGGGGCATAAGCCAACCTTTAACTAATGCAAGCTACAAAAACTTTCCCTGGGGTAGTAGATTATGCCATCTCCATTCATTGCAAGGTTTCTTGCACCTTCTGAAGCAGCTGGTAATAAGCGAAGTCAGAGACAGGATGCTGGCTTAGACTGACTCATACGGTCTCATTGTTTCCTCATGCTTCTTTGTCTGGATCCACTTCCCGTGTTATACTTGGGTTGTAATCCGTTTGGACCACATCTTTGTCATAAGTGATATCCTAGCTTTTTGTTCTGGGTTTGTATAGCACCTACCACAATGGGACCCCGATCAGTGACCGGGGCTGCTACATGCTACCACAATATAAATAATGATAATAGTAATAACAGGCCATCAGTCTGATCAAGTCTGACAATTACCAAGTCCCTCTGTGTGCAAGCTTGAGGCTAGGGGCACAGTGATAGAGGAGGAAGAGGTGCTAATGACTCAGTCTGACACTTTTTGCCCCCTCTGAGCTAGTTCTAATGAACCCTCTCCTCTGCCTCCACCCACAGCATGGTGTGGTGTTAGAAATTCTGGAAGTGCTGCCATTTGAATGAGACCTGTCTGGTCATTACTAGCCATGATGCATGGGAAAGAGCACAGTAACATGCTCAGATCCCAGGGAAGTTTGTAAAAATGGCAACTATAGAAAAGGTTTACCTGTAAACTGACTACATCTGATGCTGAATCGCTGACAGTCCATAAACACAGGAACCCCACAGTGCCGTTTTTTTTACACCATCACTTTACAGACTAGAACTGTACTCCAAGTAATGACATTTGGCGTCACTACATTCCTCCTGTCACTTAAACTGGACACGACATCCTACTCCAAACTCTTGCATCGGTTTTGCTGGTAAACATTTTTCTGAGCGTCACCTGGCTGCACTCCATGGATGGACAAACTGTTTCTTGCACAAAGAGAGCCACACACACTGCAACTCCTCACTCACAAGTATTCCCATTGACGTCGGTGAAATTATAGGCAAAAATCCGAATAATGTAAGTTTACTTGTGCTGAGAATCAGGCTTTCATTTTTCCCACTAGCTAGCTAAATAATCACCAGTTGAGCATGGTTTGCCATAGTAATGAATCCATCCACTGCAGAATGTGCCTTGTGCTGAGGTCTCGGATTCAAATATTTTCTCCTTTCACTTTCCCCTTCTCTGTAAGAGTGAAATTCTACCCAGTGGACTCTCACATCACTCAGGGGTCACTCCTTTGCATAGGGGTGAATTTCACCCTCAGTCTTGATAGTGAAACCATCCTATGCTAGCTTTACAGTAGCATCTAGTGGTCCCAAGTCAAGAGCCCATTTTACTAGGTGCTCTCCATCTCAAAGAGCTTTCAGTCTAAACAGCGAAGACAAAGTGTGGTAGAAAGGAAGGATTATTCTCCTCATCTTGTCGATGGGGAACTGAGACAGTCTTAAGACTGGGATTTTCAAAGTACCTAAGGGAATTCAACACCAACTCCCAAGGAAATTCCCTTTGGCACCTTTGCAAATCCCTATGTGATTTGTCCAAGGTCAGATGGGCCTTGTCTACCTGTTTGGTGGCACGTAGGGCACATATTGTTACCCACCTCAGGGAAAAGCAGGCTGTGTCCACACTGCGAAGTGTAGCTAAACACAGCCATGATAGGCAAGGGGGGAGACAGTAGGGATAGGATCTGGCAGCTCCCTACTGCAGGGGCCTTCCCTCACTGTAGGGAGCTGACAGAGCCTTTCCCCACTGCCGCCTCCCTGCTGGAGCCTTTCCCTGCAGCAGGGAAAGGCTCCAGCAGCAGGGAGGCACCAGGACACCGCACTATTAAAAACAGAGGATGGGGGCATGGTGTGTATGTATAGAGAGCTCTGTAGGGTACCTATCCTAAGGTTCTAATGCGCCTTATTCACCAAATAGTGCCTCACCATCTACACTACCAATACCCATGCTAGGGGGCATGCAGTACTCTCAATGCCACCATAAGTCTGGAAGAGCTTGGAACTGAAGTCCTTAACTCCAGAACTAGCCGCCTAATTCTACAGAACTGCAAAACAAGTTTTTAAGAGGAAAACAGTTAATCACATGGCCAGCAAAATGCTGCTAGTTTGAACACGTCAGAGAAGATACCAAACTCAGCAAGCTTTCTGCTACTTCTTCTCTGTTATAGAATATTTTATTTTCATGGTTTGAGAGCTATATGGAGACACTCAGGCTAAGTATGAGCAGAGGAAAAACTGTTCAGAACAAACAGCTCTGATACATTAGAAGTTTTTCATAAATACTAACGACTATCCTAGTTATATCTAGCAAAGGGGTGAAAGAGGAAAAGTAGGAGGAGAGAAAGCAAAAAGAGAGAGCTAAAGAAGGCCATATCCTTTATGAAATGCTAGAATTAGTCACCTAAGGCCCTCATCCTGAAAAGATTATCTTTAACTTCCGACACTGGGAGTTGGCTTCCATGTGACTACTCCCTAAGTATCCTATCAAGAATGAGAGCTGGCTGAAAATTATTCACCGAAAGTGATGGGATTTTGGATGGAAAATTGCTTTTTGGTAAAAGTTGAATTTTCCCCCCACAATTTGTTCAGTCAAAATCAAACGTTGTGTTTTTTGGTGACTGGAAATGGAAATAGTTTAGGTTTTCAGTTTCTAGACAAATGTTCACTTTGACATTTTTTTTTACAGGGTAGAAGAAAATCACTTCCTGACCAGCTGTATTAGGCGCATATGCACATCTTTGCCTTAGGCCCTAGCCCTGCAAATCATGTATGCGAGTTCCTTTGTTTGAGCAGTCCCATGGACCCCAATGAGAAACTCACTTAAGGAAAGATTTTTATTCACACGTGTGTTTTCTGGAACAGTGGACAAGGATTGAAGCCGAGATCCTCTCCTATTTGAACACCTCACATTGCAATTTTGCAAGCTGTTCAACTGTTTGTTTTGTGGGTTTTTTGGTTGGTTGGGTTTTTGGTGTGTGCTTTTTAAAAAATCTGCTTCAGTTATCAAGCTGATTTTTAGAATTGCCTTTCTAGCTGGTTCCCTAGCTCCGCTTTCTTATGACAAGAGAATTCTCCCTGTAGTGTTGTCTGCTCCCTTATTAGAATCCCATTGCCCATGACTGGTTTCCCCTCTTATTTCTTCCAGTTTCTTAGATCTCAGGTCTGTTTCCTTGTTTTTCAGTCCTTGGTGTCAGAAACCCTTGCTGACTGATTAATTTCTAGTGGGCAGGGGGGAGAGTCTCTTAGAGAGTAGCATGGTATTAAATAGCTCCTTTTGATCATAATTAAGTTTCTCTTGGACTTGTGCTATAAATAGCTGCACCCTATTGATTGGATTGTCTGGCCTGTTTAGCACACTGTGAAGTATCTTTTATAAGCATTTACAGTCTTACGGGGGGTGGGAGGGGGAGTTCTGTTTCCCAAATCTGCCTTTTCTCTTGTTTAAAGTGACTTTATTCCCCACTCAGGGAAGAAGCGGGGCACACATGACTTTTTTTTTTTAACTAAATTCTATTGCTTTCTTGAATTTCAAAAAGCCACACTCCTCTCAGATGTTTCAGATAAATGCCTTTTAACGAGCCGTAATGCTCACAGAAAACTTTGCAATGCCTTCCATTTAGTGATGCTTCTGCTGATCTGTTCTAGATGTTGAGGATTTGTCACCCCTCATTATTTAGAACTGCAGATATTTGCCTGCGGCAGGCTCTTTGTTCCTTCCAGTGGCTTCTGCTGCTCTTTCCCCACCTGACATCAAAACTATCATCTTGTGGCACCACAAATGGCCTCAGAGCTCCAAATGTGATGCCACAGATGGAGTGGGATTCTGACGTCTGGTGTGGAGCAAAAAAAACAGGGGAAAGGTGAGAACAGAGAGCCTGTCTCTGAGCAAATGTCTTTCATTATAAATAATGAGGGATGGAGAATGCTGAGTGCCTCTGAGTAGAAGGCTGTCAGAATCCAGGCAGACGTCACCAGCTACAATTGCTATTTCTCCTTTAACCAAGTGAAACTTTGTAACCATATTTTGCTTAGGGTTTGCCTAAATCCCCGGCAAACCTCCCCCATCAAACCCACTCATTCTAAATATCTGCTGGCAGATTGTCCCTTTATTCTGCCTGACTCCACTGAACATCCTCTCCTAATTGCTAGTTGCAGCCTTATTGTTGCTGTGAATTCTGACAGCTGTATTTCAAGGTCCACCAAGGTCACTTTGCGCCAGGTAAGCATCCAGAGATTCCCACGGTGGATTCCTGGTGTGTTTATCTCACAGGCAGTCAGCTGGTGAAGGTGTTAGTCAGCGGCTGGCTCCAACACCTCCTGTGATGGCTCTCCCCCTTCCTGATGTAAGGAGAGGTGGGACATGCCATGGCAGGGGCATGGCAGAGTGAGACTCCATTACACCTTGACCACTGGCAGGGGAGTTGCTTGCTATGGGGTTGGAGGGGGCAGTTGCCCCCCTAGATCTTGGTCCCCCCGACTTTTCATAGCTCCTTGCCAACCAGCACTATAGTGTCTTCTCTTGGCTTGTGGGGTGGACCAGGCTGGGGCTTGTAATTGCCATGTTGTGCCTGCCAGCCAGCCAGCAACTGTGGTGGCCTGGGCTGGAGAGCAGTGCAGAGTGAGAGGAGTCCTGATCTCTGCCCTGGGCCAGCCATCAATGAAACCCCCCCCCTCACCCGGCCCTCCACCATGGGTGCCAGAAGGACTGCAAAAGAGCAGGTGGGCTCAGGGCCGCCGGGGGGGGTGGGGGGTGGGCAAGTGGGGCAATTTGCCCCAGGCCCTGGGCCCCGCAGGGGCCCCCACGAGAGTGTTTTGGGGCCCCTGGAGCGGGGTCCTTCACTCGCTCCGGGGGCCCCGGAAAACTATCACGGGGCCTGGGCCTCCGGAGCTTCTTCCACTCCGGGTCTTCGGCGGCAATTCGGCGGTGGGGGATCCCTCCGCCCCGGGACCCGCTGCCGAAGTGCTGGGTCTTTGGCGGCGGGGGCCCCCCGCCGCCGAAGACCCCAGACCCCCAGAATCCTCTGGGCGGCCCTGGGTGGGCCAAGCCAAGTCTCAGTGTTACTGACTGAAATTTGGCCCACATGCCCCTCCATTATGTCATCAGGGAAGGGGCTCCACCAGGGGCCTATTTAAAAAGTGTGTGGGGGGAATGGCCCTTCCCCCCCCCCCCACACACACAGTTCTGGTGCCCTTGGCAGCTGCTGCCCCCCACCTTCCCTGGGATAGGACCAGGACACTACCTCTCGCTCCCCTCAGTGGGGCAGCAGAAGCAGGGATGCTGACACAACTTTGCCCACTCAAGAATCTTTTTTTGAAATGATGCCCCTGTCCACTAGTGAAAGGTCGATGAAGGTGGACTCTGGATACAGTGGAGAATCAAGCCCTGAAGTGGTGTCAAAGTACAGTATATAGGTACTCGCATTTCTCTTCTCTATGCCACCAGTCTCCCTTCCTCCCTGTGGCCAGCATATACCCAGTGGAGTTCAGCACTCTTAGCATAGTCTTGATCCAAATCCCTTGAGCAGAGTCTCATACAACCCCCCAAAACCCAAGCGTGAGTTAACGTGCAATCAGTGGGAGTTTGAGGCTTTTAGAACAAATTGTGGTCTGTTAACCATTTTAAAACCAGATAGACTCTGAATATGAAACTGAAATGAAAATATGGCCCACTGAATGGAAGAGGAAAATCTTTTGTCCTCTCCATTCCTATAAGGATCTAGAACTTTTGATTGAGGAATTGCATCTCATTTTCCATGTGCATACATATTATGATAAACTTTGGACTGAAATAGCACCTTTCATTAAGGAACTCAGACCTCTTACAAACCTGGATTAAGTACATCTTGGTCTTTTGCTGATATAGCGGTACTGGGAAAACCCTCCCAGAGTAGATGTAGCTTACACCCCCGCCCCAAAAAAAGCTTTAGGCAATATAGTTTATACCGGTTGGGGGTGGGAAATAGATTATACTGGCAAATCCCTTTTATGCTCTTGTATCGCTCTTGTAGGGCTTTTGCTGGCATAGAAATTTCACAAGACACACCCTTAAACAACATAAGAACACAAGGACAACCATATTGGGTCAGACCAATGTGTCCATCTAGCCCAATATCCTGTCTTCTGACAGTGGCCGGTGTCAGATCCTTCAGAGGAAGTGAACAGAACAGGGAATTTGTCAACTGATCCATCCCATAGTCCAGTCCCAGCTTCTGGCAGTCAGGCTTAGGGACACCCAGAGCATGTGGTTGCATCATTGACCATCTTAGCTAATAGCCATTGATGGACCTATCCTCCATGAACTATCTAATTCTTTTTTTAACCTAGTTGCACACTTGGCCTTCACAACAACCCCTGGTAACAAGTTCAGATGCTAACTGTGTTGTGTGAAGTGCTTATGTTTGTTTTAATCTTGCCACCTATTAATTTCACTGGGTGATTCCTGGTGGTTCTTATGTGAAGGGGTAAACACTTTCCCCACAGCTTTCCTGGTTTTATAGATCTCTATCTTATCCCCTCTCCCCCTTGGTAGTCTCTTTTCTAAGCTGAACAGTTCCAGTTGTCTTAATCTCTCCTCATATGGAAGCTGTTCCATACCCCTAATTTTTGTTTGCCTACTCTGTAGTTGTTCCAATTTGAATATCTTTAAGGTGTGGTGACCAGAACTGCATGCATTGCTACACTCGCAAAACTTTGTAAGCATCGACTTACTCTAAACTTCAAAACACCCTTTAGAGGGAAGGGTAGTGCTGTTAAACCCATTTTATAAATGGCTAAACTGAGGTCCGTAGAGGTTCTGACTTGTTTGTCACAAGTCATTGGCAAAACTGATAACAGAAACCCGGAGTCCTGATTCCCACTCCCCTGCTTCAACCACTAGACATCAGTTGCCAACTTTCACACGGTAAATAAGCCCCCCGACTTTCACAATAAGCCAAAAAATCAAGCTAATCCCATTTCAAAACAAGCCAATCCCTAAGAACCCCAACACTCTGACTAGATCCCCCAGCGTGCAGTCTGGGACTGTGGTGGGCACACTCTGCACCCCTGACTCTCTCCCTGCTTGCTCCCCCGCTTGCAAAAAAAAGCAGCAAGCTAAAAACTAGCCAGCAAGCAACTCTCAAGCCAATTAAGCCAAAACCAAGCCCAATTTCTGCATGTTTTTTGCAGGTTTGGCATGTTTGGACATCACTGTATTCCCCTTACTTTTTTTTTTAAACAAAGCAATACATTATGTGGGCCTGTTGGGTTATTTTCTTTAGCACCATTATTCTTGGGTGATTATTCTGTGATTCCTGTTACAGTCTAAGAATTTAAACCATTTTTAAAAATTCATTAATGCTGCTTTAGGTTGCAGACACACTACTGTGAGCTCGTGTTACTGGCCAATCAAGTAGCACTGCCATCCTATTGCCATTTGCTTCACATGTCCTGACCATGCTGGTTAAGGACCAGACACTCTCTGCTCATTAGGATTACAGCAACTGTCTGAAGCAAGTTTTATGTAAATTGCTGCCAGGTTACATTTGGGCCATGTCAGGGCAGATGAAATGGCTTGTAAGCCGATGTGACATTGTGTAAGAGTGTCAAGTGTCAGAACGCAACAAGAAGCATCTGAAATGCCATAAAGCCATTAATTTAGGCAGTGAGTCAGAAGGGGAAAGGGAATCCGATCCAAGCATATCAAAGAGAACAGGAGGTATTTCTCATACAAAGCAGATGAGTTTTAACACTTACAGCAATGCCATGAGCATTTCCTCTTTTAGCCCACCCTTTTCTTAAAAAGATCAACCCGGCCAACTAAAGCCAGAACTCTGGCCAGTAAGGAAAGTTTTGGTATGTTTGACAATACATTTGTCCGGTTAGATTCAGAGCAATACATTATCCTTCAGCAATCTCAGTCACTTATTTGAGCTGTTGGGGCTGCCCTACGCTTAATGGGTCTGATTTTTTTTTTTCTGTTGCTCAGTACCTTGTGTGTCTGAAGTAGGTATAATGCCTTACCAGGTCTGAATGGCAGCATGTTAAACTCACTTCACACTGGCGACATAACTGCACAATGAGTCAGGCCTTTAATCTTTCTTATGCTTATATCTTACCATGCATAGCAGTATGATGGTTTCCTATCGCTTGTCATATCATACACAGAACCTACAAGAACATCCTTCGCTCCCACCTCAATCTGTCTTACTCCTGGCTCTACACAGTAAGGGTTAAGACTGAGTAGGCACTCACTGGAGTTCAGTACTTCTCACAGCAGGCTTAAGATCTCCTTTGAGTCAGTATATGTACTGGCCTATCTTCAGCTTACTTAACATAGAATATAAGTTAAAGAAAAACTATTTGATCTTCAGAGGGGAAATTAGACACCTATTTCTATGCTGCAAGAGTGTTTGCGTTGTGGTCCCCAACCTTTCTAGTATGCATCTTGCTTGTAATTGCTTAAAGCTGACAGTCATGTTGTGGTATTTTATCACCCAATGATAAATCCATGCAAGGAAAAAATAGCCAGTGAACAAGGATTAGGTGGATTGTTTATGAATTTTAAAGCTGGTCTTAAGTGGTGGACAAAGTAGATAATTTACATTGATTATTACCTCTGAATATCAAGAGCAGTATAGCTCAGACAAATTGCCATCTGAAATGCATGGCCATAAAATGCCTGGTCACTTTACAAGGAAATCTCTGATCAGTTTAGATTCCCCCCCACACTTTGTACTTGCAAGTGCTCTGAGCAGAGCTGGGCAAATATTACACAATCTGCTAGATATATTAATTCAAATTTTTAAACAATGTCATGTTCACTGTGTTCCCATGACCCGAGAGTGCAAAAACTTGACTGTTCATGTCCCCCTAATATTTTGGCAAATTTGCAAGAATACTAGTGAAAAGCAAATAAGATCAAATTATGTTTACCCAAAAGGCTCATTCCTGAAAGGAACTGAACATTGCTATAAACTCCTGAAGACCTTCAGCTTCCACTGACTTGGGCCTTGATTTAAGGAAGTACTTCAGAATGTGCTTGTGTGTTGCCTTGAACAGGGATGCTTTCCTGAATTGAGGCCTTTAATGGGAGCCAAGAACACACCACACTTTGCAGGTTCAAAACCCCAAAGCTCATTTTTTACCTGCCTGTAGAACAGAACATTTTGAATTGCACCTTTGAGGCCAGATCCACAATTGATGTAAATCCGCATCAATGAAGCTTGATGTGTATATCAGCTGAAAATTTGGCCCTTGGAAATCTACACTCAACTGTGCAATTTAAAATTAAAATTTGGTTGGTTAGATAAGTCATCCAGCTAAAGCATAGAAACATAACTAATCCATCCAGGGTAAGTGAATAATCAACACAGCATCTTTCAAATATTCTTTGTGAATACACTGCACACCAATAATTCACTGGAAAAATCTGCAAAAAAATCTGAAAAATGGATTCATTTAAAACTTCTGCAGTTTTGTGTATGACCCTTCTGCAAACAGAAAAAGTGAAAATAATCATATATGCTATTTATTATGAATGCTATTCAGGGCACCATTTAAAGATACGCTAAAGTGATTTCCTGAACTGGGACCTCTGTTCCTAAATTTTATGTAGGTTGGCTTTTCTGTGGGTGACTGAGGGAATAAATAGGGAAATGTGTAGAAAATCCTTCCCTAGGGTATGAATTCTATCCAGTTTACATATCTGTGGCCAAATATTTTCAGGAACTGATGGATTGCTGCCCATGAGATACCTGGTGCTTGATTGGGAGTGGGTAGAACATGGAAGCCAAGAAACCACACATCCACCAGTGTTCAAAAATTATGTATCTACAAAAATGTCTTCTGAATAATCTGCAGACCAGGTGGCTCAGTGGATATGCAAATAAACAGCATAATGAAAGATCTCCAGGGACATTACATTAGTCATATCTCTAGAACATGTTGCTCAACAGATAATGTGATTAAACACACACTGTCCCTTTGAATAGGGCTCTCATGTATGGAGTCTTCTGCTGCCATTATCAGGAAGAGGTGTTTGGGAATGAGGATTTTCCAAAGTCTTTCATGAATTGGCTTTTATAGAAGGGTTTTTTTTTTAAAAAACCCAAACCAAAAACCCACCCTGATTTCATTGGCCAAAGATTGTTTGTTCATTTAGATAATGGTCTGCTAGAAAGAAAAAGGAAAGACTTATAGGAACAAACTGACCCAGAGGCAAATACTTCTACATTAGGCAAATCTGATTCATACCCCAAGGAGAAGATCTATTAAATGCTCTGTGCTGAAACAATGATTTAAACTCCCTAGAAGCAATGAGGCTAGGACAGCCCATGATGGGCCTGATTCACATTCCACTCAGACTGAACGTTGTTGCTCAACAGTGACTTTTTCAGAGTTGCCCCTGGTTTACATTGGGTGGGATGAGAGGAAATTCATGCTGGCTGTATCTGGAGTGTTCTCCTGTGTCTAGTTCTCACATGTTTAAGGTGAGAAACCACATTTTCAACCGGGGGGAGAAAATGGGCCAGATCCTCAGCTGGTGCAAGTCAGCTTGGCTTCACTGAGACTCTCAGATTTAAACTGGCCAAAAATCTAGCCAGTCACTTGCTTTCATCTGGCTTTTAGTGTTTCAAAGTCTAGGGGCTCTCACCTTCAGTTACAAAGATGGCAATAACGGTAGAAGTCCTCTGCCAGTTGACACCGGCTGTTCATGCTTTCAAGACATTTGCTTACCCTGCAGTCAGCCTGCATAGTGATACTGTCTAAAGTAATGAAAAGAACAACACTTGCTATTATATTCTGCTTCATGCACCGGAGTTGTTGGTGCAAATTTGGGACATAAAACATTCCTGTCCTTGCTGAAGGGATCCACTTTCCTGACCAACTCATCCTTGATCAATGCTTCTTTAGATCTTTAGCTTTTAGTGGAAGACCCAAAAGCTTGTTTTATCTACTTGCATCATGAACAACAACAAAAACTTACAGTAGCTGCACCTTCTGTTGCCCTTGCTTCCATGTTAGCCAGGTAAATTGCAGTGAGTAGCTCATTTATTATTCCTGGACTGTGCCCACAAACATAACAGACCAGGTTCTAAGTGGGTGTGAAGTGCTGTAGCTCCATTAAAAGTCAAATTCTATCCCACCTTACAGAGACCGTAAGAGGAGCTTTTTACTTAAATCTCTCACATGCCTGATTTTCATTCTCTTTATGCCACTGAAGTCTTTTCTTCAGCTTTTTGCCTTGATTCTAACTAACCAATGATGTCTGTGTTCACCATCTGCCACTATGGAAAGTGCCAAGTGTTATTTACCAAGGACAAACCTCACCTATCTTGATATGTTTAACCATCTAAAAGGACTGAATACCTAGTGAAACCACACACACTGAATGGGTCAAATTAACTACTGGTGTAACTCCAGTGATGACTGTGTAATCATGTTGTGGGATTTGGCTCCATGTCTTCTAACTTACAAATCAATCCATCTCCGAACACCAGCTGATATGAAAGAGAAGAAAAGTGGTATCTTGAACAGCTACATATCCGTTTGTGCTTACAATCTATCCGCATTTAGTCCACTAAGCCTGCAGCAGTGGCCAAGTTTGGGAAAAGTAAGCAAATCCACAAAGCATTCCTTGTTGTTCTGGAACACAACAGCTGTGATGGTATTTAGGTAAGCACAGTTCTCAACTTCTAAGAGCTGAGCAGATACAAGATCTGTTTCCATTCAGCATGGCTCAGGGATGTTTTAACTTTGCTAAAGTTTTTCTACCCAAATATAAGCATGGCGATACTGGGTCAGACCAATGATCCACCTAGCCCAGTATCTTGTCTTCTGACAGCAGCCTGATATCAGACATCTAGACTGATATCCAAAGGAGATTGGTGACCAACTCTCTCTCCTTCCTCAGACCTCCTTTGAAAATCTCAGCCTTAAGTTAGTTTTCCCCCCCTAAACATTAATTTCTACAAGTACATTATCAGATACAAACAATGAGCCGGACTTGTTTTAGCACCTACCTCCAGCAGACTAACAGTTAACAAGCAAACCAAATCCAAACCATAAGCCTCTCATCTCTAGGCAAGAGTAACACACATTCTACATAGCTCAAACTTTATTCATAAGTCACTGGATACCGTAGGCACTATGGGGAAGGGGAAAAAGGAAGAGACTCTTAAAACTAAAACCCAGATTTTTGTGACTAGAGGGGATTGAAATGTTTCATCTACACAATTTTTTTGCCAAAAAATGGCAGATTTTTCATTTTAGTCAGAATGTTTTTTAGATTTTCTATAGAAGGAAAAAAAACGTGTGAAGAGAAATTCTGGGGTTTCAGTAAAATTGTTTGGTTTTTGTTGACCAAAAACTGTCTTGGAAAACTACAACATTGTTGTGGGAATTAATATTATTTTTCAAAATTTCCCATGTGAAATTGGCTTTTACACTCAGTTCTATCTTGACTGCTTGTGTTAATTAGCCATTTTGTAAGGCCCCTGCATTTCAGTAAATATTTTCAAAGCTGACAACGGCAGATAAGGTTGAAGAGTGGTGGTGAAATTTTGAGATAAAGTTTAGGCCAGTGAATGCTGGGATGTCCGTTAGTGCAGGTTTCATTGTTATGGGGAGAGAAAAGGGGGAGAAATAATGCAATACATTTTTGCATTTCATACAGTTCCATCCAAATAACTGCTGATTAACAGTAAAATTAATATTCAGAAATCAGCACATTGACATGATTACATGCAATCCGTTTGGATTTATCACCTCAACAGCTGCAGAAGTAGATGAGATGCTAGAATCTCTGGGCACAAACTATTAGAGCACTTTTTCTTATTGATTCAACCTCATCTTTGATAGATGAGAACATAATATTGTGCCTAAAAGATGGGTGGAAAAAGACTAGATCTGTAGGGTGCATTCTAGCCTGGATTGCAAAATGTGGGGTCACAGCATTATGCTAAGTGTTTGGATACTTTTGTAGCCAACATATCATAAAAGGGTAAATCCAAGAACACACAAAAATGGTTTTTGATACAACAGTTCAAAACCTCAGTTTTTTTATGGATTGATTCTCCACTGCCTTGCACTTCCCATCTTGTGGGATCATTTCCTGCAGAGTAGGAGAATTTTGAGTTAATCGGTAAAAATTTCATAAGTTCCAAATGACTTAGGAGAACTAAAGCCCAGCCTTGTAAATGGGAATACATAATACAGGGTAGTGGAGAATCTTTCCTGTTGGATTCAGATCTGTATATTCAGGTTCCGTGTATAAATGTTTTATAAAAGGTTAATAAATAATAGATATTATAAGCAGGTTACAGACCATGAGAAGTATGTGGTGTAAATGATTATAAATGCACCAATAGATTGTTATAAGCCATGGGTTTAACCAACCATTGGCTTTTATAACAAATTCAAACAACTGATTACCTATTTATGAGAACATCTATTAATCATTTATTAAAATGTATAAACTATTTTATAAATGGAACCTTAGTGTAAAGTGTGACCAGTCAAGTGAAAGAAATATGTTTAAACAATGGATAGATTAAGCAGAAATGAAATGGACATAATTGCTTCAATAGTTAACTAAACCCCCATCTGCAGCCTTACTTGAATAACAATTTTTCTGGCAAAACCTGATATATCTTCTTCCTGGCCTTATGCTATTGAAGATGCATTAATTACAACACTTCGTTATTGACTTATAAATCAGTTTGTGGGAAGGAATCAATTTCTGTTTTTCTATTTTACTAAATCATTTTTGGCAGTTTTCTTTGAGAGCAGGAAATTGCTGACAAAACAGCTGACTCACTGTGACCTTAGATCAGTCACTCCCATTCTGTGGACCTCCAGTTTCTCCATCTGCAGAATGGAAGTAGTTCTATTTACCCGTGTCACAGCGGATTTCTGAGCAAAACGCTCATAATTCTGGGTTTCAATGTATTTTTCCCATATGATTTTTGTTCACCACTTTGGCAAGCTTTGGGCTCAATGGTTTCAGCATATTTGTCACATGTTGATGTTTGATTCCCTGAGTCACCAGTACTAGGAATATGGCTTGTGACATGACTTTTCCCATGCAACTTTTCCAGCTGAGCTCAGTATAAATTTGGAGCTAGCACAGCTGCCTCTTTGCAGATGTCCAGGATGAATGCAAAGCTTTGCAGAAAACTGATGGGCATTCTGCAGGCCACTAATGCTTTATGATCCCCTGTTGAATTTAAACCGAAGTTGATTTTGAGAGAATAATTTGAGAGCCTGTTACCAAATGTTTGTAAAGTATTTTCAGATTCTCAGCTGAAAGGTACGATGGAAGAGCAAAGTTACCAATATCCCTACTTTGTAGGAGGGATAAGCACTTCTTCATTTGATCATAATGATAGCTAGCACAAAGGAAAACGATCCAGTTAGTCTTTGCATCCCTCCCTAAGGGTAGAATTGGGTTGGGGAGAGCACCTGCTGGCTGAATGTGTATATCTGCTGAACTTGCCTACCTCCCACCCCGTGACATTTTTATCTGGTGAACTAGTGTAGTCTCTAATTTTTCCCACCCACGTGCGGAATGAATTTTATGTGCACCAATATGGAGGTGATGTGTCACACATTACCTTCATATCAGTGCACATAACAAAATTCATGTGGTGGGGGTGGGGCCGAGGGGTTTGGCGTGTGTGTGGGGGTCAGGGCTGGGGCAGAGGGTTGGGGGGCTGGGAGTGTGGGCTCTGGGGTGGAGCCGGAGGTGATAGGCTCAGGGCTGGGGCAGAGGATTGGGTGCAGGGGATGAGACCTCAGGGTGGGGCCAGGCATGAGGGGTTTGGGGTGCAGAGGGTGCTTGGGCTACAGTGTGGAGAGAGGACTCCCCCTAGCTCTCTCCCTGCAGCAGCAGCACCTGGGGCACCTCTCCCTGCTGCAGCAGCTCTGGGGTTGGGGCTGCAGCCCCTGGCCCCAGCAGGTCCATGCTCTGGGAGGGCCCAACTGTGGCTGGGCCCGATCTGGCCGCGCTGCCCCAGCAGGTCTAGGTGACTCGTCCACAGCTGGGCCTAGGCTGCTGTGCTTGAGGCTGGCCTGGGCCATGATGCAGCAGAGTTGGGGCTGGGAGAGAGGCACTTGTCCTGGGCGGGTTCCTTGAGCACCTGCATGGCACTAAATAGGCTGCATGGCCATGCAGCTTACAGGGAACTTTAGTGACTATGAGTTCTAGCATGGTATTGTGCTCCGCCATCATGGTAGTTCATGGGGGAGGGAGGGACATCTCCCACAGGGCCAGGACGTGGCAAATTCCCTTTTTTCCTACAAAGGTTCATGTTTCAAAGAGATTCAATCTCTTATCCCTAGAGACACACATGCTCTCAGCACAATCCCAGCAATGCTGCTTAAGGCAGGCAAAGGGTAATCAGTGCAGTTACAGAAGGCAGTGTAACATAAAGCGGCTTGTCCCATTCCTAGAGTGCTCCAGTTCCTAGAGTCAATGCAACAGTTAATCCCTATTACCTCATTATGTTGTAAGATAGCACTGGCACTCAGTTGTGCTACAGTGTGAGAGGCCATGTATTCTACAATAAACAAGTTAACTAACTATAGTAGTATAGCAGCTGCAAAATGTTCATGTGTATCTGCTTTCTACATGCTGTTGTGGTGATCATTGAGTAGAGCTGTTTGCCTATAGGTTCATTGGCATTGCCTCTCTGCAGGAGATAGCTAATTCACTATGCACATTACCTACAAATTTCCACACTACTTTTTTTTCTGTAGGGATTTGGGTTACTGACACTTTATCATAAGTGTCACACTATAGATAAAGCATTCATCATGCAAACAGATTCAGAAAAAAGCCCTGTCTTTCTCTGACCATTTTAATTGTTGACTTAATTTATAGTATAGTCAAGTGACTGACTATAGGTGGTTTCTGCCCATGCTTTTTTGATATTGCTTGGGGAGTGATTAGTACTGGCCTATGCACAAAATTCAACAGGTTTGTAAGATGCTTTAATAAAACAATCTTGAAGTGAGAATTAGACGTTTGGGCCATTTACGGGACAGCTGAGGAAAGCACTGATAAATGTGAAATATTAAGGATGAGCTATATCTCCATGTAGGATGTGCAGTCAGGAGGCCCTCACTGTCAAAGCATTTTACTGTCAGTAAACATGCCTCCTTGTAGCGGGGTGGTCACCCTGCTCCTGCCCTGAAGGGCTTAAAACAGCCCTGGGAGAGGGCTGTAGCAGTGGAGAAATGCTAGGCTGATTGGGGGGAAGCAGCCACAGGTGGGGCCATGCCCCAATCAGGCCACAGCCAGCCCTATAAGAGGGCTGAGGGCCAGAGACACAGTCTCTCTCTCTAGTTCCTGAGAGAGAAGGACCTGGCTGCCTGGGAAGCTGAGGAGGGTACCTAGAGTGGAGCAGGGCTGGGGAAGGGCAGAGGAGCTGGGGAGCTCTAGCCTGAAAAAAACCCCAGGCTGCAGGCCTTGCTAAAGGCCTAAAGCAGGTACTAGGGTTGCAGAAGTGCAGCCCAGACAAAGGCAAAGGCAGCAGGTCTTAACCCCCCTGGCTGATGAGCGGTTTACAGACTGCCCCAGTGAGCGGGGGCTAGATGGAGACTGGCAGTAGCCACTGAGGCCAGGTGGAGATAGAGGGTTGGGGGTTCCCCTGGGAGAGGAGACCCAGATTGTAGGTTACTGCTAGGGCAGAACCCTGATGTAGAGGGGCACGGGGGGCCAGCAGCAGGTGAGACATCAGCCAGCAGAGGGTGCTCCGGAGCCGGAAAAGAGCTAATTCCCTCGACAACCAGCAGGAGGCGCCCCACCACACTCCTAAATTAAAAAGCCGATTGTTCAAAGATTGCTCTTGGTCAGTCCTGACAAGACCAAGGGGCCGGATTCAGCTGTCAGTTGCATCAGTCTTATGCTGGTGTAACTCTGACTCTAATGGAGTTACTCCTGATTTACACTGGGATTCGGAGAGCAGAATCAGCCTTCATGAGACTATTATTCACAGCTATGAAATTCCAAAGTGCTGACAAAGCTGTCTTCTAAAAAATCCTAGAAGAAAACAGAATGGCTGATGGTTAAACCAGAAAGGCTGCAGAGATTCCCATTAATATCCAAAAATTTAGGTGCTAAATTTTCATGTGAAAAAATTGAGCGTAGACAAGCCTATATTTACTTGTGAACACTGTTTACACACCTATTTACCCAGTGAGGTGTGCATTTAAGGGGCTGCATGCACAGATGTGAACACACATTTTTGAAGGCTGAATATCTTCTCTGAAAATTCAAAAAGACCTTGGCTCCTTTCTTCTTCCCAATTTTAAATAGTTTCCTTTAGCTCCTTTCTCTCTACAAATATTTCATAGCTATACACAGATTCCCCTTCTTTCTTCATGATCGTTTACTGCCCTTCCTACCTACTCTATCACTGCCTGTTACCATTTAATAGTGTCCTGCATACTGAATCTTAACACTGATCCCAATATTTCTAGTTGCTCTTAATGTATACACCAGGATTTTTCCCTACTGGCTGGTACCACCACCCCACCCCTCCCAACCCCAAGCTCTGCCAAACTTAGAATGTAGAAGGCAATTTTAAGGTATAATGGCCTTTCTTTTAATGCCTGCAGGTCTGGGCTCCTTTTCTTTTAGTCCTTTTTTTCTCTTCCTACCCAGCACATGTATAGGTACATAACATCTCAGATCTTAGAGGGCAGAGATTTAAATGTCTGACTCAAAGGATTATGCCTTTCTTCATAATAAATCCACCACAATATGGCATGGCTGTCAGATTTTACTCAGGCGAGTCCCAGAGACCTTTAAATTGGCACCCGGGCTGAAATATCTTCCAAGCTCACAAAAGTAAGGTCAGGGTTACTGACAGACATGCGAGGATGTACAAATATAGCAGCCTTGGCTTGCAGTCTCTGTGGAGACCTACTGGAGCACAAATCTTCAAATGTTCCAGTTTAATCTGTGTACCAAATCTGGTGAGATTCAGGATCGTTACTGGCTGCTTACCAGAGTGCCACCATAGTGCAGATTGGAACATCCGCTGATAAATGGGAACAGGAAATCTCTTACCTTCCTGGAAAAGTTAGGGGGAAAACAAATAGGAAACAAACAGGGATTTAGTAAGCTAAACTGAGAAAATCTTGGTTTAAATTTAACTTTTACATCACACTGGAAAATCTATGGAGTCAAAACTGCCATAAAGAATTACAATTCAGGGTTGTTGTTTTATATCACGCTTTTTCTGACCATAGCGAAAGTTCCAAGTACCAGACTGCACTTGTAGCACATGTGGAACAGCTGAGGATGGAGAAAACGATCCAACCCAGACCAGCACTTAAGGAGGCAAGTAACTGAAGAAGCGCTCCGTGAAGCTCCAAAGCTTCTCTCCCAATAGAATTTGGTCCAATAACATCTTACCTCACCCACCTTGTCTCTCTAAGTAGCTCCTTATCAGTCTCAGATGCAAATAGTCCACATGCCAGTGACTCGCATGCAGGACTTTCAGGACCCATGCACATGTCTAAGTCGCAACAGTGGCATCCGCCATAGGAAGGAACTGGGGCTGAAGGAAGCAAGGGCAGTGACAAGGACAGATTGATGTCATGATAGTGCCCGCAGCCACCTCCTCTTACAACCTAGCATGCTGGTGAGGAAACAGAAAAGCCATCGGGGAAAATGCTCAGCAGAGGCATGTTGGTTTTGAATTAGGCTGGCAAAAACACTCACTTTCCACACCGGTGTGTGTGAGTTGAAGCTTCTCACACTTGGCCACCATGTAGCTTCAGAGCCTTAATGCACCTCTGAGCAGACAAATCACTTGAGTGCTTTTTCTGGCATGATGGGTTTGCAGATCTGACTCCTGCATGAGGTGGAGCCTGTGTGAATATAGGAGTCCTAGGGAAGACCTATACTGTGACTGTTTCCTCCAGCATTACTTTTTTCTTTGATAAGGCTGATCCAGTCGTAAGTAGCTTCCGATCATCCTCAAAACATATCTGGCCAACCAGGGCTGTGAGGAGTGTCAGTGGTGTGGGGGGGGGAGGGAATTATTAGGAATCACTCCTAGCTGTATCCTCCTTCGTGCTTTCTCCTGGTCCTCCTACCCCAAGCCTGTGCACTGCTTCTGCAGTATTTCTAGCTCCTAACTAGATTAAAAAAAATCCAGGACCCCAGCTCTGGTCCTTCCCACTTAGTGCAGTGTGGTGCACTGTTGATAGCCCATTGTTGACCTATGCGGAATGTTGATCAGTCCTCCGTGCAACGTGGTACTGGAAGTTGTTAGGGCGCGCCCTGTTCCGACACCTCCTGGCAGTGTGCCAATATGCTCCGAACAGGATTTACAGCAGCCAGGAGTGTTTCATGAAACTAAGGCTAATGAAACGGCTTATATCATGGGTTGGTCTAATTCATCCAGTTAATGCACACTGCATGCCTAGTTTCCCCTTGTGTCATGTTATCTTTCTTTATTAACAGCAGTGTGTGCCATATGTATTTTTTACCCATGATGATGTCAACTTAATAGTTCAGAGCAAAAAGTTGTCTCCTGTTCAAGTTGTCTCATGTCCATGTTTCATCTCCTCTGCTTTAACGCCAGATTTTCTCCATGCTAAGCCTACCTCCTTGTTAGCCCTGGTCACATGCTAATCAGTGAATTCATTAGGGCTGAAATCCACCTCCCTTCCCCTACCCTCCTGTGCAGGCTAGCCCAAGGCTTTTGTAACTCTTAAGTCCTATTTTGTGGACTCACTTGAGCTGAAAGGGGATGTAATTGGTGCATACCCCTTGCATTAGCCCCCTGGAGAAAGGTCATTTTTACCCAGTTTGATTAGTTTTGCCATTTCTTCACCCAACAATTTTTGTCTAATCAGCTTTTCTGGGATTCAGCCAACTCTGCTACTCCTGCAAAATGTCTAAAGGTGGGCTGGAGTCCTTTGAATCAGGCTTGCTAAGACTACAATATTGGGCGTGCCAACTAATTTCATCAAACGAAGCACAGCTTCTGATTCACTAGAACTCCTTTTACTTCGTGATGGATGCTAGCTGGACTGTAGAACAGACGGCTGGGCAGCTGTATGTAGGCAGGGATGCGAAAGAGGCACCAAGCAAAAGTTGTGATTGCCTCCTGCGATCCGACCCTGATTCCCCATCTGTACGCCATTCGAGTGGTCTTGCAGGAAGTCTAAAGCAATTATGTATCTTCACAACATGTACATGCCAGAAGCTAAAGATTTCAAATTTCCATTAATTATGGAGAGATCTAACACTGAGCTTGACAAAAGGATATCTCGCTGGTGTAATTCTGGTTGAGAGACAGGGCTTTAAATCTTTCTGAACCAGCAGAACAAGTGAAATGGTCTGACAAAGGAGGAGATGTGTTGGCAATAGTGCTTCGTTGATTCATGCTCTAAGTGGTAAATTAAAGTTCCATTTCCACTGAGTTCAGACACTGATTACTAGGAAAAGGCTCTTGTACAATAAAATAACCGAGGTGCCAGAATGTTAAATGCTTAGCCACCTACTCTGGTTTCTTCTATAAAGAGAGCAAGAAGTGGGAGCTTTGTCAAAGATCTTAAGCAAACTGCTCTGAATAAAAGGTCAAAACGACAGAAAACAGTCAAACTCAAGATTCTCAAAATGAGAGGCTAAATTAAGGGTGAATTCTAAAATTCAAGGCAGAAGAAGAGTAACTAAGCAACAGAATAGGAAATCTTGACCAAGTTTCCTAGCATTTTAGTTTGACTATGGGAAATAGTTTACTTCTGCCAAAAGCAGACTGGAAGGACACGTGGCTGGGTTCTTTCCCTTCAGCTAGAAAACTCTTTTATTATCGTTACTGTAGCACATAGAAACCCTAGTGATGGGCCAGGACCCAATTGTGCTAGGTGCTGTACCAACACAGAACAAAAGATGTATTATTGATTCCAGGTGTCTTCAAATTGCACACTTCTATCCCTCTTAATATACAGCCTACTAATATGGCAACACATGTTGTGACAAGGGCAAGGAAGGACTACAGTGAAATGATCTTAAGTATTTTCCTTGGTACAAACACGATGCAGGGGGACTGAATGACTCAAATGATTGGTTGTTGAGTTAAAACCCATTACCTCAAGGCTTACAGTGTGAATGTAGCTGAACCTGGTAGTAAACGGAAGCTTTTCTCATCTGATGGCTGTGTCCACACAAGGGGAAACTTGATCACTAAGTGTACTTAAAATATGAGACCATGTGTTGGCTATGGTGTAGAAGTGGTACACCTCTACCCCGATATAACGCGACCCGATATAACACGAATTCGGCTATAACGCAGTAAAGCAGTGCTCCGGGGGAGTGGGGCTGCGCACTCCGGCGGATCAAAGCAAGTTCGATATGATGCAGTTTCACCTATAACGCAGTAAGATTTTTTTGGCTCCCGAGGACAGCGTTATATCGAGGTAGAGGTGTATTACAAGGAAAGTTGAATCCAAAAGCAGTCATACCAGCAATATTCAAACTTCAGGGAAACCACAAGTTTTTCCAGATAAATGATAGATTTGCCCCAGATATAATTCTACCAGAGATCAGATAGAAGCACTCACGAGAGCCACCACTGTGGCACACACTGAATAACCAACAGCCATGATTACTTGATTCCAGGAGCCATAACAATCAGTAGGGCCTCTGTTTCAGGGCCCCTACAATATAGGTTTCAGAGCCCAGTAGCTTGATTCTGCAGTGTTGGTTTCTTTAGAAGTGACCGCTCTTTTCGCAGGAGCTTATTGTGGAGGTAGACCTGCCAGATTTCCTAAAGGGTAAAAGCAAAAGCTGATCTGGGTTTTAATTTTACCACAGATGGCAGGCCAAGATTAAAGCAGCAGGCTTCCCTGAGCTATCTAGTCAATGGCTGTCTTTCAGCCTAGCAAGGACGTATGCTCAGAAAATAAGATTGAATAGCTGCCCATTTTAGAGGGGAATTGTTACTTTCCTTGGTACATGAGAGTAAAATATTCTCATCTGTCAACTTGCAACAGAGATATGATCAAACTTAAAATTCAGTTACTGATGATAATCCCCAAAACCAGATCCTAATATCACATACATGAAATCTCCGTATACAATTTCACACGGGGGTGGAGATTCATCCTGTACTTACAGAATCCAATAAAAAATGCTCAGGCATCACTTTATTAAAGCTGTAAACCCTTTTGGTATACAGCTTCTCTAAAAGGCAGAGATTTGAATTCCCATGTTTCTTGCTAACGGTCAACTAGGGCTTTATTGTTCTAACACTAGTACCCTCTGACTAGAGACTTGAATGAAATTACAAATCTCCGTCTTTTTTTGGTTACCCTAACAACTGAAATTCAAATGGTCTGGACTATGGTAGCTGAATGTGGTCTGACGCTAAATTGACTGACTTGCTGTGTGAACCTGGGCAAGTCACTTCTCTTTCTGGGCATCTGTTTTCCTTTCTACTTTTATTTTGCCTATATAGACTGTGCGCTATTTGGTGTAGAGACTCTGAATGCACCTCTGAGATTATACCTGAACCATGCTGAGAGTCCCAAAATTGCCATGTGAAGAACTCCACAGAATTCCCAAGGATCTATTTCAGGACAGAACAAGTTGCTTTCTGAACCTCATTCTCTTGCAGCAGAGGAATGTGTCCTGTGCCACACTGATCTGCCTCACTATTTTGTCCCTTTCTTATCCCAATAACTCTTATTTGATATACAATTCTTTGATATAAAAATCAAGAGACCAAAGAATAAACAGACTATAAATATTCTGTAGAAGAAAAATATAAAATTGACTGCAGTTAGCAAATATTCAGTTTGTGAACTGCTCAAACACACTGAAACAACTCAACTCTTTCTTAGTTAACAAACTGTTATCAAAAGCCTGTAGTCCGCTTTCTCCGCAGGTTAAAAAGAAAAAGCAATGATCTGGAGACCAGGAGTGGTTCTCTAATAACATGGACGTTATGTTGCTTTTGAGTCAACAACTCTGGATGGCTAGTGGCTATCAAGTTTCTCTTTGTGCTGCTGTGTGGGGAGGAAAAAATGGCTTGGAAAGTCAGGATGAAGTTAATTTGGGAACTTAGGTTGTTTGTGGACCTCCTGTCACTTACATGTCAAATTACCTCACTAAGGCTAGGTCTACACTATGGGGGGGGGGGGCGACCTAAGATACGCAACTTCAGCTACGTGAATAGCGTAGCTGAAGTTGCGTATTTTAGGTCGACTTATCTGGCTGTGAGGACGGCAGCGAGTCGACGGCGGCTGTGCCGCCGTCGACTCTGCTTCCGCCTCTTGCCGCGGTGGATTTCCGGAGTCGACGGCAGAGCCATCGGGGATCGATTTTATCGCATCTTCACTAGACGCGATAAGTCGATCCCCAATTGATCGATTGCTACCCGCCGATCCGGCGGGTAGTGAAGACGTGCCCTAAGTATATGCACCATGATAAGGATCTAGTGTTCACAATAGTAACATTGTGTACTACTTGAATTTGGGACACCACTTGTTACTCTGGAAAGGTGACTCAGTGCTTAGGCATACCATGGTACTAGGGGTACCTAAGGAGTAATGGGGTGAAGTTAATAAAGCATGTAGTAGTCTGATTTCTACTAAAGAGAAAAGTTAAGTAAACAGCTGGACTCCCACCATTTCCATTGGGAGTCTCAATTAAACTGCAGAATATACTGTATTGAACACTGCACCAGCCAGAGGTAGGAGGGCAAATGGATACTTGACCTAATACTAGGTCTTTTCCTTTTCAACTTCTATTTATCTATGACGCACACAGTGTGAGACTATAGTGTTCCTGCCAGAACCCTCCTGTTAGCCTTGAGATGCAGCCAAAACCAACCTACATTTCCTCTTACTGCCAAAATAATGAACAGAAGAGCATTCTCAGGGTATTTGCACTGGCAGTATGAAAACAAGTTCTATAGTGTGATATCTCCCTTTATGGTGGTCATGCTACATTAACAATAAATAGATAAATAAACCTAACATCCTCTCAGTTCCTAAGTGAAATTCGGTGGCAACTCTACTCGTGTGTACTTCTGCATGGATTGGTAACAAAAACTGTGATCAGGTGTAAAAAGAACAGGAGTACTTGTGGCACCTTAGAGACTAACAAATTTATTAGAGCATAAGCTTTCGTGGGCTACAACCCACTTCTTCGGATGCATAGGCCCCTTCTTCAAATCTTAAACTATTTTAAGGGCTCTTATAAAGAGGATTCTGATCACTTGTTCTCCATGTCCACAGAAGGTAGAAGTAGTAGGAATGGGCTTAATGTGCAGCAAGGGAGATTTAGGTTAGATATTAAGAAAAATGTTCTAACTATATAGCTTTCTATCTAGAAGTACCAAGGGAGGCTGTGAAATCCCCCTCATTGGAGGTTTTTAAGAACAGTTTAGACAAACATCTGTAACAGTCTAGGTTTACTTGGTCCTGCCTCAACATGGGGGGGATGGACTAGAAGGGACATCAAGAGGTCATCTAGCCCTATGTTTCTATGATGAAATTAAAACAGAATTATGCTGATTTATCCCAGCTAAGCACCTGGCCCAAAATGGCCAAAAAATAACCAAACTATTTTCCAGAATGAAAATAGGACCTGAGGTCTGATTCAGTTCATATTTTGGGAAAAGTTTAGGGCCAATATTTTTTAATCCATTAGAATTGTAAATAAACCTATTAAGTGAGCTGGTCCATGTCCCTATCAGTGCAAGAATCTTCCTGTCACTGGCTGACTGGCCCCTGTGAGATGAAATGGGGCCAACCCCACCCTTACTATATATAATTAGCAGCCTCCCAGCCTGAGAGTCTGGGAGTAAGAGTCAGACGATAGCATGATGGACACCCGAGCTTGATAAAAGGGCAATGAGAATTCAGTTAGCATGAGGAGCTTCAGAATGCATGTTAGATTCCTATGAGAGGCTGTGAGGTAGGGTTTGCAGGGAAGTGCTAGGAGATGGTTCCTGGGAGAAGAGACAGATGAAATCTGCTAGGGAAAAAAAGATCTCCAGGGAGAAAGCCCTGAAAGGCAGCACTCAGCTAAAAGCAAAGAACTCTTTAGGGCCTGGAAGAAGAGTGAAGAGTTGGGAAGAACTTAACGGTAGCCCAGAAGATGGTCTGAAGTATATGTTAGATCCTATGACGATCCGGGGAACTACAGGCCAGTCAGCCTCACCTCAGTCACTGGAAAAATCATGGAGCAGGTCCTCAAGGAATCAATTATGAAACACTTAGAGGAGAGGAAAGTGATCAGGAACAGTCAGCATGGATTCACCAAGGGGAAGTCGTGCCTGACTAACCTAATTGCCTTCTATGATGAGATAACTGGCTCTGTGGATGAGGGGAAAGCAGTGGATGTGATATTCCTTGACTTTAGCAAAGCTTTTGATACGTTCTCCCACAGTATTCTTGCCGCCAAGTTAAAGAAGTATGGGCTGGATGAATGGACTGTAAGGTGGATAGAAAGCTGGCTAGATCGTCGGGCTCAACGGGTAGTGATCAATGGCTCCATGTCTAGTTGGCAGCCGGTTTCAAGCGGAGTGCCCCAAGGGTCGGTCCTGGGGCCGGTTTCGTTTAATATCTTTATTAATGATCTGGAGGATGGTGTGGACTGCACTCTCAGCAAGTTTGCAGAAGACACTAAACTGGGAGGCGTGGTAGATACGCTGGAGGGTAGGGATCAGATACAGAGGGACCTAGACAATTTAGAGGATTGGGCCAAAAAAACCCTGATGAGGTTCAACAAGGACAAGTGCAGAGTCCTGCACTTAGGACGGAAGAATCCCATGCACAGCTACAGACTAGGGACCGAATGGCTAGGTAGCAGTTCTGCAGAAAAGGACCTAGGGGTCACAGTGGACGAGAAGCTGGATATGAGTCAACAGTGTGCTCTTGTTGCCAAGAAGGCTAATGGCATTTTGGGCTGTATAAGTAGGGGCATTGCCAGCAGATCGAGGAATGTGATCGTTCCCCTTTATTCGACATTGGTGAGGCCTCATCTGGAGTACTGTGTCCAGTTTTGGGCCCCACACTACAAGAAGGATGTGGAAATATTGGAAAGAGTCCTGCGGAGGGCAACAAAAATGATTAGGGGTCTGGAGCACATGACTTATGAGGAGAGGCTGAGGGAACTGGGATTGTTTAGTCTCCAGAAGAGAAGAATGAGGGGGGATTTGATAGCTGCTTTCAACTACCTGAGGGGGGGTTCCAAAGAGGATGGAGCTCGGCTGTTCTCAGTGGTGGCAGATGACAGAACAAGGAGCAATGGTCTCAAGTTGCAGTGAGGGAGGTCTAGGTTGGATATTAGGAAACACTATTTCACCAAGAGGGTGGTGAAGCACTGGAATGGTTTACCTAGGGAGGTGGTGGAATCTCCTTCCTTGGAGGTTTTTAAGGCCCGGCTTGACAAAGCCCTGGCTGGGATGATTTAGTTGGGAATTGGTCCTGCTTTGAGCAGGGGGTTGGACTAGATGACCTCCTGTGGTCCCTTCCAACCCTGATATTCTATGATTCTATATCCTGGGGGCACAGAGCAGAAGCAGCTTTTGTTTGCTTGGATGTTTGTTTGAACTTCTAGTTGGACTTCCCTTAGCCTGGGAGGGGTTAAATGTGTTTAGTGAGTTGGCCAGAGAAGCAGTATCACCAACACTGGCCTGTGTGGAGGAGTTTGAGGTGGACCCCACCAGTAGGAATTTGAGGCAGGGATACTGCAGGGCACCCTATGACATGTGGGGTCACTCTAGAGGTAGTGACCATGTTGCACTTCCTCACAGCACGTTTATAGTGTCTTGACTTTTATATTAAACAACACAAACAATAGTGCATCTGGGGACACTTAGTCTCGGTTTTTCTTAGTCATCAGTCTATATTTTTTTCTTAATTTTCTCAGAGCCCTCCTAGCTATATGCCTCCTAACACCCTAAATACTATGCATCTTTAGTATGTGCACACTGTCGCCATGTAACATCTTGGCCAAATTGCAAATGTTGAGCTTTTTTAGGGCCAGATATTCAGCTTGTGTAAATGGGCTTCATTGACTGTTAAGGAATAATGCTAATTGTCGTCAGTTGGTGACCTATCCTGTAGTTATTCCTCATAAATCAAACCCTCTGGGCTTCTAAACAGTTCTTTATTGCTCTCCTCTGAATTCCCTCCAGTTTGTGAATATCTTATTATGAACACTGGCAACATGCTTAGCACAGAGGAAGGCACGGTCCCTGCCCGAAGGAAGCTATGCTCAAAATAAGCTAGGTGGGTGACTTGGTGGGGTAGGTAAGCTTTCAAAAGCACCTTACATGACTTAACATCCAAAGGTGACCTAAAAAGAACAGGAGTACTTGTGGCACCTTAGAGACTAAGGTAATGATGAGACTCGGGCTCCTTACTGCTTGAGTTGCATTTGAGAATGGGACTGATATGTTTGAAGATTTTAGCCAGTTTCCAAGAATCTGCCTGTGCTTCAGTTCATGTGCAGCCATGGATGGGGAAAGATGCCATGCTCCCCTCTAGTACCAATTCCAGGCCAATTAGAGTGGAGC
This sequence comes from Terrapene triunguis, assembly GCF_002925995.2. Taxonomy (NCBI): domain Eukaryota; kingdom Metazoa; phylum Chordata; order Testudines; family Emydidae; genus Terrapene; species Terrapene triunguis. The sequence continues at coordinate 2,286,137 of NW_020665277.1, forward strand.
TCAAATATTTTATGGACGTCATACATGAGGATCTGTCACTTCAGTACCGAAAGGGTTAACTTCTATTGAGATCTGGTCACAAAGGTGGTGGAGATCCAGGTCTCCTGGAAAATATTATCACCATTAGTAATGACCACCGCTCTCTTCACACCATCATTCAAATTCAATCCTGACTTCAACTGGGTGAAATACCACAAACAGCAAGGAGGCATAATTAGTTATGACTAATTTGTTGCAGGACATTTAACATTGGTTTCCCCTCCTCCATGTTCTTACTGATAGTGGCTACTGTGTCCCTTATTTTCAAGTGATCTCTGTAAACTAATTACTTTGTACTGGGTCAGTGCTGTTATTAAATTATCATTTTATGAGGCTAAAAATAGCTCAGATTCAGTAAGCAAACCAATCATTTCCCTTTCTCTCCAGTGAGAATACAACATTACGGTTATGAGTTTCTCCTATGCTTGCAATGGTGCAGACAAGAAAGGAAGAAATAAAGAAGCTTTGTAAACTAGGTTAAACCACTTACTATAGACATTTGCCAAGGTTTTCATTGGTGTTCCTGATGGCTGTATTATCATTCACTTAGCAGATACTGTAATTTAGTCTTATTCATAATTTACCATTCACATCATAAAATTTCTTGAGAAGAAAATGACAAGTTGTTCGTTCTTGTTACAAAAAAATTATTTATCAAATCAACAAATAAAAAACCCCACCTCATAGAGATCAGTATTTCCAGTAGGTTAGAAAAGAACTCGGCGGATTTAATAGGTCCATCCAAATACATTTAGCACTAGTAGAGATTTCAGTATTTGGGAGGTGCTGTGGATTATAAATAGTCAAATTGTGATGCATGACTGGGTTTTCATCCATGTAATGCAAAAAAAAAAAAATTCTCCTTGTTTCTGATTGAAAACCAATTTCACAAGCAATATCTGTAAACTCATTAGTGGGAGACAATTCATGTCCATTTCATACAGGATGAAGCTAGAGTCAAGAGAATGAAGCCTCAAGAAAATGAGTTCTTCATATAGTTCTATCAATTTATTGTTCTGATTGGACTTCCTCTGTTAAATTCAAGCTGTTCTTTGGCTTTTTTGCAGTGTAGGAAATAGCAATGGTAATGACATTTTAGAGGCCTGTATTACAAAAGAAGTAGCCCCCATCTCCACCATCTTTCTATCGGCTAGGTTAAATGTGTGAGGCAGCATGCATAGATTTTTTTTTTTCCCAATTCAGTTTAGTGATACTTGGTCAAGTCCTGACACATAATATGATTACATGGACCAAAATGCAATGGGTTCCTGGAGAATCCAGGGAAGAATAGTCCATAAATGATTTGCTATTTTCTGTACTTTTCCTGCTACCTTGAATTTATATAAAGTGAGTGACAGTTAAAATCAGATTTAGTTTCTGTTACTTTCCATCAGAGAAATAACTTCAAACAAATCTTCATTCATGAGGCATATACCTGGCAGTCTTTTACAGGAAATGTGGTCAGTATTCAGTAGGTGTATGCTACTCCATCTGTCAAAGGTCTGCCATTAGGTATTTAACATTCTATTATACTACTTAAATCTGATCCCACTTCTTCCCTGTGGTTGAACAGCAAGAAAAAACCCATCAGCAAATGAACACTGTTGATGTTTTGTTCATTTCTTTTAGGCATTTGGTTAAATGCCATCTCTCATACATGCATCTATAGTGAGTATAGGATACAATCTTGAAACAAGGACAACAACAAAATCCTGCTCCAGCAGCAAGCTGGTGATATCAACAGTAAGACATTCCAGATCTTTCATCACTAATGTGAAGTGACATAAGTCAAGACAATTGGCGTGTGTCAAACAGTCATATGTATGTTCTTCATTTCCTAGTTTTTCTTAATATAAATGGCTGATATTCTTTGGCAACTCTATCTATCACAATATTCTGGGGGTTTCTCACCTTTTGTCATCTAGCTGTACAGCAACATTTTCTGCTGAGCCATTATTAGGACTCCTTCTCTGCTGATTTAGGTACTGATCCAAAACAATCAATGGAAGTCTTTCAAGGTATTTTGCACCATCAATGGGTAGATAGTATCCATAGCTGGGTAGGTAACACCATATTAGGAGACACTTGGAAGGGAATACCTTCATGGGGGAAAAGGCAAATTCAATCTGATTGTACTTTTAATTCTTGACCAGTCTGCTAAGACTGCCAACATCTAATTATTGGGTGTGTAACACTTACCCTCCAGGAACAGGACTGACACTCAGCAAATCATAGGCCACTGGACAATCTCTGTTGATCTAATGAAGAGGTCATTACTGATCTGTGTTGGTTTTGAACCAGTGTGACACTGAGATGAAAATCTGTATCCTATTTTTAATCCCCAGAGGAATCAGGTCCCATTTTTGGCAAGACAAAATTGGAGTCGAGAGAGAGGTGGGGCTAGTAAACTGAAAATCTGATGAAAGATTCCTTTTCCAAACGAAAAATCTTCCAAGAGCCCACTTTGCATTCAGCAAAACACTTTGTCGTGAATTTCAAAATATGTAAAACAGGTCAACTTCGTGAAATTTTGCAGAATCCCCATGGGTGCTGATACTTAAAGCAGCAAAACAGTAATTCATCCCTAAGCAGTGAGAGGGTAGACTCTTTAAAAATAAATAAATAAATAAATAAATAATTTCTTAGCATTGACATGCCTCTGTTACCATTGAGGTCAGCAGTGAAACTCTAGAAGCAGAGCAAGGCCAATACTGACTGCTTTTGAAGGTACCATCCATAGTGTTTAAGAAGCAGAGGATATTGTACCATAAGAACTCAGTTTCCCATATTGCTGAGCAAATAATTTGCCTCACGTAAACTTATCTGATTAAATCTCATTTTTGCCTGGAGAATATCTGATAAGGTAGCAATTTCCTCCAATTTATTCAATTTTTTCCCATAAATTAAGTTTTTCCCTTTCTGGATTGATGACTGGCAGGTCAGTGCATCAGTATTAGGCACCTGGCATGCAAAATTCAAGTTGTATTTGCTTGTCATTTTTTCAGACAAATTCAGTCTTGACATGTGCTGAGCACTCCAGACACAATCTAGCAAAACATGTAAGTACATGCTTAGCTTTAAGCACAGAATCATAGAAATGTAGGGCTGGAAGGGCCCTCGAAAGGTCAAGTCCAGCCCACTGCATTGACTCGGCCAAGTAAACCTACCATTTCTGACAGGTGTCTTTCCAATCTGTTCTTAAAAACCTCCAGTGTTGGGGATTCAGCAACTTACCTTGGAAGCCTGTTCTGGAGCTTAACTATCCTTAGAAAGGTTTTTCTAATATCTAACCTAAATCTTCCTTGCTGCAGATGAAGCCCATTACTTCTTGTCCTACCATCAATGGACGTGGAGAACAATTGAACGCCATCGTCTTTATAACAGCCCTTCACATATTTGAAGACTGTCAGTCCCCCTTCCCCCTGACAAAGTCCCTGCCAATGTGACCTAAGGGAAAATTCCTTCCTGATCCCAAATTTAGTGAGAGTCAGCCTTTTTTCTCAAGACTAAAGATGCCCAGTTTTTAACATTTTTTTCCCATAAGTCAGGTTTTCTAAACCTTTTATCATTTTTGTTACTCTCATCTCCAATTTGTCCACATCTTTCCTAAACTGTGGCACCCAGAATTGGACACAGTACTCCAGCTGAGTCTTCACCAGTGCCAAGCAGAGTAGGATAATTACCTCCCATGTCTTACTTACAATACTCCTTTTGGTAGATTAGCCTTTTTCACAACTGCATCACATTGACTCATTCATTTTGTGATCCACTATGTGCCCCAGATGCTTCAGCAGTACTACCACTTAGCCAGTTATTTCCCATTTTGTAGTTATGCAATTGATTTTTTTTCTTCCTAAGTGAAGTACTTTACGCTTGTCTTTATTGATTTTCATATCTTTGATTCAGGACAATTCTCCAGTTTCTCAGGTTGTTTTGAATTCTAATCCTGACCTCCAAAGTGCTTGCAACTCCACCCTTCTTGGTGTCATCTGCACATTTTATAAACATACATCCACTCCATTATCCAAGTCACTAATGGGGGGGGGGGGGGGGGAATTGAACAGTACTGGATCCAGGACTGACCCCTATGGGCTCCACCAGATACACCCTCCTACTTGGACGGCAAACCATTGATAACTACTCTTTGGATATGGTCTTTCAACCAGTTGTGCACTAATTTAATCTAGACCACATTTCCCTAGTTTGCTTATGAGAATGCCATTTGGGACTGTACCACAAGCATTACTATAATCAAGAAATACCTTGATTACTGCTTCCCCTCTTGTCCACTAAGCAAGTAACCCTTTCAAAAAAGGAAATTAGGTTGGTTTGACATGATTTGTTTTTGACAAATCCATGCTGGCTAGTCTTTGTACCCCATCATCCTTATCCTCATAAGCATGTGAGTATCCTCATTGATAGCCATGAATGCTCAGCACCTTGTAAAACTGAGCTCTAAATCATCACACAAGCATTTCTGGCATGAACTTGTGCGTATCATTTGAGAATTTGGTTTCTGTGGATCCACTCGAATGTTAATGAAAGAAAAATATTAAAAGACCACAACTGAAGCAAATTCACTTTATGTTCACAGAGAATATTGGGCAGTATTCATCCAGACCTTCTCTCCCACCATGCTTATTTTCAGAGAGGCCTGAGACAATTAGTTATTTAACTTTTCAGTGGGAACTGGGGGTTAGGATTTCCAGCATCACCCAAATGAGTTAGAATCATTGACTTTCCACTGGGACTTGTGCTCCTAACTCACATTGGCCACTTTGAAAATTCCAATCCATATTCTCTGTCCAGGGAAAGCTTGCAGATACCATGATGCATGCAATATGAAAACCTATTAGCATAGAACAGAATGTAGGCCAGGGCATGTTTTTATTTGTACTAATCACTCAAAATGTATCCAGTTGGATCAAATGGATTAACATAAGAGTGCACATTCAGGATCTCTGCATTTGAAAAAAATTGCTGTCTTCACTGAACAGCTAAAAAAAACAACTTAACTTGAAAAGCTAGACTGTTATGGATGAAAATTGCTCTGATGTATTTAAAATCCCATGAAATGGGAATGGTACTCTACCCGCAGTGTCTGTCTCCACTCAAAAATAAAATGCTACTTAAAAGTAAATAACATGTTAACACAACAATGCCATTTATAACAATTGAACTGCCTGAATATAGATATAAAACTGCCTGGATATTGCTAGCTGGCTTGAGCATTGTAGCGCCAAGAACTGAAGAAGAGGCTTGTCTCCAAATATTAATACTAAGGAGCCAGAACTGTGCCCACAGCATTGGTTTAACTGTGCTGCCATTGTGGAAGTGGATGGTCTAGGTCAGCATCTCATACAGGAAAAAGACAGGGTTGTGGCAAAACTCATATTTATTTTTAATGATGTTTGACAAAAGGGTGAAGTTGCTGTCAGCGGTCTGTAGAGTTTCTGCCTGAAGTGGGTAGCTGATTTGGAATTAATTTTGAATAGTTGTTTCCATAATTCAGATTGATTTAAGATGCACCCAAGAATAACACTTTCATTACAAAACCTCCTGAGCAAAATTAAAATCATGCTAAATTAAAAACAGCCTCTCTTAAACCAGGGCTGATGAGCACAGCTGAGGGATGAGGGATGCAGGGTCAGTATAATTTGATTCCTTTTGTTTTCTTCCCTGCTGCATGCAAACTGCTATTGAATCCAAAAAGATGGGTACACTTGCTATGCAAAGAAGCATGCAAGTCATCCTGGATTTCTCAAAACTCTGGCACCTGATTGAGAAATAATACCACCAAAAGTACTCTTTAATATTAGTGCCCCTTCAATGAGACCACATTTTTTTGGTTTATTTTTATTGTGTATTTCCTTATGGGCCAGACTGGAATCTCAGTTAGCCCAATGTAGTTCTGCAGTGACACTACTGGAGATACAATGTGGTCGCTGAGATTTATTAGCATTAACTTCCCACCCCTTGTATGGCTTTTAAGGGAAGCCCCCGTTGACACCTACAAAACCCAGGTTTCAGAGTAGCAGCCGTGTTAGTCTGTATCCGCAAAAAGAACAGGAGTACTTGTGGCACCTTAGAGACTAACAAATTTATTAGAGCATAAGCTTTCGTGGGCTACAACCCACTTCTTCGGATGCATATAGAGTGAAACATATATTGAGGAGATATATATACACACACATACAGAGAGCATGAACAGATATATATACACACACATACAGAGGCCTCTCAGAGTTGGTAAGACAACTCCCACCTGTTCATGCTCTCTGTATGTGTGTGTATATATATCTCCTCAATATATGTTTCACTCTATATGCATCCGAAGAAGTGGGTTGTAGCCCATGAAAGCTTATGCTCTAATAAATTTGTTAGTCTCTAAGGTGCCACAAGTACTCCTGTTCTTTCTACAAAACCCAGATGATCTGATCCAAAGTCCAGTGCAATCAATGGAAAACTCCCATTTATTTCATAAGCTTTGTGTCAGGAGTTAAATATTCAGTAGTACAACTGGTGGATTCTGATGGATGCACCTAGGAAAGGCAACCATCAGAGCAGGAACGTAGTGCTTGGACGTACCCAGAATGAATACATGTAGGCTGGAAATTAGAGGACTGTTTCCAACCATTGGAGGAGTTATGTTCTGGAATAGCTTCCCAGTGGGAGTTGTGAGGTAAACTATCTGATTAGTTTTATGATGGAGCATCAGCCAGTCACCTGCCAGGATCAGGAAGGGATTCCCTCCCACCCCCCACCCCCAATGTAATCTTTTTATCTCCTTCCTCTGAAGCTTGTGGGATGGCCACATTGGGACATGGTACACTGGACAGGCCACTGCTCTGAGGTGGCACTGAGAATTCTCTCAGGAGCTTGGCAGGTGGGTCTTGCTCACCTGCTCAGTCTGATCACTAAATTTGGGGTCAGGAAGGAATTTCCCCCTAGGTTGCATTGGCAGGGACTTTGCAAGTTAGGAGATGGTTAATCTTCCTCTACAGCGTGCAGTGCAAGTCACTTGCTAGGATCATCTAGGTATATTTGACCAAATCAGTTCTCGCTTTCTGCAGGAGCCATGGGCTTTGGTGCACCTCAGTGCCCCCTATTCTCTGCCTGTGGCACACAATAGTTGTCTTCCAAGGGCTGTGATGCTTGGATCTAATTCTGGTTGTTGTGCTTGGTGTGTGGGTGGTGGTGTTGGCCTGTGACAAGCAGGAGGTCTGATTAAATGAGACGGTCTCTTCTGCCCTGAAACTCTGTGAGCCCACTTCATGGTGGGTGTAGTGCACATGAAGCATTCAGTAGCAGCAGCCAGGAAATTAAAAAGTTACACACTCGAACTTACTTTAAGGGGGCCAAATCCTTATCACTCTATCAAAGTCAATGGAGACACACCAGCATAAAACTGGTGTTACAGAGCAGAGAGTCAGGCCTGTGAATTTAACAGCCATCTTTATGGGGATGGAGGTGGGGGAAGGATGTTTCTTTCAAAACAAAAAACTGGACTACCGCTATTCATTACCAAGGGATAAAAGGAGGTGCAAGGTCCTAGCAGGTGTAAAGTGGTGTAACTTTGGCTTCCATGGAACTACTTTGACTTACATCAGTTGATCTAGCTTTCTTCAGTAGTATTAATGCTAGTCAACTAGAACATATGTTAATGCTTTTCAAAGCCTGGCTTGGTTGGTTTGTTTTTTAAATAAACCTTCCTATTCATCTAAAGTGAGCTTATAGTTGAATATTTTACTAACATGAGAAGTTCTTGCGCATTCTAAATTCAGTTTATAAACCAATCTGTTAACAATGAGTTTCCAAGATTGCAAAATTACTCAATTACCTGGATTAAATGGGCAAAAGAGATTTTTCTTTGCTAATTCTTTTTTTAAACACATGATTTCTTCTGGTCAAAACCTATTTCAAATGCTAATTAGAATTTTAAATGCAACTGAGCAAATAATTATAAAATGCTTTATAAAAGCTCTGAGCGCTGTTCAGAGGCAAGCAGCTAACTGGCACATCACTTATGTGGGCAAAATGCTGGCATATGCCACACATAGATATTTTGACTGGGATTTTTGGCGACATCAGTCAGGTAGGGAATTGCAAATACCCTAATTAGTAACAAGTTCATTCCCAACAGAGCCAAATGACTCCTAACTTCAGTGCACCTGGGAAAGAGAAATCCTCGGAGGCTTTGCATGGTTCAGCTGCGGTAATGGAGTCTGAGGCAAGAAATCAAAAAATAAATTGTAAATAGAAAACAAGAACAAAGAAGCAATTTCTCCATGGCCCTCCCTACAATGCCTTAAAAATCAATGACCATTAGACAGGATGGGCAGGGGTGGTGTCCCTAGCTTCTGTTTGCCAAAGCTGGGAATGGGCAACAGGGGATGGGTCACTTGATGATTACCTGTTCTGTTCATTCCCTCTGAAGCACCTGGCACTGGCCACTGTCAGAAGACAGGATACTGGGCTAGACGGACCATTGGTCTGACCCAGTATGATGGTTCTTATGATGATGTTGTGTCTAAATAGCCGAATCATTTTTTAACTTCAGGAACTCAAACCAAGAATCCCTGTCTCTCATCTTTGGGTGTCTTAGGGGGAGAGGCAGAAAGTTGTCTATACGAGCTGTCTTAAATCTTCCAGATGTACACCTCAATATAGATGGATTCTCAAGTGGAATAGAGAGTATGGACAATGGGGGGACATGGCTAGGGCACCCCACACCTCTACAATACATGGCTATTGGAATGGCTCTAGTAGCCAGAGGCAACTTAGAACAGCCTGCAAACTGTATGGAATGCGCATTATCAACATCATTCAATCTTAATAGCATTTATCTCATAGCTTAAAACTGGGTTATCCTACCCCCCCCCCCAGAAAAACACAACCCAGTATTACTATAGCAAAATAAACTAAGGCAGTTCTGTCCCAGCCTCATTTGGGTGCATAGCAGCAAACTAGAAAATGTGGGTAAGATTTGCATACATGGGTGCTGAATGGAATTTGGGACCCCAAGTTAGGTACCTAAACTGAGAAGTTGGTGGCTTTTTCTGCAAGGGAGCATTGCATAACTACACAACATTATGTCAAAGTAGTAGCAATCCGAGGTTCACATTATGAAGTGCCAGCAGAACATGACACTATGACTCTGTTTCCAGTGGTTAAAGTAGACTGAAACTTAAGGAGGCCCCCTCATTACAGAAACCAAAGACAAGGGGGCACGGGCCGCACGGTGGGGCCTCATTGTACCCCAGGCAACGGAGAGGAGCAGGAGCTCCCTTCTGCTTTTATCAGAGAAGGGGGAGCTGTGATGGATAATCTCAGTCAAAGTTTCAGTGTGGAAGGTAGAAATGAGCTGAAACCCATGGCTTCATCTCTAACCTCACTTTGTGTGTGCATGAAATAACATTCACAGATGTGTTGCAATGGTTGTGCCTGCCATCCACTGGCCAGAAAGTGGAGCTGACATGTCCAAGGGGCCTTGTCTCATTCCAGGTCTTGCTGTGTATGCATCTTGCAAGTCACCACAGCTGAGACTTGAACGGTGCCCTAAAGACCTGCTCCCCCAAATGAGCTCCAAAGGTGCCTTTCTGAAGCTGATCCAGAAGTTCTGCAGAGCACGTCTTGGGTGAAAGTTGCTCTTTGAGCTACACAGAGTAATGACTCCTTTCTCTCTAGCACAAGACTCAAGCAAGCAATTGTAGAGCAACAAAGGTTGTTGGGTCTTAGATACCATTAAGTCACATTATAAACAAGATGATGATAGATGGGGTGAGAGCACAGGTTTCTGTCCTCAAGATGTCATCCAGTGTTTTGATCTCATGAGATATGACACAACGCTTTAAAAACTATATCACAGTAATCTAGCTAATTTCAATTCAAATCTACACAAAAAACAGTACTAGAGGTTTAGGCTTTATCTCTTTGGTAATATTTTACACACAGCTGCCGTTGCTTAAATAGAACTTTCCTGCTAAAACTTACAAAGTCCCATTTCAATTCTCTGTAATTTTTTTATTCTTGTCAGCCAGTTTAAAGCACTCATTCAGCTATAATTTCTATGATTACTGTAGACTGAGAACACTTTAAAGTATTCAGAAAGTCTGTTTTGACTATCATTATATGCAGAAAGAAAAGGTACTACATGCAAGAGGCCATTTCATTCAGATGAACAAAACTAATTGTACTATAAAGCCTTATGTACATTTTGTCATAAAGTAGTTTGTGTTAGGGAAGGCAAAGGCAAAGAAATGCAGAGTACATGTACCAGATACATGTGTGTCTGCATAATTTTTAAAATTCCAAAACAAAACACCCCACTGCACCCAATTCTCACAGGAACAGAATGAGAGAAGAAATCCATGACTGATATTAGTCATCTTGTTTAATGCACAACTGGAAGGCCCTCAGATACTATGGTGAAGAGCACAGTATAGGAAATTCTATAGAGTAGAATATAAAGGACCATCATTTCAAAATTGGGAGCTGAAAGTTATATACCTAAGTATAGTTTTAGGAGCTTAAATGGTCATTTTATTCCATTGAAATCAATAGGGGAAAGATGCTCAGAACCTTTGAAAATAAGGCCACTTTTATTTAGATGCCTAAGAACGGATAGAGGAGCCTAACTTTTGTCACCCACGTTTGAAATTTGGCCTGACGGGTATAACTGCAGCTTGTGTAGATATACCCCAGCTAGCTTTACCCTTGGTAGATTATGAAGAGCTGTGAAGATATAGCCGCACAGGCATCACCATAGGCTGGCTATATGAGCACTTACTTGGAGTTCAGGGTGGACTTGTATAGCCCTCAGTGGAGCTCAGGCTGCCCTGGCTTCACTGCTCCAGTCCCTGAGGTAAGGAGATTAGAGCCAGCTCGAGTACAGCAGTCGCTCCCCGGGAGTGCAGTGTAAAGGTACCGATAGACTACAGTGATGCTCAAGAAGGGGGAAAAGTCTACTTTGGTTCCTCTGGCATCATTCTGTTTGCAGATATGTTTTACATTTAGTTTGCAAAAAAAAAATCCAGAGTTTACAATTGCTTCATGCTATCCGCTTTCCTGACAGCTGAATTATAATAATTTTAAAGTCATTGGTTTTGTTCGTACTTAATAGGCATAGGGAAGTGTTTAAATGCAAAAGCAGTTCAGTGGGACATCTGGTCACCAGACTATAAAAGAGAATTCTCTAAGGCCAAATATTAAAAACTCTGAATTTTCCAGTAGGAAACATCTCCCTAAGTACATGTAAACTCAGCATATGAGTGTGAATTATGAAAAGATTGCTTTAGTTTATGCAACTTTAGCCCCTGGAAGCAGCAACCTCTAAAAGCTTACTTTATTTGGTATAATCCTGTCAGAGGATTTGGCTATTCTTCATTTCCCTTTATGAAGGTTTCCGTTCTGAGCACCAGAAACACAAATCTATAACCTTAGCAGAAACAGCCGTAATATCAACAGGAGAGAAATTAAATATGAGCAAGAGTCCTCCAGGCTATATTTCCCATGCTTGTCATATCACATTGGCACCTGTCTGTATGATCTCTTCAAATATTGCAACTGCTACAGCATTATTTTTATGATTATTAAACTCACAAGTAGACACAGCAAAGAGGGCCATTTCCTGTTCAGTTAACAAACCATGTCCTGTAGGTCACTGAATACCTTCAGTAAGGCGATTATCTGTAATGCCTGCTTGAGTTAGCAAACCTGTAATGCCCATTTGCAAGCAGTTAGATACATTATAGTAAATATTACTTTTGCAAAAAGACAAAATAAATCCCAATGGTTTTGTGTAAATCTTCAGGTTGGTCAAATGTGTGTCTGAATAAAAAATATCGGTCCTAGTTCTCAACTGCTTTGCACTTTGTGTTATTACATACACCTCTGCAGAGAGAATGCAGAGTAGTTGTGAAAAGCTACCAGACCATAACATGGGGGCCTGATTCTCCACAGCCTTGCTTCTTGTACCCTACTTTGTACCTGTGCAAAGTTTTTGCAAGGTGGATATAAGTGCTCGTTCTGTTTTGCAACCACTTTGCACAGGTCTAAATGCAGACAGGCTATACCTGGGAGAGGAGAATCAGGCCCATAATAGCCCCCCCCAAGCCTCTGGAACAAATACCAAAGAAACCAATACTTAACCTCACAAAGTAACCAAACTCCAGCGGCCACTGTGAGTTTGCCTATTGACTGACACAAGAAAATGCAACACTTACCCAAGGGTTGTCATGGTTACAATAGTGTACCAAAAAGAAGCTGGTATGCTGGTGAATTTGCTGGCTGAAGACCCTTTCTCTGCATAAAACATCACAGTAGCAAAGATGATGATTGCCATAGTGAGGGAAAAGAGAAGAAAGCCAAGCTCCGAGGCACAGCTCTTCAGCGTGTAGCCCAGGATTCTTAAGCCTTGGGAATGGCGTGAGAACTTGAAAATCCTGAAAACCCTGAAAACCCTTAGTGTTACAAAGGCTCCGCTGACGTCCTCATTGTTGGTCATCACCAAGCCAATGTAATAGGGCATGATGGCCACCACATCGATGATGCTCATGACACTCCTCATGAACCTGTAGCGACTCGGGGCTGCAAAGAGCCTCATAAGGTACTCAACAGTGAAAATCATAACGCAAGCTGTGTCCAAGCAGAAGAAAGCCACGGCGTACCTCTCCCCACATGGAAGCTCCTTGTTCCCAGGCACTGTGCCACATGGAACAGTTTCCACCACGTTAGTGATCACTGAGACCGCAATAAAGAAGCCAGTGACGTAGTAGAACACTAAGGCTAAGGTGCTGGTGTGGGGGTTTTCGAAGGCTCGCCACATGGTCTGCCGGAGGTTCAAAGACGGCATGGACCCTTCTTGGTTGTTCTCTGAGTCATTGTCATCCATCAGCCGCTCAGCGTTTTCCCGCTTCCTGTCTTTGTACTCTTCATAGCAGCAGTCCCCAATGATTTCAGGTAGGATCCCATAGAAGGCAAGCTCCTCGTCATAGGCAGAGATGCACTCATACCTTGGGTAATGCAGCTTGCCAGTTCTGTAAAAGTTTAAAATGCACCTAAAGACTTCAGGGTCCCGGTCAAAAAAGTATTCCTTGGTGTCTTCATTGAAGAAGAACTCCTTTTCTGTGCTGCCCAGGAGCGTGTCCGGGTACCTCTCCAGTGTAGTCCTCCAGGTCTGGAAGCGCCTCCCACTCACATTCAGAATGATCAGCTCATCCTGCCTCTTGTTTTTCTCAGTTGGGGCCAATGGCATAGGGCAGTTGGCCACTGGCATCCATCCTATGGCAGCTGCCCTGGCAAAGGGCAACCATGCTGCTACGCCTGCCGCCATGATGGCTTCAGGCCTCAATATGGGAGAAGACCGTTCTTCTGCTTCTAAAAGGAGTATGGAGTCAGATCAGTTCCATCTAAAAATATAATATAAAAACAGTCAATGGGGGATGCTTTGCCTTCATTATTTGTTTCTAAAAGACAATATTAAAACAACCTGGATAGCGCATAGGAGCTTTGACAACTGAAAAACTAAGCTGTTATAGCCTTCCATTTAGGAGAATAATCATTAAAAGATGCACATGATCCACGTGGGAAGGTTATGGCATTATTATAGATTGAAATTTTGACTAGCAAATGATTCCTCTTTAAAAGTAGCATAAACATGCTAATTTAACTTCCTTACAAACAAGACTAATTCATGATTCCACAGGTGTAATCATATGTTCATCACAGCTGTCAAAAAAGAATTGGGAACTCTGATGAAAAATGCTGGGAGTTCACCCAGTGGGATTACTTAGTACTAAAAACCCTAAATAGATCAAGTTGGACTTCTGTTAAGCAATAAACAACCCTCCAACTACAGTGAAACTTGCACTAAGGACTATGCCCGTTGGTAACCCTCATCTCAAAAAACAAATTACAATCTTCCATGGTTTGCAGTACAATTTTGTTCAACCTTAGTTAGAAACCTCTGGTAGGCTACAGATGGTTTGATGTCCCATGAGTGGTTGCTTGAGACAGGTTTTACGGTACTGAAATATTGCACTACTCCAATGAGCAAGAGAAAAATTCAAACTCTACTGGGCATGGGCCTAGGGAACATTGTTCAGGATGTCTGAGCTTCAGAGGTGTCTGTGGTGGGGTGTGTGAAAAGGAACCCACTGAGGGTTAAACTATTAACAGTGTCTGATCAAAGAAGAGAAGATCAAACTGGATGAAGCATCCAAACAAAACCTTGTCATCTTTCTTTTACCAGAATGTTACCTTGACTGTCTAACAAAGGCAAAAGTCTTTTAACCAAAGGGTGGAGTGCATTCACTATAATGCCATTATTAGAGGCCCATCTAATGGAGGAAAAATATCCCAAACTCAGATCCTCTGCTGGTGTAAATTGGCATAGCTCTATTGAAGTCAATGCAACTACACTGATTTATAACAGTTTAGAATCTAGCCCTGAATTTTCTTGTTCCTTTCTATAGTCAGGCCTCTTGCTTTATTTAACCTTTTTTGTCATTTGTCTATGCTTTCACTTCCTTAATGTTTCTAACACTGCCATACAAATATTTGGTGAAAGATGTCACATCATAGAAGCAGTACTAGGGGACCTACCCAAAGTCTGTTAAGTCAATGGAAAGACCCCCATTGACTTCAGTGGCCACTGGGGCACGCCCTGGAAGCTTCCTTAGGGTAAATAGTATTATTCTCTGTAATTCTACTACAAAGTATCTTAATTATATGAATAGTTCCATTCCAGTTACTGGGGCTGTGGCATTATTGATCTCAACAGGTCATCAAAATACTGAATGAAAAATAGTAGTGGTTTCACCACAGGTTGATTCTGACTAAACTGCTCACAGAAGATGCTTTTCTTGTGTAGTAAGCATTAACATGCTTCATTTTAATACAAAGCATCTTGCTGTACAATTTTGTTTCTAAAGGACAATTGAAATCCCTGGGGCAAGAATCTTACTCGTGCCATAAGAAGTTTGATAATTAGGATGTGTAGAATAAACCGTAGTGATGCTGCTCCTAGAAGGATGCTGTCGGTACGGTAGAGGTACGAGAACCCCTATCCCACATTATTTTATTATGCAGGGTTCGTTCAGCATTACGATGCATTCTTTTGCTCCCTTATTCTAAAAAGTGAATTAGTTCTGTAGAAAGGTGACATGGATACCTTTGGGGACTGGAGTCCTTTGTTCATCCCCAGAACAGGCACAGCACAACAGTATAAACTTCATCCACATGGCTTCAAAAATGTGCCTCAATCCCCAACTGAAGAGACAACCTCTAAGGGCTAGCTGGACCCATCCACCAAAGCTGCCACTTTCTATCGATGGCAATGGTGGATTTTGTGATGAGGAAACTAAAACTAAAGAGAGGCCACCAAGGCTACCAAAGCCTTTCTAAGCTAGTACAATGCCATGGGATGGTAACAACTTCACTCATTATCCAGCTGGGTTAAATGGTGGATAAGTAACCAGGAGATCTAGACTACATATCCCCTTACCTATTCCCTAAGCAATACAGACCCCTTCTATGTATTTTTACCTAGAAAAGGTCTTATTGACAGTGAGGTCATTCTGCTGGAAATGTATGGAACATTCCTGGATTTTTGCAATAACACTGCTTGGGATCCTGAGTTTCTCTCAAGTCCAATGGGGCACCTCCTTACAAACTTCACACCCAACCCTGGGTGTGAGTGCCAGCTCACCTCACTTTGCAGCCAAAGGCACTATAAATGCTTAAATAGTTAAGACAACACTGATAACATTTGTAAGCCATTAATGAGTTAAAACCTTTGATTTATTTTTTTAAAAGTCCTTCCAGGCTGGCCGTGTATATGGAGAAATTTTAAACTGCCACTATCTGAAATGGCCAAGAAATTAAAACACACGAGGTGGCTGAGTATCTGTCCATAAAGGTTGATTACTCAATTACTGTATCTCAGGGGCCTCTTCAGCAGATGGACTTAAAAGTTCCTAATGTATGTGCTCAGGGTTTACTTTTCAGTTGTATTATGTCAGTATCAAAGTAGCTCTGTTTCTTATCCTAGATAAACAACGTGATGGAGTCCCTTTTAAAGATTCAAAAACAAAAGTTGTTTTGTGGCCAATTTTTGAGTGTGTTTATGTAAAGGAGGTGATGTGAGAAGTCAGGGGAAGGTGAAGTAGCTTCATCACTGAGGAATGGTTTCTTTTTGTCAGATTTTCAATCAACAATACCATCAGTGAGTAAAGGAGAGAGAGGTTGTGAACTATGCACACTAAGTCCATAGTGATAACATATAAAACATCAGATTTGTTAGCACCTTCATCTTGCTGCAAATTTCCTGAGGTTCTAATGGAAATACTTGAGTTCTTATAATAGCAAGCAATGGGCTGGTGGAAATATTTTGCACAAGCCACACTATTTTTTAAAGTAAAAGAAACAAATATATAAGCATATGTATTGTATATACATACTTACATACATTGTATATAAGTAAACACACATCACATACATGTTTATATGTATTTCAGTTCTGCTGTAGCTAATTTTCATGTATAATTTGAAAGAAACTAGTTAGTAAAGGTTAGTGGTGGCATTTAGAAAAGCTTGTGTATAAGATAAATGGATTTGGCTCTTTTGACTTAACGTAATATCAACATTATGGAAGCACCCAGACTTAGGGAAAACAAAGTAACTACCCTACCACCCAAACTGTATAAATAAAACTACAAGTCAAGCCTCTTATTTTCTAAAATGACCTTTTCCCTGAGCATGCCACCTTGCTGATCTATCTCTACTGGATGATGTTATTCCAATTTCAAAACACAAAAACAAAAGCTAGGATCAATAATGCATTGGAGGAGAATGTTGTAGAACAAGTTTGTCTTCTCACCCAAAGGTTGGGGGAAGAGGAATAACCAATGGTTTATCTTATTAACTGCTGCTAGCAATGTCAATCTTAAGAGATGCTCCTGGATATTCTTGTGTTAAAACACTGCATACGCTCATGGTGTTTTCTACGACAGAAGCAGATCTGGATAACTTTAACAAAATGATAAGCTATGAGTTTCACGATGAGACACGGATAACGGGAGCAGAGACAAGAGAAATAACCCTCGTCATACTGTGTCTTTCCCCGTTTTTTATCCTTTATGGGGGGTAGGCTCAAGCAGCAAAGATCTTTTCATTTAAAAGGCAAAATATGCCACTCAAAGCTTCAGCATCCTCTTTCAACTATATACTCCCCTCCCACCCATCAAACAATAAAACTACCCGCTCATGTTTGCAACTGATCAGTCAGCGAGAGGTTTACAGCAAAAGCATGGAAAGCCACAGCAACAGGCTTAGAATAAACGCGTGGAAACTTCTACCCTTCCACCCCCGACGAAAGGAAAAGCCCCATCTTGCTGGCTCACAGCAATGCCTTACCTTGCAAGGAAAGAAACTCTCATCCCCAAAATGCAGGGACTGATCTAGGGACCGTTGGGAAAACAATCCTCAGGATAAAGAGTGAATTGTGCTGTCTGCCTCTCAAACCTTTCTAAATGCAGTCAGGAGTAATCAGAAAGTATAATCAGTCCTGGGGAAGTAGGTAGAAATGACTAAACAGCGTCTCCCTTGTTATTGCTGAGGTTGAGTGAGTCTCTGTCTTCCTTCCTCCCCCCTAAGCTTGCTTATTTGGGGGGGGGGTCTTTTTTTTTTGGCATGTCCTTCAAATCCAGCTTTGCTCTTGCTGCCTGGTCAAGCTGGAAATGGTACCCAGTTGCTGAAGAATCCGCTCTCTTAGATGGAGCAGGGATCATGGACTGAGCCTGGAGTCCCCCCTCCCCCCCCCCCCTCTCTCTCGGAGACCCAGAGAAGCAGGCTGTAAAACAAGATGCTGGAGAGAGGCGGTGTGAGCTACCAGAGACACACCAGCAAATGGAGTCATTAAATACACACCAGTCCTGACACTGCATGCTAATGGGCCCAGCACAGGAAGGAGGAGGGGTATGTATGTGGAGGAACTTTAGCGTTACCTGTTAGAGCTTTTCCAGTTTGTTACCAGATCAGCCTGTCCCCCTCCCCATCCCCGCCGCACAGGGGTCTCTTCGGAACAAAAAATAAACTCTCTTCTCCATCGCCTCTCTCAGGAAGGTGGGGGGAGAGGGGCCAAATCTTTCTTGGAAGCTCCCCCGCCCCCCTTTATCAATGCAAATACCCGATCTTGCCTTGCCAGTAGGGCAGCTGCAGCGGGTGTTAGGGTCCGTCCCCGAAGCGGGGCCAATACCTACATGAAAGAGAGGGGCCCGGCGGCCGTGCCATGGTGCGTCATCTCCCCCGGAGCCGCCGAGGGTACTTAAGCCAGGAGGCAGGAGTTCAGCTGCCGCAGCGTCAAACAGCCCCCCATCAGCGCCAGCAGCCCGGGAGTGCCCGGACGGGAAGCGGGCGGCCCGAAGACTCTCGCTCTGGCAGCACTTGATTCCCCAGCATCTTGCCTCCACCTTTCGGGGAGCGCGGGGGCAGGCTGGGAAGTGCTGTCCCCTCCCGGCCGAGAGGATAGGCCTGCCCCTCCCCGCCTGACCTGGCCTTCCCTGGGCAGGAGCCGCGGTGCCCTGCCCTGCCCTGCCCTGCCCTGAGCGGACGGACTCTCCCCCTCGGCCGGGTGCAGGGCGCTACCGCGGCCATCCAGCCGCTGCAGGCATGGGGCAGCGGGCGGCGTGTGCGCCCCGGGGGTGGGGGCCCTAGCCCAGCCGGGCGGGGGGCGCAGGGGCTCGGGCAGGCGCGGCTGCAGCCCCCCGGGCTCGGGCAGCCAGAGGATGCTCGGGTGTCTCCCCTCCGCCGCCCGGGCTCACCGCGGCGGCGCCGCTCCGCAGGCAGGTGGCGCCGTCCCCCCAGCCTCGCCAGCCCGGCGGAGAGGCGAGCGCGGGGCCGGCCGCGTTCAGCACCACGCCGCGGCGGACAGCTCCGGGGCTGCCCCTCACGTTCGGCCCCCGGCTTGGGGGTCCCGCCAGGGTGTGAGCCCCTAACTGCTGCGGTAGTGGGGTGAGCTGCGCCGGGCGCCCCGTCTGCAGAGCCGGCACCAGTGGGGCTTGGGGAGAGTGCAAAGGACCCGCGTCTCCCCCGCAGGGGTCACCAGCTAGAGCCCAGTGGGTGTGGGCAACATGCCAGGTCTGCCCCCCCACCCCGCTCGACAGTCCCCCCAACTGCAGCCAAGGTCTGGCAGCTCCCGCCGGGCTGCCACAGCAAACGGCTAGCAAAGCCCTGGTTTCCCTTCCCTCCACTCCGCAGGGTCAGTGCAGGGGGCGATTTCATCAGGCACCAGAGTGATGGACATGGCACAGGGCCCTGAATAGAGCGAACAGAATCCAGCTTTCCCACAGTCCACACCGAGTTCAGACTGGCCCCGGAACAGCCTGGTAAAACAAAACTACTTGCCGGGTTTTATAACTTCTAGCAAAGACAAACGGAAAGAGCAAACCGAAGAATTCTATGAGCCACTAATGTCTTGAACTGAGGAGGAAAAAAACAAGGAATTTAGCAGAAACTAGTGTCCAGAGGGGCCTCCATTTTTTTAATGTTAATTTTGAGAAACCTGAAAGGGGGCCCCTTACTTCCAAAGGGTGGGTGCTTGAAAGTCCACTTTAAGTTGCTTCAAGTTGGACACCCAAATCACTTTTGAAAATTTAGGCCAGGAGCACTGGATTCCTCATACTGCAACATTGGCCCCTCCACTCCCCTATCCTGGCAGTGTCTAGTACCTGGTGATTCACAACAATAGAAACCTCTGTTAAAGCGCCAGATCAGGAATACCCGACTAACTATTCTCACAGTGACATCTGCAGCAGTGAGCTTATACCCTGAAAAAATCACAATGAAATATTTGCAAAGTAGCTGACAAGGTTACACAGCGGATGCATATCAGTAAGTTTAGAATCCAGACACCAAAGGAGTTGTTTTAGGCAGATATTAATAGATGCATGTAATATGAAACATAAGACCTAGGACCAGAAACCAAGTGTCTTCAACAGCTAAAGACATTTCAGCACAGAGAAATGTCCTGGATCTGTCCTTATTAAATGACATCAAAAATATCCTCTTAAAATGTTTCTGTTTCTCTGCGTCTTTGTCCACCAGCAGGTGCATAGCAGAAAGTTGGAGAATAAACATAGTGAGGTTTCTACTGATTTGAATGATTGTGTTGTGATTTACAATGTCATCTTTTTATAAACTTCTCAGCTAACCTCCTCTCTCTCGTTCCTTCATGCTCTAGCTTCCCTCTCTACTAGCTGTGGCCTGGCTGTGATTTTCAATAGCTTTTCCCCCATGACTCGGCCCCCTTTTAACTTTCAATTTCTATTAAAAAGCTAATTTGGGAGCTCATTTTTAATGCTCCCAATTTTGTATGTTTAAATAGAAAATGAAAGTCAAAAGCAAACTAGCTGCAAATCAAACATCAGTGAAAAACTCTGGTTTCTTTCTTTCTTTCTTTCTTTCTTTCTTTCTTTCTTCTAGCCTAACTGTGGCTCTCTGTAGCACTTCACTTATAGCTAGGCCACTTTTAACTTGCACATGCACTAAAAGAAATGGACAGCATTCAATTTAGAGGTTTTATGTGTATATGTCTTTTATTTTTAAATAAATATGGCAGGCCAGTCGGGGTAAAATATTGTTGATAGCTGCAGACAGACCACTGATGGCGCAAAGAGCAGTAAGAGTTTAGGAAACAAAAGATAGCAACAGGGAAGAGGTGGGGTGTGGGGGCAGGAGAAAGGCAATTATGTGGTCTGAAAATTATATGCATATCTGGAAAACAAACAAAAAAATAAAAAAGGCTGTGTTTCATGCAGAGGGGTGGCTCAGGAGATTGGTAATGGGAGATGGAGTCTTTTTAACATTAGTCTTTGAGTCCAGATCAGATCAGAAGTGACCAAAATTGCCTACCGTCTGACAGCTGTTCAGAAGCTCTTATGAAATGAGTTGGTTGGCTAAGTCCAGTATCCAATGGGACAGATGCCCACAACACACCAAAAAAGTCTCCATATGCTACAATTGCCACAAAGCCCTCTACAGTTTAATCTACTCTATCTATACAACCTATTATCACAACGTCATCTCCCACCTTCACTCCATTGGGATGCCAGTCTCCACCCCCCAATTCTCCCATTCTCCAACAAGAAACGTTCAAACTTTCTCCAAGAGAAGCTCCCAGGGCAAATCCAGTATCTTCTCCTCCTTATAGCCCCTCCTCAAAACTCCCCTCTTTGATAATGCAGTCAGGAAACTGCACCCTGATAATGGCTAAGCAGGTGGCAAGTGGTGAGGACTGGTTCTGAGTGGCTAAGAATTGCACACATCCCATTATGTGTATTACCCCATCTGCCTCACCCCAACCTGGCCTTTTGTTAGTCCCATACACTTGTTTTGTGTTGTCTTCCTCTGTGCAGCAACGAGTGCAATGAGGTCCAGTCTGTTTGAGACTTTTACTGCAATCTAAATGTGTACAATTATGATTGTTGTTAGTATTATTATTATTACACCCTGGCTGACAGTCAGAAGCGATACTGAGTGTCAAGTAGGCCATAGAGACAAAATCTCTCTCTCAGCTTCTTGGCATGGTCCCTCCAGGGCAACAGTGAGGAACCTGGGACTGCAGTATGTTGGGGAGTGTACACTGCTGCTGCCCCTGCTGTGCCTGTGTGAATAGAGAAAGGACATCAGCTTCAAGGTTAGTGCCTGAAGAAGAAAGTAAGCATAGGGCATAGGCCCTTTAATAGTACAGCACAGCTTAAAGTACAACTCAACCACAGGGGCAGTAAGTAGCATAAGAATGCAGGTTTAGATAATACTAGTCATACTGCCTGTCAGCCAATGGCCCCCCAGCATAGCACAGATTACCCTGTCATAGGGTGCAAAACATTCATTTCTTTCCCTTACTTCCTCTTTCTCTAGGGCAGTGTCCAAGCCAAAATCTCACTGCTGAGCTCCTGTGAACTCCGAGAAAGTCTGAATCAGAGTGTGGATCCAAACGTTGAGGTTTGGGCACATTTCTACTTTCCTCCCCTTACGCTATGTTCCTTTCTGATTTGAGAGAGAGGCACTGGGTTGGCACAGGGAGGGCAATACTGCGTCCTATCACTTGCCACCTCCTTTTCACCCTCTGTCAAGTCTTTCTACCCCAGATCATGTTGGTTAAAAAGTGAAATCGACCTGCTGCCAGCTGCTTTGCTGCATCGTGGTTGCTTTGGGAAGAAAATCCAAAATGGAGGCTAGTCCATGGAATGATATAGCCTCTTCTACATGGGGGTTCTGCTAATTAGGGGTAGGTGGTAGGATTCATACATAACTGGTACCAGTTACTCTGGGTTAGCTCTAGAAACTGGAAAGACCCAGCCTGCACAGTTACTCTCAGGCTAACAAAAGACTGCACAGTTACTTTAGAGTTATGTGCATGTTGAGTGTATTCCTGAATCAAGGACTAATAGAACTAAGAAACTACTGCTCACTTTTACAGAGTTGTGCAAGTTGCACAAGTTGCATAGCAAGATTGTGGCTCTTCTGGATACCTTGATGAAACATAAAATTATTTTTCCCATTTGGAAATGATAGACAAGAAAAGTAAATGACAGTTATTGATCTGTTTACCTTTGGCTTGAACATACATTAGTTTTCAGGATCATATCTTTATATTGCAAATTGTGACTGTAAACAATTAAGTTAAAATCAATCTGATTACATGTAGCTTTTATGGAGAATGAAATCATAATCAGTTACTTAACAGTCCTGTGCAAAATTGCTCAATGCCTGTCCTTTTACAATGTGTGGACAAAGATTCATACAATTGTGTGGGCTAAAATACAGCATTGTTTAAGAAAGTATTCTGCTTTTTCTTCAATGACTTGTATAACCTTCAGCAAATTCCATACAACTCATATTTACGGAGCTGCAGATTAATAAAGTCAGTTCAGGAAGGCAGGTTCATTAATTATTTCATACATTGATGTGAAGAGAGCGATGGAAATTTGGATACATATTTTACACCAGGCATCTCCTGCTAGCAGATATTTGGAAACAAACATGGAAGCTGTTTTAAATGCTAGACGAAGACAAGTTATTAAAAATAATGAGAACATCTTGAGTCAGCTAGATAACAAGTCATCACTGTTTGGCAAAGCAAATGGACAGGAGTGGGAGAAGGGACAGTGGAGAAAGTGAATAAGGAAATGTTATTTACCCCTTCACATAACCCAAGAAGCAGGGGTAACCCAATGAAATTAATAGGCAGCATGTTTTAAAACAAACATATGGTCTGCCCAGCTATGGCCATCCTGAGGTTCTTTTGACCATGTTTCCCCACCCCACCCCAGCAAATTATTAGGGCTGAAAATTTCAAAGCTGCCTCAGGGACTCCCAGACTGGGATTTTCAATAGAGTCTAGGCACCCAATTTCACTGATTTTCAATGGGAGATTGGTACCTACTCACTTACAGTCATTTGAAAATTCCAGCCCCACTTTGCATTAAGATAAATCCAAATCTCCTGGGTGAGTTTGAATATCTCAGCCTGCATTATTATAATACCTTTCATATGAGACTCTTAAAACACTCTACACACAGCCCTGGGCTCACAAAACCCATGGACAGTAGGTATGTATCATCATATCCTTTTAGAGGTGCCCATATCAGCACACAGGGATGTTAAGAGATCAGTCCTACACCATTATCTATCTATCTATCTATCTATCTTGCTTGCTGACAGTGCTATAAGAGTACAACTTGAACAGGATTCTGTCCCAAGATCCTAATGTATTTACTGTATGTTTTGTTAAATCTTTATGGAGGGCTTGTCCTTGCTCTATTAATGAAAAGTAGAATCAGCAAACACTAAAACATGAGATATTCTCAGTGAAATAACTGAAACAATCACTGGTTTTAAACACTGACATTGACTGTAGCTTGCATGGTTATTCTGTATTTATAGTCTGTGTTTCTGTTGTATACTTCTATTGCTTATTCTTTACATTAGGCACTATCATGCATTATTTCTGCATGTAAATATCGCATTGACTTCAAGCCCATGCTGTGTAAGCTACTACTCTGAAATTTGTAATGACAGTTACAGCAATAAAGCTGGCTTGCTTGTTTAAAAACTACAGCTTGCTATAATACTGTAGCTTTGTCGTTTGATTGTGTCCTATAGATTCTGCCAATCCCTGCTCAGATCAAATCTTGTGAAAAATTCTGGGTAGATTAAGGAAGTATCATTCATTTGATTAAACTAAGGAGTCAGTCTGCAATCTAAATAGTTATAGTCTAGTGCTCAGAGGCTCCTAGAAGGCACAGTTGCTTGAATATATGTCTGGTTCTGTCACTGAGTCCTTTCAGACCTCAGCTAAGTCTCTTAAAGTTCTCTGTTCCTTAGTTTCCCATCAATAAAATGGGTATAATAATTTTTACTGACCAAAAAGGGTTGTTGTGAGAATTTATAAGTGTTTATAAAGTGCTGTGAGATCCTTGGATTAAAGGTGCTGTATAAAAGTATTAAGCAGTGATTGATCGATCAATTAATCAATCTATCAATGTCACATTAAGATACTTAACCAGGGTGTGATATTTGTAATTCAGGTAGAAGAACTATCAATCTATCTATCCATTTGCAGTGTTGAGGTAGCTGTGTCGGTCCCAGGATATGAGAGAGACAAGATGAATGAGGTAATATCTTTTATTGGACCAGCCTCAACAGACACGCTTGAGCTCTCCGGAGCTCGAAAGCTTGTTTCTCACCAACAAAAGTTGGTCTAATAAAAGATATGACCGTACCCACCTTCTATTTGTGATTCAGGGAGTAGAACTATCTACCCATTCGCCCTGTAGCACTTCTAATGTATCTCTCATTATGACATGTGAACACCCAGCCTGGATACTAAAAGTGAATAAATGAAGGAAAGTCATGAGCAGTTTCTATCAGTTGTCCAACAAATGTGATAACACCTATCTATCATTTCCCATAAAATCTCTCCATGCCTTAGGCACAGCAAAATGAGGAGTTCAAATAATTTGCAGACTTGTATGTCTAGCTAATATATATATATATATATATATTATCACTGGTAAGGCAGTGGCCTGGAACTGACAACATTCAGCCCCTGATCAAGGTGTTAAGAAATACATACCGTCTGTATGTTTTCTCTTTGTGATAAAACTGACAACTCAGTACAGTACCAGTTGGATGGGAACAGGGGAGTAGTATGAAGCTTGCTGCTGCGAGTACACTGAGTTTCTCCAGCCCTTCCTTTGGCGTACCATACCTCAGACATTTCAAGCTGTATTTCATGCATCAGGCGTTTCCACGTTTACTATTATTTATCATTTAAGTTGTGGTAGCACTTCAACCAGATATGGGCCTCATAGTGCTAGGAACTATGCATTCGGTACCAAATAACAATCCCTGCCCCACAGAGCCTATCATTTTAAAAGGACTGCAAGCTTTAAAAAAGTATTTCAAACAACATTAGTGTGTGTATGAAATTCCATGGTGGGGGAGGATAACTGATTTAAATTGGTACCTGCCTGAGGGATGCTGTGTTTAGTGATGAAAATTGATTGTTGTTTTTTTAACAGTTGGGCTGTTTCTAGCATTCCACTGCGTACCACATAACACTGGGGTTTTCAGTGTGCTGTGGAAGTGGCGCTAGAATGTGGAATGAGTTTCACAGCTTTGCCTGACTAACAGGAACAATCATGCTATCCAGTCTGCTTGTGGCTTAAAGAAAACTGGCAGTGACTAGTTACAAATGCTTGGAGAGTGATACATGTTTCACTACATACCAAATGGGGTTTTTCTGCACATGGAACAAGAACACCCTGCAAGACAGGGAAGTGTGGGTAATTCTGCCCTTGTGACATTTCAATTATTCTTTTTGCCTGTATATTTATTAGAAACATAGGAAATATATTACTAGACTGTGGTGCAGTAGCCCGTCTCTCACCATTGCTAGTTAAAAAGCCAGAGCGGGTCTGAAACCCAGGCGTGCAGAACTGCCAGGTAGCAAATACCTCCATGCTGCCATCCTGCCAAGATAGTGGCTGCCAACCCCCTACTCACATCCTGCTGTGGACACAGACTCTGGGAAGTCCCACCTCCAGGGCTCTGATAGGCAGCAGCCTCCTGGCTCCTGATTGGCTCCTCTCCCTATATAAACCCAAGGGGCAGTTGAGGAAGCATTTAAGCAGAAGAGAGGCCTAAGGAGCACAGTCCAGGTGCTATCTCAATCTGCACTTCACTACAGTCTGCAGGTGCTTGGAATTTAGGGGGGTTGGGTTTGTGGCTGACTCCAACTTACAGCGTGTTAAGTTTTCCCCAGTACACTTGTATATTTTCCAACTTGAAATGAAACCCCCATAGACAGCTGCATTCTGCCACTTGCTTCCAAAAGGAGTGTGGGGAATGCCATGGATGGTGTGCAGAAGCCCTGCTATCCAGCCAGCAGCTGCAGCCTTTTCTGCTCCAGTGACCTTAATGATTCAAGAAGAGCTCATCCATGATAGCATAGAGAGATGACCCTAGAAGGGCAGTAGCGATTCCGGATCAATGCTTTGATTTATTGTACTCTGTATTGCTGGGGATGTGTTGTGGCTTTTTCAACCCAATATTCTTTTCTTCCCTGTGCACTTTGCCACACGCTTTAATTTCTTTTCATGCAGCAAGAGAAGTAAAAAACCCTGGCTAGTAACGCTGCCCGATTGCAACATCTCATCAGGGATTGTGCTTAATTGACCATGCGCCACATCATCACCATCCAAGCATTTAAGTAATGAGAGTCCAGTGTTAACAACATTCCTGATTACATACAGGACTGTGTGTACTGAGAGGCAGCTAGAGAAAGTCTTATTGGAAAACAAAGCTGGGGTGAGCAAGGAACATAGGGCTGTTCAAGAGCAGATTGGTGGGCTGGCTGAAATAAAAGTGGCACAGGGTCCATTAGCAGAGCAAGGAGTGGAGCTGCATGGATGCGTGTGACCTGCTTGTGAGATAATGGAATTTGCATAGTGTGTGACTTGGTTGAAAGTCTTATGCGGATGCGTTCTAGAAAGCCGTTTAGACACAGCTCTGTTTTTTCCATCACGTATATTCAACATTTCTTTAATGACGTCCATTATTACAAGGGATTTTTGCATGGAAACAGGATCACTTCTGCAGGAGAATTCACCTATGCTAGGCTGGTTTTCAGAAGTGCTGACTGAGCACCCACCCAGGAAGTCAATGGGAGCTGTGGGTGCTCAGCCCCTCTGAAATGTCCAGAGTAACACCACTAGCTCCGGTGGAGTTTTTCTGGATCTGGCACTTAGGGTGTTACTGTGATCAGAATAAGGCTCTCAGAATCATCAGGATTTTGCCCCTTTACAGTAGCTTTCATCCGTGGCTCTCAAGCACTTCATAAGTATAAGTGAATTAAGCTTTGTAAAATCCCTAGTTAGTAGGAACATGTTGCTGTACCCCTTTTACAGATGGATAAACTAACACAGATCAGAAGAGGATCCAGTTCCTTCATTATCAGTAAACCGGGCCTGATTCTCCCCTTTCTTATGCACTGTAAATCAGATAACTTCACTGAAACCAGTGGAGTTAAATCAGTGCATAAGTGAGTGAGAGGACAATCAGGCCCTTGACTTTAAGTGAAAACCCTGTATGTGTTTGTGTTGTGCTGCCTAAAACTGTCCCTTGATTGTCTTGTGGTCTAGGTAAAGTAGGACTTTCTGTATCTGACTACTCCAGACATAGTTTCTTTTGCAAGGTTCTGTTCCCACCCAGTTGGGAAGCTTTACAAGTATGAGCCAACCACAATTACAAAACACCAAACCAAGCCAAGCACATGCTGCTTGCACCTCTTTAATTTCAAAATCATTGTATTAAATGGTCACCATCAAAGCAATCTCCCACTTATCTGGAAGTTGAGAAAGCAATTAAAGAAGAAAAATGACAAATGCTTCATTTTAAAATTATTGGATTATTTTTATGGTTATGAGAGCTGGAGTGATGCTGAGGATTTCAACGCCTGAGTCAACATTACAGTAAATTGCAATTGTGGTTCCTTTGTGGCTCATAACTAGTAAATCAGATCTATGGAACCATACATTTACTGCAAATTTAAGAAGTGGTTCTTTAATTTTTTAAGTGTGTGTGTTAAATCATGTCAATAGTCAAAAGGAATATAGACAGCCTGCTTTGCTTTCGTTTATGAGAATCAATGCGGTACCACTGGGAGCTTTTTTCCTCTGCTTTGCTGATTTATTCTGCTTTTTATTATTGGTTATGGGTTCCCCCGGTCAAGTGTCTGGCACATACACTAAACAAATAATATATTGGGCCTGACTCGCCCAGGGCTTTGTACTTCATGTAGTCAGTAACCCCTGTGCTGAGTGAGTGAAAGACTGCCACTCTGATTTGTCAGTGCTTTACACGGGGGTAACTGACTGCACAATATGGATGGCATGAAGAATGAGGCCCATTACCTCTTTTGTTCCGCTCTCCTTTATGTCACATTGTCACAGACTCACAGACCGTGCCCACTCTTGGCCCCGTGCGGTCCATGGGGTGTGCCCCTTTCAGTGCAACAGCCCTTCTCGGGGGTCCACCCTCTCTCGGGGTCAGGCCCCTCCACCTCCTGGAGCCACACCTCTCTGAGCCTTAGCACGTCTTCTCTGCCGTGGGCCCCATCAGGGAGTTCACTCGCTCTGGACCGCCGGGGCCTCCACCCCCAAAGGGTGGAGTGACTCTCAGCCAGAATAAAACAGGAGGATTTATTGTGAGTTGAACACAGCACAGGAAACTCTCAGGACCTCAGGCCTGGCCTCCCTCAGCCCAGCACATCCCAGTCTCTCTGCATCCAGGTGGGCTCTGCCTCCCCCCCCATCCAGCCCAGGGCCCCCCTGCTTCCCAGCTGAGCATCTGAGATCCCCAGCCCCAAGCCCCGCCTCTGTCCATTGTCTTTTCTCCAGGTCAACAGGGTCGTAAACCAGGGCCTCCTCTCCTCGCTTCTGTCCTCTGGCTGGAACCGGCTGGTTAGGTCACTGGCTCCTCTCTCTGCAGCCCATTGTCCGCCCACTGGCCAGAACCGGCTGCGGCTCCTGAGCTGGGTCTCCGGGTCAGGTCACCGGTCGCTGGGGTATCCATCCTCCAGGCCATTGGCTGGGGTCCCACGTTCCCTCTCCGGTCCTCTGTAACAACAAACTCCCTCTCCCCTCACCTCGTTAAACCAGTAACACCCAGGGAAACTGAGTCCCCCCCCCCCCACATGCAAACCATTGAACCCCCCCCCCCGAAAACAAGAAAACGAACAAGAAAATCCCACACTTCGTCACACACATAGTCCCCAACACATCAGACCATTATGCTATAGCTGCAGGGAATGTGATCTACAGGCAAGAGGTGACAAGGGGTCAAGCCACCTGGCCTGGGTTCTCTTCCTGGTTCTGACACTGACTTCCTAGTCACTCAACTCCTCTCACTATCTGTGCAAGTGACTTGCCCAAGGTCACCCAGCCCATCACTAGTAGTGCCAGGAACAGAATGTTGGTTACCTCAGCCCCAGTCCCTGGGACCTAGAAGGCGACTGAACCATGCTATATTATAATTAATTAACATGATGATGACTTATCCCTAGTGTCTTAATGCTCTGGCATCTGCCACTGTATTACACATACTAATAGCAATA
Source organism: Terrapene triunguis (assembly GCF_002925995.2). Classification (NCBI taxonomy): domain Eukaryota; kingdom Metazoa; phylum Chordata; order Testudines; family Emydidae; genus Terrapene; species Terrapene triunguis. The sequence goes on from NW_020665277.1 coordinate 2,315,856, forward strand.
CCCTGGACCTATTTGCTGACCCTGAGCAGGAGACCTGTGTTTACTCCTGAATTTAAGATCCATACAGGAATCTCTATTCTCTTGCTAACATACTACTTGGACAATAACTTATTTCTCTTTGTTTAATTGGAGACACTGAGCAATGTGAAGCCATTAGCAGGAACTTACCAGCACTAATTACCACTAAAATGGGTATGGCTGGGTTAGCAGACACAAGAAAGAGATTGTGTGGTGGGGGGGAAATTCTGTCTACTTGGCCCTCCTGAGCTGAGTTTCTGAGCACCCTCTTTGACAAGGACAGAGAGAGTACCCTGCCTTGCACAGGAGAGTTGAATCAGGCAGGTTCTCAGAGTTAGATGAGGGAGTTGTACCAGTCAGAAGAGGAGAGACCTTCTGAGCTGACAGAACTCCACAGTCCCTAGCTAAAGAGCTGACTGTAGCCCTTATTAGGCAAAGCCCTTTGTTCTTAGTAAGTCTTGGCACCAGATCTCTTGTGGCCAAGGCTGTTCTGTAGTGGCCCACTCTGCCTCCTCAAAAGCCAATTTTTCTTTATTTCAATGTATCCTTCATTCCTGTGTTTTCCAGTCTTTTGGGACAACTGCACCAGTTTTTCCAGGTGAAGACCACAGGTGCCCCAGCCCATTCCCCCTCTTGGAAGGGAGTCTAATTCTAATCCAACTAAGACGGGTTTGGAGCAGTTTGAGCTCAGAGTCTGAACTAGAGCATGCTCAGGGTCCTGCACACTCTTCTCTAAGAGCCTGCTTGTGGCATTTAGCCGCTGGGAGCAGACAGAAGCTGACCCACCCTGATGGGGAGCTAGGGGAAATATCTTCCTCAGGGGAGACAATTGCTTCTGGAGGAGGAGGAGTGTGAAGGTGCATAATTCCAAGGGATAGAGAAGCATGTGCCATTCTCCTTGCCCAGACAGCTCTAGGCCCTGTCACCTTCCCATCTCTCTTGGGGCACACAGGGGTGTGGTCCCTGGATCACTGAATGTAAGAACTGCACTTCCCGCACACCTTGCAGATGGGATACAAGTGGGAGGGGTTGGCTCCTTGTCTCCTCCCAACACACACAGACACACACACCTTACGCAAGCCTCAGGAATAATTTGGGCCTGAGGGAGGAAAGGAGTGCTGGAGTAGCACTGATGGCATGCAAGCCAGGGCTGTAAGTCACCACTCTCGGCAATTCCAAAACATATTCCTAAATTTCTAGCCTCGTTGTGGAGGGTTTGAGTTCCATGCTCCTTTCTTTCATCCAGTATGGTGATTGCATGATCCACAACCCTACGGGTGTGATTTGGGTAAGGAGGACTTTTTGTTACTATAGTAACATACTTACTTAAGCAGCTCTTTTTCTGATTAAACTTTTCATAAGGCCAGGGAAATATTGAAAATTGAAGGCCCTGCTTTTAGCAAAATGCAATTTTCCCCCTCCTGCTGCTTAATTATCACATTGAGGATAAAAGTAGCAAAAAGTCTCACTGAAGAGGAGATGAATGCATTGTTCAGCAAGCTCTGTCCGCTTTGAAATTTCATCTACTCTACCTCTCTGCACTCCCTATCTGCTTTTAGGGAGATTCAGATTCAAGGACACAGGCTGAGACGAGTCTATAATCATGGATTCAGCCCAATATCCACTTGTGCTTTTAAAGAAATGCTGCTAGCCGCATCCTCCTCTGATGTAACTCACCATTGCTCCATTGGCTTCTATAGATATGTACTGATGAGGATCTAGTCCCTAATGCAATGCTACAAGTATCCATCAGATTAGACTAATTGCATGATATACAATTTTAACTGTGATTGTGCTCTCATTCAGGGGAGCCCCCAGAAATTTTTCACACAATACGCCCTAGGGCTCCCTGCCACCCCTCTCCTGGCTGACTTCCCAGAGGGGGCACTCCCTGCAGCTCTTGAGGCTGTCACTGAGCGAGTCCCACAGGCACAACAGAGAGGCCCTGGGCTGCTGGAAGCAGGGCAAGGCTGGGCAGGCCCCAGTGGGAGAATCTTGGTGCAGGACCCTGCCCCATAGCAGTGGTGAGGAGGAGCTGTGCCGGCTGCCCTGCTGCCCACTGAGGTTTGGCCCCATGGCCACTCTGCCATGATGGAGGCTGGGGATGTGAAAACTGAGTGAGGTGTGTTGCAACCTTGTGCACGGGGATCGCAGTGCTGCTCATGTTTGGATGGAGAGGCCACAGGACCAAGCATAAAATCATAGAACTAGAAGGGACCTCGAGAGGTCATCTAGTCCAGTCCCCTGCACTCAAGGCAGGACTAAGTATTATCTAGACCATCCCTGAGAGATGTTTGTCCAACCTGCTCTTAAAAATCCCCAGTGATGGAGATTCCACAACCTCCCTTGGCAATTTATTCCAATGCTTAACCACCCTGACAGTTAGGAAGTTTTTCCTAATGTCCAACCTAAACTGCCCTTGCTGCAATTTAAGCCCATTACTTCTTGTCCTATCCTCAGAGGTTAAGAAGAACAATTTTTCTCCCTCCTCTGTAAAAACCTTTTATGTACTTGAAAACTGTTATCATGTCCCCTCTCAGTCTTCTCTTCTCAAGACTAATCAAACCCAATTTTTTCAATCTTCCCTCATAGGTCATGTTTTCTAGACTTTTAATCATTTCTGTTGCTCTTCTCTGGACTTTCTCCAATTTGTCCACATCTTCCCTGAAATGTGGCGCCCAGAACTGGACACACTTCTCCAGTTGAGGCCTAATCAGTGTGGAGTAGAACGGAAGAATTACTTCTCGTGTCTTGCTTACAACACTCCTGCTAATACATCCCAGAATGATGTTTGCTTTTTTTGCAACAGCATCACACTGTTGACTCATATTTAGCTTGTGGTCCACTATGACCCCCAGATCCCTTTCCGCAGTACTCCTTCCTAAGAAATCATTTCCCATTTTGTATGTGTGCAACTGATTGTTCCTAAGTGGAGTACTTTGCATTTGTCCTTATTGAATTTCATCCTATTTACTTCAGACCAATTCTCCAGTTTGTCCAGATCATTTTAAATTTTAATCCTGTCCTCCAAAGCACTTGCAACCCCTCCCAGCTTGGTATCGCCCGCAAACTTTATAAGTGTATAAGCATGAGAGGTGCTGCAACCCCGATGCACCAAGTCCGAATGGCACTCACTCCATTTTGGTCCTGCACTGCGTGCCACCCCTCACCATGATGGCTAAACCTGGAGGTCAGTGGCGTGGCCGGTGCTGCTGTTCCTTGCTGCTGCTTTTCGAAGGCCCGATGCTGTTGATTTGGTGCCTCTGCCAATGGTATGCACCATGTGTACCATGCATGTGGCTTCAGGTAGCACTGCTTTCATTTACCTTGGTATAAACCAGGAGTGACTCCACTGAACCCAGTGGAGTTCAGCTGGTGTAAAATGTGTGTAATGAGAGCAGAATCAGGCCCTCTCCCTCTGTTTGAATTCATAGAATCAATAGGACATGTCTCGCTCTCCTTAAAGTCCAGGTGTCTTTAGAGTAACTTCTAAACTATCACATCCTGACAGTTTTATCCCTATTCAGTTCTGTAGATCTTCGTTTCCACAAGCCTGACACTCTTGCTGGAAGTCACAGCTGAGAATAACTCTGCCCTCTTAGCCTGTCACTGTGCATCAGCCCTGCTTGGGAGGAACCTATTCCAGGTCTGAGTGGAAGCCGGCACTGCCACGTCCCTGCTGTGGATAAATTAAATACGTCCGTCTACAAGACGATCAGTCTGGCATCTTTCAGCAATGCTAACTCACTTAGAAAAACATGGACTCTGACTTTTGGGTTGATCCAATATGAAAAACCTCCAGCTCCACCTTTATCTTTCAGCCTGTTTCCTAATGGCAGACAGGGTCTGTGCAGAGACCGTTCAGATTCGTTGGCCTCAAACAAAACATGCCAGAGAGAGATGCCGGCCCCAAGTCAGTCCCTAGCTCCCAGCGCTGAGAGCCACTATGGATAAAAATGCCAATAAGCAAAAATTGATTTATGTATTTCTCTCGAAATAGATTACAAATAATTTCACCTGCTGATAAATTGTATAACTATGATTCAGGCTTAATCTGACTTTTTGTGAATTATTTGATTCACTAAGATCATTATTTCTGTCTAGTCATGTCTAAGTGCAGTCTCTTAGCTAAGGGGGGAGGCGCTTTGTGAGTATGTGAATTGTTAAATAAAGACTAACCTGGAATTCAAATCTTAAGACTCAGTGGAGACCTTTGATATACAAAGAAGGATTTCATTATTTCGTTATCTTAAACTTGCTCAGGACAGAAGCAATGGCTGATAACTTGAAGGGAATTATGTTAGTATTTTTGGATAAGTCCTGTGTTAAATGCAGTACTTCAGGACTGGAAAATCTCCCATTTAAGCGCCTCAATTGGCATGGAAGAGAGATTAATGCTCGCATCTTTCTGAGCTTGAAAATCTCTTGACCAGAGTTGAATCACATAAGTGTAGCTGAGTCTTTGCTTCCTAACAAGCTTGAAGACCTATCCAACCCCCACCCAATTAAAAGGATTTTGGTAGGTTCAGGCCTTTTGCCAAGATCCAGTTGTTAATGATCTTTGCTTGTTTGCAGGACCCTCAGTTTCTGAAAAGAATAGAGTTCCCTGGCTTTGGGTTTTGTTTTTTTACTCTTTGTTACACTAGAAAAAATCTGCTCACCAGTAAATGTATACTAGATCACCCCCGCCAGCAATATCAATTCTACCTTGTGCCTACAAAAACACCACTTTAACCAAGTGATGCCGGTGAAGGTATAAGCTGGGCTCAAACTGGGGGAAAAAGAAGTAGCAAGTTCCACCCATCTGAGATGCCAGAATGAGTCACTAATCACAGTAAATTGTACTGATGTTCAAAACATGACCCTGTGCGCTGTGCAGTAGAAGGGAGGGCCTCTTGGAGCTTATCTATACCGGCAAAAGGCACTGTTACAAAACATGTTAGTTCACATAATATTAAACACAATTTTGCCCTTAGTAATACAGGCAAGGATAAGGATAAGCACAATCAACTAACACATTTTAAAATACAACTGTCCTCCTCCACCCTAAGGGCAAACGGCAAAATGTTCAGAAGTGGCTAGAAATTTCAATGCCTTTATTTTGGATGCCCAGATGGAGACTTCTTAAAAGAACATGATTTTCAGAAAACACCGAGGACCCACCCTCTGAAAATCAGACCTTTTAAGAGTCTCAGATTGAAGCGCACAGAATCACTAGTCACTGTTGAACATGTTGGCCAAACCCCCTTTTAGCATCATGAACACAACACGTTTCCCCAGTATAGAGAAGCCCTAGCTGTGTGTCAGAAAAAAGCAATAGATCCCAGAATGATGTAGCAGAGCATTAAGTGCAAACCGGCTTAAACAGGAATTTGGGTGAATTTGTTTTCCATTTGAACATGTTATTGATTTCAAATAATAATATATGGAGATATACCTATCTCCTAGAATTGGAAGGGACCTTGAAAGGTCATTGAGTCCAGCCCCCTGCCTTCACTAGCAGGACCAAGTACTGATTTTTTGCCCCAGATCCCTAAGTGGCCCCCTCAAGGATTGAACTCACAACCCTGAGTTTAGTAGGCCAATGCTCAAACCACTGAGCTATCCCTCCCCCTAGAGAATAGTGGAATGAGAACTTTAATATTGATTGAAACTGGTAACCCTTCACAATTCCATGGCACCTTTGACTTGAATATCTGTGTTTACAGACTTTAATCAGTCCTCATAACATGCCTTTGAAGCTATGAAGGGTTATTAGTCAAACTGGTAAAACAGGAAAATGAAAATACTCTTTTTTTTTTTGCCCATCTACACTGAATTGTTTGATGGATATTATCACCAACAATTTGAAAGCTTTGACCAGACTGGTTATCCTTATTTTTAGTAATGGGTAAGTTGAGGAACAGAGTTCAGTGAATTGTCAAAGATCACACATCGGATTGAACTCAGGAGTTCTGATTTCAGTCCCCAGCTGTAACTGTAACATATAATGCATGTATGTGAGCACAAAGAAGAGATAGGATGGGAAAGAATTCTTGCAGTATCTTATGTGACACATCACACAACTGATAAAGCGATAGGTCATTATCTTAGTTATTTTCTTCACTAAGAGTTGAGAGCATGCAGCACCACACAGGCGGTACTAAGCTCTGTTCAGGGTCAGGCCCTTATTCCTAAAGATTGAGGGGGAAAGCAAGGCACATATTTTTAACCGTGTCTGCATCTTATGTGACCTCCACTCCTCCTTAGCTTTGATCCAAGCTGCTGATCTGAGAAATGGATTCTGATTTCCATTTGATAAGGCGTAGGTTTTTGGCGAAGGGAAATCCAAAAATAATCCTTGACTGAGCAGATAAATCAACCAAGGAGCTCAGATGTACATGCAAAAGAACTGGCAACTCTGCTAGATGAAGTCTCATGATCGCTTAGACCCTGGTGGAAGATGAGTCCCATGGCGAATGGCAGGAGCTGACCAGATCCTGGTTGCAAACCCATGTTTTCATCCCAGCTGCATGCTTAGTATATACTCACTGTGAAAGATTGCATGATGGCTCTAAACAGAGCCAGTGTGGTCTAACGTGTTCCATATTTAAGCACTGACAGCTGGATACTGCAAGGTGCTGACCATTCTGGCCCTGATCCAGCCAATTACTTAAGCACATGTTCAACTTCAAGCATATAAATGGTCCCCGTGAAGTCAAGAGGAATGCTAATGTGCTTAAAGTTAAGCATGTACTAAATGCTGTGTTGGATTGGGGCTAGAGTGCTCAGCCCCTTGTAGGACTCAGCCCCTGTTAAAAGGGGTTTTTAAAACCCAGTTGATGACGAAAGCTCTCAAATGTATTGCCATTCGAACATGGCTATAAGATTGCAGAGCCTCCAAGGCAACATAAGATTGTTAGCTCCTTGGGGCAGGAACCATCTTTTTCCCTCTTTGTACAGTGCCTAGCGCAATGGGTTCTGGACCATAACTGGGTCTTCCAGGGGCTTTGGTAATAGAAATTCTGATTTTGGAAAGCAATATAACCATTTTAATCCCACTAATAGCAGCGAAGGGTGGTGAAGGTTTCCATTCACGTGCTACTCAAATTCATTTACAGGAAACCATTGATTATGGTTTTTTTAAAGTTACTATTGACGTAGAGGGACATTTTGTTGCAAACATGGTCCGAATCCTGAATAGTTCGGCTGACTCTCGTCGGATTATTCTTAGGCTTCAAGGGGAAGAACCACTCATGGGAGTAAGGGCTGCAGGAATGAGTCCTGGGTTAGTTTTTTTCTTCTTGCAGAACAATTTTCTAACTCATGAAGGCCCAGTAATAGCTCTGAGAAGCTTATCTCAAAGTAATGAGAAACAGCATGCATGCATACCACTATCTTTTGACAAGCAGTGAGCAAGGGATGGAACATTGGCTGCATAGCATATTACTTGGCATGGGATGAAATGGCAAGTGCAAACATTTGAGCGTCACAATACATCTGGAAAAACGACCGGTGTATACCTTGCATCACTGCTAAATTCTATAAAACAAGAGAAAGCAATACTACGCTAGACATGCGGTAGTTGCACATCTGAAAATACTGTGGAAATGTATTACAATGAGATCAGATCGGGGGCATATTTCTGTCATAGGACCAGACGCCTATACCTACTTGGATTAAGTCCTGTTCTTAAAAAGGGAGGAACAGCAGATCTGATAAACTGCAATTGTCTCAGGCACAGCCTTTTTTACAGGTCTGACAAATGCCCGGGCTGCAGCAAGTTAGTTGCCTTCTGCATCACTGCTTGTCATTCCCTCTACTAGTGAAATCCGGCACCGACAAGGAGAAGATGTTTTGGAGCAGGAGTTCTCAAACGTCATTGCACCGTGACTCCCTTCTGACAACAAAAATTACTACACGAGCCCAGGAGGGGGGACAGAAGCCTGAGCCTGCCCGAGCCCTGACGGCCTGCGTGGGGGGGGGGGGCCAAAGCCCAAGCCCACCACCCCGAGTGGAGGGGGGCAAAGCCAGAGCTCAAGGGCTTCAGCCTGAGGCAGGGGACCTGTAACCTGAGCCCCGCCGTTGGGGTTTGGGCTTCGGCCCTGGGCCCCAGCCAGTGTAAGCCAGTTCTGGCGACCCCACTACAACAGGGTCACCACCCACTTTGGGATGGCAACCCACAGTTTGAGAACTGCTGTTTTGGAGCATCCAGGCCATCTTTTCCATCTTTAACTTGAATGGTTCCTGACATTTCTTTGTACCTTGTTTATTCCTTGCTGCTGGGGTCAGGTCCATCATGCTTGCCGAGGCGGAGTTGTTTGGAAGAGCTTTTGATTTGTTTTTCCTTATCTAACTATCTGTATCTTTTAGGGGGCAGTTCAAACCAAGGCTGCCCATTCACCAGTGAAAGGACCGGCAAAGACCTCCAGAATAGCAGGTCAGTGTGACCCTCATTGTTTTCCTATTATATTTAAAAGTTTATAGATATATCCATTTAAAAAACCTATCATTTCAAGCAGGGCTGGATTAAGGCATATATTCCCTAGGTTTGTGTCTAGGGCCCCAGTGATTGAAGTCCCATGAAATCAGACTCTTGGTTTTGAATTTTTAAGAATATTATTTCTTGCCCATATGGATGTGAAGAATAGTTTGAAAATGAGAACTGAGCGCAACCTCATGCCTGCCAGAGTCTGCTGACAGTCTGAAACCTGAGCTTCCAGAGGTGCCCCATTCACCTTAACTCTGAATCCTGCTACCATCCCAAGGAGATGCATGGCTACAGGATGGCCATGGGGCTAACAGGGGCCCCATGTTGATTGTGTTTAGTGTCCTGGATTGCCTTAATTTGATCTTTTCTGTAGGTAAAACATTTGGTTGCAAACATAATAGGTCTAATCTCATGATTTTAATGGGAGAAATGACCAACATGGCTAATGTAAATCAACTACTTGTTGCACTGACTTTTGTGGTCTAATTTACACCAGTGGAAATCCAGATTAATCCCACTAACATCAGTGGAGCTCCTCCTGATTAATACTAGTATAAATGAGAACAGAATGTGGCCTATTGGCCAGTCTTTACTGATATTACTCTCCCTGCCAAATTCGGCACCATATAAAATCTCAATATACACTGTTACTTTTCAAAAGTAGTTATAGTAATAAATAACTGGCATTTACAGACTTTTAATCATACACTGTAGCAGCAAACCGAAATAGGGATGAATTGCCCTTCATACAGGAAGATAATACACGAAGGGGGTGGAGAGGGGGGATTGTAAACAGTATGCAGGATGACTTCACATAATCCTGACAATATAGTGCTATCCTTCAGAGGCAGATGATGACATGAAGTGCTGTATGAGATGTTGCTAAGCTTTCAAACAACATTTATTCTTTGGCCACACGCTACTCCTGTTCTTGGCTGTTAACAAAGCCATTCATGTCAGAAAACATTGTTCTTCCTTTTAAAACTTTCTAGGACAAAATGCACTTGTTAGCGGTCCAGAGTGAGTCTTAAATTAAAACGAAACTGGGTCTCTGCTCAAGGACCTGCTGACTGCTCCATGCTCCTGATTTCATTTTCAGCAGCACGTCAGTGCTTTAGTAACGGATTATCTCCACAGTCTGGGGCATAAAGAAGATTCAAATTAATTTTCCAGCAAGACACACTACTGGCTCAGACATCTTCCCTCCTCCCACTGCCTTAACATCAATGTCTTGTCTAGTTAAATGCCAATAAACAAGTGTAACATTCTAACAAGCCACAAATTAGCTTATTGACACCTCTGTCAGCTGTCTCCTGCTTCTAAAAATGTCAGGTTTCTGAAAAGGGGTAATAACATTGGGAGTCTAACGCAGAGCTGGGTGTGAAGTTGTTTCTTGTATGCATGCCCCTTGACTTATTCCTTCTCCATCCGAAGACCCTTGTTAGCATATTGGATAAATATACTTTCAATGTGCACACAGCTTTTTTTCAAGCTGCTGAACTTAAAATCACTGACTGTTGCTTCCGCATACAACCTAACTCTTTAGATTCTGCAGGGAATTAAAATGTGCTTTTTCCCCCCTTCAGGCTTTCTTATTTTTCTTATGTTCATTTAGGGGATGGTTAAAGTTGTTGAGCCTGATCCTCAGATGGCATAAGCCGTGGTTGACTTCACTGGGGTTACACCACTTCACGCTAACTGGAGATTGGGGCCATTGGCTTGACATCCATAGACATTAGAAATGAATGAACTTCAGACTGCTGGGAAATGAGAGTAAGTACAGAGAAGCACCAAACAGTTCAGATGAATCTAATTGAACCTTCTGAGTCTGCACAACTGGCTTGGAAGTCTCAGAACAGGTTTTCTTCTCATGCTGTGTCTCTGCACAGAAGAGAACACATGCAGCACAGGCAGTAGGGATGCAATGTCTCTGCAGTACCCCCTGCCAATGCCCCTCACTATTTTCCAGCAGGCAGCTGAGATGGATGGAAGAACTGGGGGGCATTAGCATCCATAGCCGATTCGGTCCTTGAGTTCCGTGCTGACACAGCCACCAAGGGTGCTAACAAATTCTAATTGCACAACAGAAATCTTTGTGCCATGATTCCTATTTAACTGTGTGCTGGAAGGAACTATTTGCTGGTTTCCATCTATTGAATATTGAAGTGCACCTCGGCCCTGCGCCGTTCAGAAAATATCAGAGTGATCTGCCATGACCATTCCCGGGGGTGTGATTGCTAACCTACTTCTCTGGCGCAGGATTGTGTCAAGCTCAGGGGCAAGGAAATGCTTCCCTCTGCTGAGACTACAGCTCACATTGAATCCTTCTTGTAGGTCGACTGCTGCCTGTGCCTTCAGTTTGAGCAGGAACACGAAAACAGAACAAAACGGAGGTGGGTGGAAATACACCATTGCTTAATATGTTCTGAAGGTCAGAGAGAAAAGTCCTTGGCCTAAATCAAATTGTGCCTGATCTAAAATAAAAAAGACTTAAATGCTTAGAATTTTAGAGAGACTCAAACTAAGGGGATTGGCCCTGCTGTGAGCAGGGGGTTGGACTAGATGACCTCCTGAGGTCCCTTCCAACCCTGATATTCTATGATTCTAAGGGCTTGTTTCTTCCCCCTCCCTGCTTACTTGTTGCATATATTGTAAATGTATCCTTATGGGGATAGTATTTAAAAGCCAACTTAAAATAGGTGACGTATTTTTACTATTGTTCAATGCATGAGAGACCGATAACATGAGTCATTTGGTTAGTCACTCTTGGAATCAGCACCTCTCAAGGAAAGAAAAGGGATAGGACTATTCCTTAGGAGAACACTTCTTTGCAATGAATTTATACAATACTGGGAATTAAAGACTTGTCACCATAAAACCAAACCGTGCTGCTGTAAGAACTGCCTCAATCCTTGTTTGTGTGCATCATGCTCACCCTAACTCTACGTAGTGCAGTTCAATTTTTCCTGAAATGGTCCCTTAAGTTCTAATTTTCCTATAGAGCAGAGGTTAATCAGATGTCTGGGATAACCAAGGTTATATTTTCCCAGTCATTCTTTAACCCAAACTGACAACATACTAGAAAAAAATAAGTGGAGAGGGAAATTGTATTGCTTTCCATGGTGTTGACCTAAAGGATTTCTTGAATTCAGGGGCAAATTCTGAATTCTCAATCCATCCTTACTTAAGCAAATTCCCAAATGACTTCCTCCACAGAATCCTTGGGGAGTTCAGATTAGAAATCAATGGCATGTTATGACTAGCTAAGGATTTTTGGTAGAGTCATTAATTCTCAGTACTAAAATAAAGCAGTGAAAGTGGGCAAAGTGCAGTACTCACTACAAATGAGTGGATTATAATTAGTCAGGCAGCATTCAACTATGTTTGAATCCCAAACACTTATCCAATCCACTGCAGATATAAAAGTAAGCTCAAGATTTTGTTTTTAAAAGGAAACAACGTAGATTATGTTCAGCTCTACACAAATAAAAGAGAAACCATCAGCTCTAAAATGAATGTTCAGCCTTCTCTTGTGGGTAAATACTTAGCTACATGTAAATGTGTTACCTTTACCCTATTAATGCATTCAAGATGACAGTATCCACGTATTACATCCTGGTTAGTCACTATGTGCAGAACAGAGCATGCTTCTAAGTGAACCCCCAATTATTTCACTCCAAAGGCTCCCTCCCTAATTTTAAGGGCTAATTACCCAGGCACATTTCCATACTGTTGCCAACATACTAACCGTATTTCCAGTTTTCTTTAATAGTGTTGCATCACTTTAAAGCGCCCCTGTTCCCTTTCTGCAATAAGGCCGCAATCAGATTATTGTATTTTCACTTCCAGTTTAAAATGTTGTGTCGGAAGCATTGTTGAGCATTTGAATGCAGCTGCTGTCTACCGTCTCCCCACAGCTCTGCTAACATCACCTTTTGCTTATGGACAAATAAATGAGGGGATAACAACATGGGTTAAGATCATCACGGGTGTAATCTTAACTTTTATTTGAAATGTAAATACCAGCTTTGTGGTAGATGACTACAGCTGTGATAAGGGAAGGAAAATAGTTTAAAGGCATGTAATCAGCAACAGAAGTGGGCAGATGCAAGTATTTTTAGAGCATCCTGTAAATGCCAGAGATAGCCAGATCTTATTATTGTTCCCAACATAGTCTTATGGGGTTATTAGCATCTAATGGGGATAGAAATGATCTGGAGCAACTAGGCAAGAAATTAATAGGAAAACTGCCGTTTTGTTTTCATATATTTTACTGATTGCCAATGAAAGGTGTCACCCTGACAGTGTGCCTCTACTATGATGTAGAGGGATGCTTGCTAAGGGTAAGAAAGATTGGCTCAGTCTTCAAAGTCCCATTCATTCCTTGGCCCATCTGCGGAGGCTGTCAGAAGAAAGTTTACATGGTGCCAGTTGTAGCCATGGTTCTGTGCAATGGACACGTGGGATTGTATTAATGACACACATCTACTCATTTTGCACAGGTCAGGAACAAACTTCCAGTCACTGCTGACTGGGGTCATAATAGGTACAAATGTCCCACATACCATTAATAACCTGGGCAATTCCATTCCTTCACCTGTTTGCATGACAAGCATCTCCTCAACATTTCACCGAACTATGAAGTGACTTTGTACTTCATGTAAAAATCTACTGCAGTTGTTTAGGGTGAGACTATAGGGTATAACTTGTAGCAGTGGGGTGAAATTAAGGAATAGAAAATTATGCTTATCTTAAGAAAATCTTCTTTAGTGAGCTTCATTATTAGTCTCCCAAGAAAGTGGAGACTTTTAAGGTTAGACAGCATGATTGGCTAGGAAATATGCCATCGGGAACAATCATGTAATGGCTAGGCAGAAACAGACTAGGAACCCTAATAGGTCCTTTCCATTTCCAGCCTGTATGAGTAGGCTGGAGCTGCTCAAACTCATTTCATGTTTGATCCAATACGTCTGCACAGAGACCCCTGCAACTGAAAGGCTAATAGGGTCATTCACTACATGATGTTGGAGCCAAATGAGAATGGTATGTTATGACAGGTGATCAGTACACTATTGATTAGGTGAAATGTGGGTATGACATACCCTTTGAGAGGTTGTTGAAAAGAAGCTTATTCCCGAACTTGACCTTTTTCAGCAAAAACAGTTTAAACCCAGAATTCTTTTAGAGAAAAGAGGCAGGTCAGGGGGTTGCCAGGATGCCAGAGTCTTGTGAACAAACAAGCGCAGTATGATTTGGTTTTCTATTGCTGTTGCACACTTAGGGCTATGTTTACACTACAAGCACTACAGCAGTGGAGCTGTAGCTACACCATTGTAGCGTTGCACTGTAGGTGCTTCCTGCATTGACAGAAGGGGTTTTTCCATCAGCGGGGCTAAGCTGCCTCTCCAAGAGGCAGTAGGTGGGTGAACAGAAGAATTCTTTCTTCAACCTAACCATGTCTACCGCAGGGTGGTGGGTGACCTAACTGCAGCGCTCATGGGGAGACATTTTTCACAGCCTTGGGCGATGTAGCTGTGTCAATCTAATTTAATGGTAGACCCAGACCTCTGTAACCTGAAGATCTTTACAAAGCACTGGGCTGAAAGATCAGTAACTGTGTAGGAACTGCATAGTGTAGCTATTACATTAGCCAGCAATCTGTGCTGCTCAGTGTCACTTAAGAACATAAGAACGGCCATACTGGGTCAGACCAAAGGTCTATCTAGCCCAGTATCCTGTCCTCTGACAGTGGCCAGTGCCAGGTGCTTGAGAGGGAATGAACAGGTCATCATTAAGATGAAATTCACACACATGGCATACAGATGAGCAGCATGTGGTTTTTGCACCACTGGAATCATGTTTAATACCTATTTTGAAGCTCTGAATGGGCTGTCAATGGAATACAGGCCTTGTGCTGACCCTCTGTACAAAAGTGAATTTCACGTCCAAGGACACACTTCACTACTTTCTGTTATCTTTTAAAGGGGGAAGATGATTTACGATAATTTTCCCTGATCATTCTGCCTATCATTCTACCTCCCATAGCAGCAACTGCAAATCAGCGGGTTTGCAATTATCTATCACTTTCTAAGAATAAATAATAGATGCCTTTAATTTTCGCAAGGGGAAAACAGGATTACAGCTTGTGTGGTGGAGTTCAAAGTTAAGTTCAAAGTTTCTTTGAGGTGGGCAAACACAGTCTAATGAAAGCCAATTAAATACCAGCTCTTTGAAAGCCCTTTCCAGCTATATATTCAGCATGGCATGTGCATCTATTGATAGTTCTGCTCCACCCTCTCTTCCCCCCCTCCTCCCTGAAAGCAACAAATCCCAATGTATCCTAGGCTGTGCAACACAGCACAAAGAGCAACTGGAAGAGTTTGTCGCGTCAAGTAACCACAGCAACTGGTCCCCCCATTAACCAGCCTTGTTGTTCTGATAGAGAAGACAAAAATAAATTGTGCCAATGCTGTTCTGAAAGACAAAGATGTTGGCTTCCCAGTGCTGTAAATAATAAATTGCAGTGCAGGGAAAGTGACCTGCTCTGGTTTAGGCCTGACCCCGTCTGAGCAGAGGGGCATAACCGGCCCAGGCCTTATCCATGGTAGCCTTGCTTCTGACTGAGTAATAGGGGCTTCAAGAACATGCATAGTCAGTGTTCCAAACAGACATCTCAATCTATAGGGATCATCTTTCCTGCTGGTGTCTGGCATTGAGGGTTGGCAGGGCTGCGACACACTGGTTGGTTTGTTTGGGGTGTTTTGTTTGTTTGAATAATGGTCTGACTCTCAGAAGCTAAACCAATACAAGCCATGTGAAAGCCCAAACCACCCTTTGAGAATTTCCTGAAGTTCACAAGGAGATGTGCTGACTAATGTTAACATTACATTCCCTGACCAAGGTGCTATTTTAAACTGAAGCAATTTGATTAAAGCTTTTGTTGAGTTCCAAAAGAAACAAATGCAAGATGCAACTTCTTCAGTCCCCACATGTGGGGAACACCAAACCCTTCTGGTCAGGCTGAAACAGTGCTTGGCACAGCCATGGGCTTTAAGGAGGTCTGTGATTGACTTTGGATCAAAGACTGACCTGATACCAGCCATTAGCAACTGTTATCATAACAATACGTCAGCACATGTTTTCTAATAGATGAGTGCTCTATTAGTTCACAGATGGGTCCCAGGCAGCTGGGGAAATAGATTGAAAATGAAACTCATTCCAGTGCAATGGGACAACACAAAGCCTTTGCATCATTTAAGCCCTCAAAATAGGACTTAAATGGGCCTTCAGTGGTTCATCGGCGTTGTTCTGGAGGCTGGGGTGAAGGCATGATTGCATATCATGTTTGGCTGTTCTTTTAATCAACTAGACCCCAAAGGGCCACTGTTCACTATAGACAAGCCTATGACACAAAGCCCATTGGTGGTTTCCTATTCTGTGTCAGCAACTCTTATCAGGCCTGACATACTCACTCCACCTCACACTCCGGCGTCATGAGATTTATTTAAAAGGGGACATGTAATATATAGTTTGAAAGCTAACAACACACTGGTCATTAATGTGACAGTGACATGTTTGTAACAACTCTGCAGGTGAAGTTATGGATACTCTACGATATTAGGCCCTGGAGACTGTGAACAAAGGTGAAAACCAGGTTTCTTCTGTATCAAGGAGAAATAAAATATGGTGGCAGATGCCCTGTCCAGGGAAGAGGGCTCTGACCTGCTGCCTCTGAGTCAGGCAATGGCAAACCCTCCTGCAGCTTTGTAAGGGGAGAGGTGTGACCCTAAGAGCATCCCAGGGCCAGAAAGCAAGGGGCTCACTGGTATCAAGTGATGAGTTTCAGCTGGCGTGACCAGTTCAGTGGACCCCAGCTCACTAGGGTTATAATCGGTATCGAAAAGGTGTCATGTAACATGGCGTTGGAAAACTAATAACTCACTGACCATTCACATTCTTGTGTGATGTATATACGTGGTGTGTATTAAGAGTTATGGATGTATGCTGGAAGGATGACTAAAATGTGCTTAGGCCAGGCAGGTCCTGGGGAGTTGGTAAATGGGTCTGCCCTAGACAAAAGAATGAGTATTTGCTTCTCTGACCTGCCCGGTTGTCCAGCAGAGACATATTAGGTAAACAAGCTAACAAGTAGGGGAGGAGACAGCTTCCAGCAGGGAAGAGAAACTTTATCTCTGCTATCAAGACAGGGGGTCTGAACCTCAAGTGATAAGCAAGTGACTCAACTGGTTGTATACAATAGTACTGTATTACACAAGTTTATCAAGTGAGGTGATTTATGAAAGCCTATGACACATTGGGACTGTGGGGTCAGAGCTGCTGAACCAGGACTGTCTAGCACACTGACATTTCAGGGTGGGGCCTGGGAGCTGGCAGGCAGGCTGGGAGCGTCCCAGGCTGGGAGCTACAGCAGCAAAGCACTGTAAGGCACCCAGGGTTGCTGGGCAAGCAGTGACACACTAGTCAGGGTTGCACCCCAGAATGCCATCACAAAGCCCCATTGAACTTATCAATAGCCCCTAAAGGGAAACTGAGGCGGAAAGGCTCGCATGATTCTTTTACGGATGTATCAGATGAAGCTTTACATAAAGCTCTCAGTAGGAAGATGGCATTTTAACTATTCATCCTAATCCTTAGCAAGTCAAACACAAAAGTCACAAGTGCAAAAGTGAGTACTGATAAGTAGCTAATGTCTCACACCTATTTTGCCGTTACTTATGCCTTCATTGAAAATATTTTTTCATTGCTAATTGTGTAGACCAGTCTTGCAATGTGCAGGGGAAAGCCACGTCTTTTCTCGATCGACGTCTGTCTCAAATATCTCATTGTTGAACAGCTCCACAGGGTGTCCCTTGGGCATGCAGGTCAGCCTCAACTCCTGCTTTCCCTTCCCCTGAATGAAAATTGCATCATTTCTTGAAGCAGACATCACGTCCCTGGATAACCTGCTTTGATTTTCTGTGCAGATAAATAAGCAGACCGGAGCTCCATTATTTTGGATTTGGCTCAGTGATAATGGAAAAAAGGGCTTCTGATGTCGATTTCTTACAAACAGAGTCTGAGTCAAGGGGATGATGTAGCTTTTGGTGTTTAAACTTAGGCATTCAGAGGGGTCAAGGTTGAATTCTAACTCCTACATTGTAAGCTCACGATTAAAGCCTGGGTGAAAATGAGATTTAAAAGACAAAGGCCAATCCATTTTTATTATTGTAGCACTGTAGGGCCCCACACATGGACCAGAGCCCCACTGTGCTAGGAGCTGTACAAACACAGTAGTAGATAGTCCCCAGAGAGCTCACAATCTAAATAGATCAGACAGCACCAGGGTGAGGGAATGGATAATCTCACCATCAGAGTGAACAAGGAAGTGGAGACAGGCTAGACAAGAAGAGAGTAAGAGAAGCAGGTGTGGGGTGAAGCAGAGGTGAAGAGACTGTGAGGGAGGGGTAGGGTGACCATATTTCCTAAAGTAAATATGGAATGGCCTGGGGCTCGCCTAAATCGCCCCTCCTCGCCCACAGGGCTCACCAGAGCCGCCTCCCTCCCTGCCACCCAGGGCTGGGGTTGGCCCAGGCTGAGCCCCCCAAACCCCACTGCCTGGCTCCTTGCATTCCCCCCCCCCAACGTTCCTCCTGGTCAGTTGGCAAGAGCAAATGGGACAAATGCCCATTTCTGTCAAAAAAAAAGTTGGGATGTCTGGGACAGAGCTTAAAAAGGGGACTGTCTCGGGCAAAACGGGACTTATAGTCACACTAGAAAGGGGTGTATTGGAGAAAACAGCCACTCACTCAGCACAGGGCAGAGACAGTCTGAAAACATTCTGTCATTTCAGCTGGAACAGTCAGAGGTCCCTGCTTTGTGTGCTTCAGTTCCTATCTGCTCTTGCTGCTCTCTGCAGTTTTCCCCAAGGCCACATCGTGGGTGGGAGGGAAGACACCAACAGGATCCTTTTACACCTAGAGTGTGTGTGTGGTAGGGTGACCATATTTCCCAAAGAGAAAATGGGACACCACATGGGGCTAGCCAGAAGGCCGCCCCCCCCACCACACATGTAGGGCTGGCCTGAGCCGCTTGCCCAAGCACCTGAGCCCCCCTCCCCACGCAGGGATGCCCAAGGCCCCCCCCATGCATTCCTCAGCACCCCACTTTTTTGACAAAAGCAGACATTTGTCCCATTTGCTCTTGACAACTGATCAAGTCGGCAAGAGCAAATGGGACAAATGCCCATTTTTGCCAAAAAAGTCAGGACAGCTGGGACAGGGCTGAAAAAGGGGACTGTCCCAGCGAAAATGGGACATCTGGTCACCCTAGTGTGTGGTCTCCCCTGCACAGTTCAGGATCAGAGGGTTGTTGGGGGAGGGATATCCCAGCCGGGCCCCTCGTTAGCCTCTCTTCCCATATGCAGCAGTTCCAAAGCTTTGCTCCAAAGGATCCAAAGACGCAGCAGAGGAATGTCCTATGCCACGGGAGTGTTTCAGGTCACCAGCGGCTTCCCAAGGCAAAGCCCTGAAATATGATAGCAAAGTCAGCAAAACATGAGTTTTGTTGGTCTTGGCTGCGCTGCCTGAATAGTCACATGGGATGAAATTCCCGCCCTGTGTGGAGAGCTAGGACATAGCCTATGTACTGCTCAATGTCGCACTGTGATGGGGTTGTATACACTCCACACTGGCTAACCATGGAATAAGAGAAGCCTGAGCCCAATTAAGCCAGTGGGTGGCACCTTGAGGAGTGTTTAGGCATAACTGGTGATCAAAGGCAGCTGGGGAGAGAGTTGGGCTCAGAGACAGAGGGGAAAACACAGTCTTAGAACAAGCTCCTAACCTAATGGCAGGTACTGGTTCTGTGGGAAGAAACCCTGGGAACTGTTGCTCAGCGCACAGAGACAGGGAAGGATTTGGGGAAAAGGCCTGAAGAACAGTTAATGGTAGGCAGTGGCAAAATGTCTGCTCGAGCGGACTTCAGCTGTTCATTTCTAGGGTCCCTGGAGTGGATCCCAGTGTAGGCAGCAGACCTGGGGTGCTCTTGGTGGGAAGCCCCTGATAAGGACAAATAACACTCTGAGGGAAGGTGAGGCTTACAGAGCCTGGAGCTGAGGGCTGAAGATGAGATACAAGGATTGGGTGATTGTTTGCTGGACTTTTTGTTACCCTGGAAGAGTGGGATTAAAATGTGACTAGGCTGGGGGTCTGAGTCACAAGAAGAGTCAGACTGTGGCAGGATCAGAGCAACAGCCTGGAGGCGTACAGGAGAAAGAGGCCCTGCTACGTTATGCCTAGCTGCGAGAGGGCAAGCCACTGGTGAGTCTGCTCTTTTACATGTACACAAGACTGATTAAGTCCTCAAAATTTTGTCTCCGCATGCACTGGGCTCATGAGTGGTGAGATACAGCCCCTCTTGTTTGTTCCACAGCTTTAATCAGGAATTGGGAGGGGACATCTCAGGAGGGCAACATAGTTACTGTCTCAAAAACTGGTACCATAGAGATGTAGCTAAATATAACAATAAGTCTCAATGGACTAACATATAGCTACCCCAGTTTTACTCTGGTATAGCTGAGGTCAGAAACTGGGTTTAAATAACACTCTACAATTATAAAGTGCCAGGTAATAAGGATCTTGATACAACTTACGGAACTGTAGCATTACTAATTGTGTGTTTGTTTCATTTTCAATAACTTCAGATGTGCCCCTTTGTTCCTTAATCTTGCATAGTGTCATATTTGCAGTCAGCCTGAGCAGATCTCGGTATCTTCCTCTAACCAGCAGATTATTGCACAGATACTTGGGGAACTAACAGAAGGAAAAAATTCCTACTGCAGTTGATCTGTGGAATTAGCTACCTTGGGAGGAGGCCTATGAAAGGGTTGGAGGGGTTCCAGGAACATCACTAACACTTGTAGTGATTCGGGCTAAGGCAATGACACAGCTCCATAACCCATTGCAGTGGGGGCAAATCCTGCCTCTAATCCATGGCTGAGGATTGTCCCACACTATTGCGGTTCTGCGGAGTAAACCAGGGAGGGATAGGCTTTAGGGGGAGTATACAGGGACCCATGGTGCTGGGCCCAGACCCAAATGGGTTTCTGTGCACCAAGGGGCAGAGGGATTTAGGAAGGAGTGGGGGTAAGGATAGTAGATTCACTGCTAGATAGTTTCCATTAAGCTGCTCCAGGCTGTGGAGCAGCAAGGAGGCTTTGACAGCCTAGTCACGGCAGTAATGGTTGTGGCTGAGCTCTGTAGCCTTTGTGAGTGCATTATATTCCCCACCAGGGACCCCCGTGCACAGCTTGAGGAGGGGTTGATATGCCTGGGCTGATATGCAGAATTGAGTTTTTTGTGTGAAGGTGATCCCCTTGAAGGTGGGGGTGTCAGAGAGGAACCTTCCCCGGACACATGCAGCATTGCACAATCGTTCAGGTGCATTAAGGATGGAAAGTTCTTCTGGTATTGACCAGTGCCAGAAGCTGGTTGCATGACTAGGCAGCCCTGTGATCTGATCCGATATGACTCCTCCTATGCTCCTTCAATAGTTCCTGATTCCAAATAGCCCGTGGCCTCCTACTGCATCTTTGCCTGCTAGATTTTGAGTATCACGAAACAAAATATTGCATCAACCATAACTCCCCAAACAGGCTACAATGGAAATACCCAGAGGAAAGTAGAGGAGATTATGTGACCTTCTACTACCATAAGGAAAAGAGAGAGCGCAGATGGTTGGTAATAGAGCTAAGTAGCTCGGAATTTAGTCTGAAATCTATCATAGTTGTCTGAGATGTCCTGAATAGGAGCTTAATCAGCTGTTAGATTCTGTTTTTCCAACTCTGTCATCTACTTTGTTCATTTTCCCCCCCATCAGCTAAGTACAGCCTCCCTGTCAAAACATCCATTTTACCACTATTGCCTGTTTCCAGAATGTCTCCTTATCCTGATCTCCGTGTGCAGCCCACAGACTGGCATGGGGCTGGCTGTATTCCTTCAGATGCTTGCCTCCCTCTCACAGGAATCTTGCCCTTAATCTTCTCCTTCGATATCACTGGTGTAATGTAGAGGAGTACTGCTGAAGTCAATGGAGTTACTCCAGATTTACACCAGTGTAATTCAAAGCTGGATTTGGTCCCAGAGCCAGAGAATTGATAGTTGCTCTATTTTTTAAAGAAAAATGAAAACGTTTGTTATACACAGAAAAATAATAGATCTGAAATGACTTGCTGAGCGAACACCACTGTCACTACTTTTGTTTTCCCACTCTGTGCATATGAGTCTATAAACATGTACCTACTTCCCACAGGTGTCTTGAGGTATTGGTATTGTTTGTGTGCTATGATGAACTCAGATAAATAGTTCTATATAAATACAAAACCAAAGTAGTACCATACTGTTCATAACAGGAAGGTTGTCCACATCTAGGACCTGATCCTGCAAGGTGCTGCTGTATAGAACTGGAAAATCCATTTCCCCCCCCCCCATTGTTGAGGTCAATGGCAAATGAGATCTCTCTAAGTGTGGACTGATCACCGGGTTTTTAAGAGCACTCAATCAATTTCATTGAAGTGTTCAGAGTATTTAACAGCTCTAGTAATTCTTTGTCAGTTTATAATGACAGCTCCAACCAAAGTGGGGTGGAGTGGAGGCATTTGACAGGCGTTATGACTTGAAAATCCATTCAAAATAATGTAGAAAAGCCAGGCCAATATGCCTCTTATTTGCAGTACATATTATTTAGGTTTCAACCTATGAAAAGCAATACAGCTTTTTAGGCTCTGCCTGGCTAATTCTCTGCCTCAGCATTTACACATCATAATAAAAACACTTAGGCCTATTCGGAAATGGATACAGTTCCTTTCGTTGCAGAATAATTAAGGGTGACCCTTGTCAAAGGCATGATGTACACTATACATCATTGGATTACCTGTCAGCTTGGCAGCATTTTTCAAGTGTGTTTAAAGTTATTATCTGATGTTTATTCATTTAGATGCAATTTCTTTTGTAATGAGGCAGAACTTATTTTCCAGCCCCTACAGGTGGCTTTGTCAGCTATCCAAACCATGCATGAAAAGGCAGATTACCAACTGATCTCTCAATTAGAGCAGGGCTAATATTGGATAAGCAAGGTTTCACCTGGTTTTGATTCATGCCTGGCTGTTCCAAGATTTGGGGCTTCTTAAACACAAGTTTAAAAAAGAACAAATCACTTTGACATTGAAGGACCATCTTTTTTGTTCTGTGTTTGTACAGTACCTAGCACCATGGGGTTGTTGGCAATAAAGTGATGTAAATAAGTACATAGATAATTATACAGAATATTATCCATCTTTTTTGAGAGAGCGTTTCCAACATGTGATTCTCACAATGTGAATGCACCTTTTATTTTACACACACACACACACACACACACACACACACACACACACCACCTAACCCATGCAGAATTTTGACCACCAAAAGGGATAAGAGCCAGAGAATCCATACAGACCACTAGGGACTTGGCTATTAATTTTTATATGGAAGACACTCGGCTACTACAGTTTAAAACCTAAAATTGAGATAATACATAAAAATGAAACTTTCAGCAGGATTCTATTAAACCCAATCCTGATCTCAAAACTCAAGCCTAATACCAAATTCTACAGCTAAACCAGATTTTAAGATTAGGGTTGATTTTGGGGGGGGGTGGGGGTTAACTCCTGGAACCCAACCAAAATTTAAGGTTGGGAACTAATCTCAAACAGGATTTGTAACACAACCCACCATAATAATAATAAAAAAATTGAATCCTAACTCTGAAACTAACCTCACCTGAAACAAAAACCCCTAACTAACACTTGGAGAACTGCAGTGTTCCAAGCAGCATTAATGCTGGATAGTGCTTTTCATCCCAGGTTCTGAAAGTGCTTTTAACAGGTGATTAGGTGGTCTTATTCCTACTCTGCAGAAGGTTAAATCACGTAGGCTTTTTTGAGCTTCACATTACCTGAAGTCACATGGTCCAGATCTTCAAAAGAGCTCTGGACCCAACATTGAGCACTTGAGAAAAATCAGAACCCAATGTGCTGAGCTCTTTGGAAAATCTGACTCCTAATGAATCAGTGACAAGACTGGAGATAAGAGCAGAGGGGTCAGGGCTGCTGGGTTCTAACTACAGAACAGCCTACCTGTTACCTCCCCAGCTCAGAAAAGAAGGCTTGCTTCTGATTGCTTAGACCTGGGGCTGAAATACTCCAATATTAAGCTCCTAAGTGCATATTGAGGCTTCTAGTGCACGTGGTCTGATTTTTTTCTTTTCCCTCAAAAGTGCCACACGCACGTAGCTGTTAGTAAAGCCAGTGAGTTCCCATGTATCCTGCACCTCTGAAAGTACAGTTGTTGATTAGTTGAAATATAGAATTAGGAATCATCTAACTTTAGACACTCAGGACTGTGACATGTGACTCTGGGCCATGTTTTATAATATGCTGCAGTAACTGAAACACAATCCAATTGTAATCAAACAGTCTGCTAATGACAAACCAAGCATCTTCATGTGTTCGCAGTCAGCTGCATGCTTCTCTAATTAAACTTAGGAAACCTTTTCCTTGTAATAAGAATTGATTATTTTAAGTCTGGTGGGACAGGATTATCCTTTTAATCTTTTGTGTTAGTATTTTTTGTCATGGAATCTGTTGCTTTATGAAAAGAGGTTGAACACTTGGTGAAACTGACAGCTGTATAGAAAGCCAACAATTGGTTTATGCATCACTTAAGTTCTGTTTTTAAGAATATAAATGGCATGTAAGTGGTGCGTAGACCTTTTGCTGGTCGTCTACACAAGAACAAATTCCTCCATAGATGTGCAAAGTTGAGCAAAGTGTTCCGTACACATGGGGGGGGGGGGAGGAACCCCCATGAGGGAAGCTGCATATTGCATTAATTTTCACAAGGAAGATTGATGTTCTGCATGAGCACAGCACATACTGTGCGTTCATGGCCATAACACCATGTCCAGGGCTGACGACATGTGCATAATTCTAACCTAGCTATGTTTAGTCTCTATGCAAGCAAACTTGAAACATGACTGAGCTGTAAATTATTGACACAATCATGGTGTCATAAAATTGATGGAGTCGGTACTTCTTCTGGAACACATCCGGTATACCAAAAGCAGCAAATGCAAAGGACACCATCCCTGTGCTTCAAAAGCAAGGAAGCTTAAATGTATGTAGACCTAATTCTGGCCTGCCACACAGGGGTGAACTTCATGTCGCCAGGATGGGATAGGGAGCCTCTCTGTCTGTTTCCAGTGCAGAATGCTGGCTGGTTTGCACATAAACATGCTCAGATTTCAAATAGATAATTAATTCAAACAGCTTATTGATCACAGCTAACTCTCCTAATGGAGGTAGTCTGGAAAGTGTTTAAGTGAATTATTTCTTGCTAAGTCACAAGCTAACTCTTGCCTGAATGAAAAATAGGTTAATTTTACAAAATTGGTCAAAGTTGAATAGCAATTGAATTTTTTTGAAATATTAATGTATAAGTGTAGGTTGGCACCATGGAGGAAATTGCCTAAGAATTGCAACAGTTTTGCTGTCTAATTTTACTCCCATAATATGCCTGGTCGGTTTTTAATGAGCTTCAATTCATTTGATGGAAGACTAAAGTTTAACTGTATAGTAAAAACTGATATTAGGTTCTACAGACATTCTGAAGGTATGTAGTTTGGACGCTCTACACACGAGACTGAATTTCTACTTCCGTAACCTGCCAATTACCCATGCACATGTCAATTTAATGACTGGGGTGGGTGTGACTGATTGTCTGGACTGTCTCTATCTATGAGCAGTCTCGTCCCCATTCAGTGCACTATCTGAAAGGTGTGTTTTAACCTGGTTTTATCATAGGGTTAAAAAGGGCAGGATCTCTCATTGGAGAGTGATGGAAAATCAAATATTTTAGGGTTTGGCTATCTTGGGCCTGAGTCTTAGTTACTACTTTCCTAAGCTTGAGGTGGGGATGACTGTGGGTTGGGCTGGGCTGGTTTTAAGCCAGTTTTGCAGTTATGTATTCTGAATTGCTACCACTGCAGTTGATGGCAGAACTGCGCTTTGTTGCAGGGGAGCAGGTGGAGTTTCAAGACACCTCAGCGGTCACTGCACCATTGTACAAGAGCATAAAGCAATGAGGAATGGTTGCCACAAGTAATTTGTGAGAGGCTTCAGCACTTGGTCAATGCATCCTAGTCACCTTTCGCCTTCAAACTGGCCTACAGCTGAAATTGCTGTTGTCACTTCTCCCTCAACGCTAAGTGAACACTGCATCTGCTGCTGGGAAAAGTCTGCTCTAACATGATGGCTCTGGTAATGCAAAGGGATCATTGCTTCCCAATAGCTAAAATGATCACCTTGCTTTGGCAGCATAAATAGTTCTGAACCATTCAGACTCTACTATTCTTTTTGTTAAGGAAGGAGAGCTTGTATTTAACAATTGTATTCTTTCATACACGACATAACTCCAACATCTCAGACAGAGCCTACAGTTGCTTGCCCTGCCTTCCAGTCCAAACCCCCACTTTCCGATGTGAAGCTTGACCTCTTTTAACTTCTGCAGCCGCACTCCACATCCTTAAGCAACAAGAGCAGCTGCTTTGTGCACACATTCTTTTCCTACCTGCTGGAAAAAGTTGCCTTCCAATCCAAACAGGAGTGACCTCTACAGTTAACAGACAGGTATACACAGGGAAAAGGAATTATTTGGGGATATATGAGAGAGGTATAAATGGGAGTCAGAAGTAAAGCTAAAAATTAAAATTCCGAGTTCTGCTGTCTAGTAGTGTTGCTGTGAGCTGTTAAACAGCTGCTGTATTTCATCCCAGAGAGGGCTGCATTTTAGTGAGATGATGTAATTCCTCTATGCAGACTTTGAAATGCACATTAGGATCCTTTGGTATTTAAGATAAGACTTTATTATCATTGTTACTATTCTCTCTTACTAGTAGTTGGTGTCACAGTTAAGCGTCTTTAAAGGTAATTACTTCTGTGTCAAGTCTGTTACTGACATACTCCCATTGATCACATGACCCTAATGAATACATATATTTTTGGAAAGACATTGTTTAATATCCAAATGTTGAAATTAGCTTATTACGTAATTTCAATGAAATGGCACATGAATTAATAATGAGATTTCTCAAGGAACTGCAGCCTCTTCAAGATGTATGAATTCAGTAATCACTGTAATTATTATGAAGTTATAATAAAACATGATGTTTTACTTGGCTAATTCAAGGGCAATAAGTATGAATAATGGTCTTTTTTTTCCTGACTTCATGTTAGTCATTCTTTCCTTAATTATGGAGCAATTCTCCGATTTAGAGGGACAATGCAGCAGCCTAGGTAGCTCTGCTAATGATGTCTTAGTCTTTCTATAGCTGGATACATACTGTCAAACACAATTTCTGTTCTTCCCTAAACCCCAGTATCATCTGTCCCTTGGGTGGGGGAGAGACTCCATGCTTCCTACAGAGATGGAATTATCTTAGGTACTTTTAGGGCTCCAATCACCATAGTATCTGAGCCCCTAAGTCTTCCGTTCACTCGAAGAACTCAAATCCCAGGCTAGCACCATAACAACGGGACGATCTTTTCTCCCAGGAATTCAAGATAAGGAGCCTGTGGTGTTGCAAGAAGTAATATAAGTTAGGCAGGAAACAAGATCACCAAGTCCTGTTCAATAGCACAAAGGTTACTGACCTTTTGGTGAAATATACCCCTGGGCAGAGGTGCAGCAAAGGGCTGAGGTAGCCTTTATATCCACTGAAATCCTCAGAGTAGGGACTTGTGCGGTCTTTCTGCATGGGCTGAATTTTGCATTTTCTCAGTGCTATATTGATGGGGTGTCCACAGCCTCTCCTGGCAACAGTTCCATTATCTGTATAGGGCTTAGCAACCCTAGTCATAGAGCACAGTGGGGCTCTGGTCTAATGCTTAGGGTGACCAGACAGCAAGTGTGAAAAATCGGGACAGGGAGTGGGGGGGTAATAGGAGCCTATATAAGAAAAAGCCCCAAAACTTGGGACTGTCCCTATAAAATCAGGACATCTGGTCACCCTACTAATGCTGTACCCACATATAACAAACAGTCACTCCCTTTCCAAGCCAAGTAATTTGTGGCTACAGCCCTGGACTTGAAATTGGGAGATTTGGTTCAACTTCTAGCTCTGCTACTGGCCTGCTGGGTGACCTAGGGCAAGTCATAGACTCATAGACTTTAAGGTCAGAAGGGACCATTATGATCATCTAGTCTGACCTCCCGCATGATGCAGGCCACAAAAGCTGACCCACCCACTCCTGGAATAATTCTCTCCCTTGACTCAGCTGTTGAAGTTCCCAAATCATGACTTAAAGACTTCAAGTCGCAGAGAATCCTCCAGCAAGCGACCCCTGCCCCATGCTGCGGAGGAAGGCGAAAAACCTCCAGGGCCTTTGCCAATCTACCCTGGAGGAAAATTCCTTCCCGACCCCAAATATGGCAATCAGCAGAACCCCAAGCATGTGGGCAAGATTCTCCAGCCAGACACCTAACCTCCCTGTGTCTGGTTTCCCCATATGTAATATAGCAGTAATGATACTGACTAAGTTTGTGAAGTGTTTCGAGATCTGTGGGTGAGAAGTGAGCGATAAGAGCTTGGTGGTGGTGGTGGTGTCAAAGCCTCTCTGTAGTTTACTGGGGGGTCATGGCTCATTTGGCAGGTAAATGCACTGCATCCGTCTTCCTTCCCCTTGGTCTTTAAAATGCATTTCTTCCTGGATTAAATATCTAGACTGCCACTACAGTGGTAGCACTGTATCTAACTAGGCAGATGACTTTGATCACTCACTTCAGCCTTGCCTTTGTTCTATTTATTGCCTCTCTTTTTAAAATATCTCTGCTGAGTCCGTTTGCTTTCTAATGCAGGAGATGAGAAAACATTGTCAAGGCTTTCTTATGATTCTCTGCCAATTATGCCGATGCGAGATCAGAGCCTGGCAAAAGCGAAGAATCTTTCTTGGGGGGGGGGGGGGGGGGTGGGGGCGTCACTCTACCTTTTGGTTGCCTCCTGCACTGATTATTTCCCACATCTTCAGAAGATGTTGCTGCAACATGCTATCTTTCAGAGAGGAGAGCTCTTCTAGCAAAGTGACCTGAGGCACAGGTGATAATGAAGGGAACCTTGATACTCGCCTATTGTAGCTGAACCTGAAAAGAGAGGCACTTTTTTTTTAATCAAGTGAATCACTGGTTAAATTAAAGCCACCCCAGACTGTAGTGGTTTCATGGTGCTCCAGGGACTTCTGTTTCAGTTCCATAGTCCCCAAAGCAAAATCTCTGTTAGCTGTAGAGATATATATTTTTTATCTCCATGTTTGGCTTAGAATGTTGAGCACAGAAATTTTGGTTTCACCAAACCTTTGTTTCCTGACTAAAAATAGCTGTTTTTAAAAAAACAAATAAACCCTAATCCTATGTAATTAGTCCTGTATTTATTTTTCAACAGCTGTTCTCTCTGATGCTTTTGAATAGCTGCGTTTTGAGTAGTGTGTGTGTGTGCGCGCACACACTTCAAGTGAGATGAAATGTGTAGGATTTCAGCTGTTTCTTCTGGGAATCCTTGATGAATGCAGCATGGCATTTCCTCCTCCCCTCCCCCCGACACGCCCCAGTTCTCTACAATGATTGTTTCTTTTCTATGGTTAAAGGGTGAATCCCTGGAAGAATTTGCACTTTGGAATTTTAGGATGAAAGGTGTTGCTATGAGGAAGTTCAGTTCTCCTGCCCAGAGGTGTCTGGGGAATTAAGGGTGCCACAAGACTATGAATGATCAGAATCTTCCCCAGAAGCTCAGATAAATAAGAATTATATAAAAGTTCTTAGTGATTAGTGTATTTATAAAATTAAAAAAATAATTCCTCCTCCCCTCGAACCGGTTGTAAATCTGTTTTCCTAGTTAAGAATAACTGCATATAACCCTTTTATAGGGTGACCAGACATCCCGATTTTTGGGACTTTTTCTTGTATAGGCTCCTATTACCTCACCCCTGTCCCGATTTTTCACACTTGCTGTCTGGTCACCCTAGGCTTTTACAATCTGTGTCTCTGAAGGCTTCCAAATTCATGGTGTTTTGGCTACGGAGTAACTACTCCAATCTTCCCATGTTTGTTTTGTTTAGCGCTTGCATCTGGACTAATCAACCCCAGAGGCCTATTGGACAAAGCAGTGAAGTCCATAGTGATTCAGAAATGGCTCATCTGGAGAGAACCATAGCATAATTCATTAAAGCCTTGCCCATTTTGCATGAAATTCACCTCCTGTACAAGGGCTATTCGCTTCTTCAGTCTTTCTTACAACCTACTTTAAGGCCTGATCCCCTTTAAGTAAATGTCAAAACTCCCATTAGCTTCAATAGTTCAGGATCAGGCTCATAACCGCGGAAGCCTTTTAAGGGCATGTTGTAGCACTGCGGGATTTTGGAAGTTGACTTCGACCCATAGGGTTAGGTCTTTGCATTGTAAACTGCTTGGGGTAGGGGCTGTGGGTGGGAGTGTCTAAGGGAATTAAGCACCTAGTCCTCATTGACAGTCAATGGGGTTTGGGCACCTAACTCCTCTAGTGCTCTGGAAATTCCCATCCCATCTAGCTGTGGTAATTACACAGCCCCCCCAATTACTGTAATATCTGAGAACCTTGCAATCTCTAGTGTTTCTCTTCCCATCACCTCTGTCCTGGAGGGCAGTGCTAATCTCCCCACGGACCAAGACGTAAACTGGCTTGCCCAAGGTCACACAGGAAGTCTGTGATGGTGCAGGGAGCTAGACCCGGGTCTCAAATCCTCCATTAGTGCCCTAATCGCTTGCTCATCCGGTGGTGTTGGAACAATGTGTATGGGGGCGGGGGGGGGGGGGGGGGAGAGAGAGAGCCATCCATTGAACAAAACTGTAAACCCTGTATATGATGGAAACCACTTCAAGTCCGGGGGAGGATGCTGCTGCTGCTCCCCCAGCAGCCCTGCAATCCTCTTTCTCTGTCACTCTGTGCCTTCTGCTAAGCACTGTAGAGTGAGGAGCACACTGTTAATGATCAGCCTAAAGACTAGTCATCTATTTTCTGCAGGGGCCGTTGGGGGGCAGCTGGTTAACACCCTCATCCTCTAGGGACTTAGACTGAAATCAAATGATTGGAAATGGGTTTGGGACACTTTCCCTTCTGCCTTGAATCTCTTATCCCCATCCCTCCGGACATTTAGCCTCACATCACAGCACCGCCACCACCACAGTTCTCTATAGATTTTACCCCATTCATGTCGACGCTGCTGATTTGAATACTTGTCTTGGAACAGCAGCCCAGACATGCACTGAGGATAGCTCAGAGGGACTCTCCGCTGCAAGCCCGGAGCATTGAGCGGGGCTCTGTAGTAGGATGGAACCTTTGTCATCCTCTGAGTCTGCGTTGCTCAGCTGCCGTTCTGACCCCGGCATAAATCATCCCCAGTTCACATCTGCTGAATGTGTCATTTGATGTAAAAAATTAACCCAATGGCATCGTTGTTTAGATCTACACTACGCAAATAAGTCCTTCCATTTTTTTTTTTAATGCAAATGACTGCTAGTGTCAACCTAGTCTCTGAAGCAACGTCAGTCACTTTGGGGAAGCTATGTTCTTTTCTAACATCAAATGAGGACAAACAGGTTGCTCCTATGGCCCCACGGGTCCCACAGCTGGTTGCTTCCAGGGTGGAATAAAGGTCACTGACAAAGAACACCCAGCATGCCCGTGACAGCAGCCAGTTAGATATATTTAGCACACTTATTAAACTGCTGAAGGCTGTTTGGTTCCAATTTGTGCCTAATTACACGTGGCCATAATGTGCCATTTGTTTTTAAGCAACCTCCCTTTTGAAATCAAGGGGGCAAAATGAGTTTGCGCTTCAATGGAGTTTCACTTTTAAAATACCTTTATCTTTCAATGTGTTGCCACTGCCCTGTCCAGCACAAGAGTCTTGGGGGCGGGGGAGAAGGGCTCAGACAACTCTAAAATAGCTCCCACAGGAAACCCATTGCTTTGCAAGTAGAAGGTGGAAGCTGCCCTGCATTGGGAATTATCTTTGTTCTTTGAGTCTATTGCAGATTTTCTTGAATGAATTAAAGGCTGCTGGCATGCATGGTCCCAGCAGAATGGCAGAACAAAAACACATGTCCTGGATTAGTAATTTGCCCACAAAAAGAGTTGTGACATTTTCCTTTGACTTGCGGAGGGGCTGCCAAGATTTTAATCTTTTTATTTTGACTCATTTGTTCCTTTTCCCCCCTTCTCTGTGGATTGTTTGAGGCTTTCATATTGCACAGCTGTGTCCAGAAAGTGAGTGAGCCTGAAGTGAAGTACCTATGTGTATTTAAGGGTTTACCTATGCTTCCAATATTTCCCCCTGAACCCATAACAGAGGCACTAGTCCAGCCCCCATCAATGCTGGAGCAGGTGGGGAGAAGGCATAACTGTCTATTGAAAATAATGGGCTTCCCCCTTACGTATGCATGGTAATTTCTCTCTCTCCCCTACTATTGTCTAGACAAGTATTTCTCAACCTTTTTCAGGCTGGCGACCCCCTTATTCAAAGTCAAAAACTTTCACAATCACGCCCCCCCCCTTTTTACATTTACTATGAAAGTAGGAGTATAAAATATCTGTGCTTCAAGAGATTGACGGAGAACGGTTGACCTTGAAGGGGAAGGGTGTGGGAGGAGAAACACATCCATGTAGGCAGCTAAGGGGTGGAGCTACTTCAATTAGAACTACAACTTCTAGTTGTCATCTTTTTGCTCTCCCTCGATACAACTTCTAGTACACCCTGTGTACAACTAGTACACCTCACAAATGTTTAAGTATTTGCCCAGCGGTGAATTTCACCCCCTGCCTGCAGTTCTATTGCTTGGCTTGGGGGCATGCTCATTTGCTGCTTTGCTTGTCTGGGAAGGTATTGTATGGGTCATTGTCCTGTATTTTATTGTATGGGCCCCCTGTTCAGCATTCTCTTCCTTACATCAACTGAAGTGATGCAATAAAGTCATTAGATAGTGAAGCATGGGTGAAATTATTGGACTGAATAACACGGGCAGTTCTCCAGACTGTGGCTACAGACCAAATGGCCCTCATGAGTTTGCAATATAATAAATCCATGCCCGGGGTACAGGACTATGTACACTTTGTGGTATCCTCATGTCATATATAGAGAAATAACTCGTAAAACTTTCATTCCGACACTTTGCTTATTCATGCCACTCTCCCTTGGAGGCCAGATTGGTGTATCCGCAACAATGCGCGAAGCGTGAGAGTCGGGCCTGTGGAACTGAGCTCTCATTTGGTTTCAAAATCGTCTTTATAATTAATGCTTTATCTGCTCACTGGGCCAATTGCTCTCCAGTCACCAATGCTATTCCTCTCCTGACCCCTTCGTCTGGTTATATAAGTGATGGCATGACAGGATGTCCAAACTCCACAAGTCAGGAAAGGGTTAATGGACTCCTATCAGCCCTTCCCTGGGACCACCTTAAGCAAGTGTGGGGCTTTGCGGGAGGAGATGAAGAGGGAGAGCCTGTGTCAGGTGTTGCTGGGCTGGAAGGGGGACCGGACCTTCAGCTTGAGCTGGGGGAAAGAAGGCTGAGGACTTATCAGAGTAACCCAATGAAGAGGAAGGCAGGCAGGCCTGGTATGGGATATTTGCCTCGTTGAGCTTGTGGGGGGGTGTGCACTCCACTCTGGCCCTGAGCTGAATGAGGCCAGGTGAGCCCAATCAGCTAATTAGGTGGCAAATGGGGGATCTTTAGGCTGGTGGCAGCTAATTAGAGGCTCACCTGTGCAGGAACAGGTAGGACCTATGTAAAGGACAGGAAAATGGAAACAGAAGGAGGGCCTGCTGGGAAAGGCTGTAGTCACTCCCTGGGAAGAGGGAGGAGAGTCTGGAGGCTGCAGAGATGAGTTGTCTCCAGTCCCTCCTTGGAAGGGACTGGCAAACCCAGAGGAGTGGGGAAGGCCAGGAGGTATGGAAGTGGCTGAGGGAAAGGCAGCAAGGTTCAGGAAGGGAATGGACCTTGGCTGCTGTGTAGAGGGTCCCTGAGCTGGCACCTGGAGTAGAAGGTGGGCCTGGGTTCCCCTGCCAGCCACTGTGGGAAAGGCACTGGGAGACAGTGAAGCAGAAGACTGCCTGAAACTGCTGAAGAGCAGGAATCTTGATACACTTCCCTTCCCCCACCCCATCCCTGGGAAAGGAAATCGCAGTAGTGACTGGCTGGAGGGCTGAATCACAAAGAGGACAGCTCCGGCTCATGAGAGCAAGAGACTGGCTGCAAAGGAGAAACCGAAAGGTTGTAACCACTGAAAAGGGCATCGGCTGACCAAGCGAATTCCCAGAACCTCCAGGAGGTGGTGCCATCCAGCGGTGAGTAGAGCAAACCCGTCACAGGGCCAGGCTTGTGCCAGCTCAAGCAGGGCAGAAGTGTTCGGTTTTCTTGGGATTTTGCAGAGCCAAGGTGGCAGGAGGGGGTGAAGAGTCTCTGCTCAGGGGTGAGCCCACTTCTGCTGCTTCTGATGTCATGTCTGGTTAGGAGACCACTGAAGTGTGGAGCCACGGAAAGTGGTGGTGATTTTCACTCTGAGTCAGTACAGGCAGCCATCGCTTGTTACATGAGACATGATGCCAAGGTCCCAAAGATCGACCCCGTAGCACGTGTCGTATGAGTGGCGTCTTCACATCAGTAGCCTGGTCGAATTCTGCCAACTGTATTCTATATTCAGCTGAAAAATGAATTAAACTGCTGCCCTGTGTCACTGTGCAGGGCTGGTTCAAGGGCAGGCAAGCAGGGTGGTTGCCCTGAATGCCAACATCCAGCGGGTGCGGTGCTGTTATGCCGTTTGGCCACTGGGAGGGGGGAGCAAAAATATTTTCTGCCTTGGCCAGTAAAACCGCTACAGCCACTCCAGTCACTGTGCACTGTTAAACACCTACCACACTCTACCCAAAGGTGGCTGCGTAGCAGTGGTGGGTGATGCGACCTGTGCACATTGATTTTTATATCCTTTTGAGTTTAGTAAAGTTCTTCGGAATGCAGCTGTGTTAGAAATTGGTATAAATGTCAAAGTGACTGGCACTTGATACATAGATGGAGACAGAGTGGGTCAGATTTTCAACCGGAGTAAATTAGCATACCTCTATTAGATTCTGGCTCTCTGTAATTACCTAGCTATGTATTGTATCTATTACACCCCTTGTTACTGACTCTACAGTGATTTACACCAGCGGAGGACCTGGCCCAGAGAGATTACTATCCTACATGGAAGATCTGTCTTTCCAGGAAAGTAGAGGAACAATGTGTACACAGAGCAATCTCCATGTGCCCCTTGCTTCGCTGCTGATATGCAACAATGTGATGTGCGCATCACGCTGGTACGCGTGTATGTTAAAGCAGCAGTGTGGTTTCCATCCGGCTGCTCTCTAATGAAGAGAGTTAGCATTTAGTGAAAGGAGATGCGTGTCTATGCAGAGTCCCTGCCACCAAGGCCTGAAATGTAAAAAGCTGATTGCTAAGTAATGGCTCTGGCAAAAGTGATAGGGCTGTATGTGAAATGCCAGCTTGCTGCCTTCTACTGCCTCTGAATGTTTTAACCTCATTTATCCTTTGGGTACTTACAGAACCATTTTACATTTGTGCACTTAAAGGATTAAATGGAGATGATTATTACTGCACAGCAAAGCTAATGTTTAAGGACATGCTGTTTTGTTGCAACTGGAACTCCATTTGCACTGTTTGGATACTTTGCGAGCTTTTCAAAGAGGGGATGATGAATCGTACAGTCTCTAGCACTCGACTGCTAATGAGAAAACTGTTAGTAATATGCCTTTTATACCCCTCTCGCTCCTGAAGTAACTGGAACACTGGTTCCCTTCTCATTTAATGTTTAAAGTCAAGCAAAATAAGAAGCAAGCCACATAATGTGTACATGACATTGATGTATGGTGTTCATATTACCTAAATGGCTCTGGTATACTACCAAAAATAATGAAAGATATTAATATAATATTGAATACATCTGAATGAAGGGTAATTTTTTTGGTACGCTTGTGTTCAGCTGCAGACGGAAATGTGAACCAGGTTCCATGTGATTGTTTTTTCTGTAATCTGGAGCTTTGTCTGGAATGCAAATCAAACCTGCATTGATATTGAAATTTGGAAATCTTGAGCAACTGTTTTATTCCACATCTCCCCACCTCCATGTTTTCATGTGACTCGGCATTTCACTCAGGACTAGAAATAGACCCATTAACATGCTGTGATGTCTTTGGCCTATTCAGAAACAGGAAATTCTGGATGTGTCCTGAGGACAGCAGAGTATCTTGAGTTTTCCTGGTAATATTTATAGACCCCTGAAATATCAAACAGTAGTACGTGCACATAAATTGAAGGACTAAATCTCTTGAGTTCCATCTATCTGTACAACAGCTGGGTCTTTATAATACAATACAGTGTTTATATGGAAAGCAGGGGATGGAGCATTACCTGGTCTGTTCATTCATTCCCTCTGGAGGATCTGGCACTGGCCACTGTCGGAAGACAGGATACTGGGCTAGATAGACCTTTGGTCTGACCCAGTAGGGCCGCTGTTCTTATGTTCTGTCTGAGCCAAGAACTGGGCATCATGACTCGTGAGTAGAGCTAGCAGGAACTTCTATTCTGTGGGGAAATTTCCCAGAGTGCTGGCTGGGAGCCTATGAGCCCTGGGAACCATAGGTGAGCTGGAAGTCTCCGAACTTGGGAGCCAGGCCTTCCAGGCTTCCTGCTGAGGGACATAATTCAGCCACTACTTGGCTAGGGTTAGGATATCCTGCATGGTAAGACTGTTGCAGGATTGTCCGTTACAGGGTGCTTGCATCTTCCTGGGAAGTATCTGGTACTGGATGCTCTCAGAGGCAGGATGCTGGACTAGAGGATCATTTGTCTGATGTGGCATGGCAATTCCTAGGTCTCTTTACAACTTCCATTATTATGCTTTGTATGGCCAGGTAAAATCCTTCCTGTCGCTGCTTTGCAGAGTCTATACTGAATAGATATCCCAGATTGACAAGGCCACTATCTCAGACCAGACAACTTCTGGGACTGTCATCTCTGAGCAATTAGCATTCAGTGCAAGTAACAATGGAGGCCGTGCTAACAGTAGCTGACCTCACCCATCATGAAAAGAGAGTGGGCTGCATGAATGAGGACCCTGGGGAAAAGCAGTGGTGCCAGGGAGAGATCTCTTTAATTTGTACTTATCCATCCAGAGCAGAAAAACAGCTCTGCTTCCAGCACCCTGGGTTCCTTAAGAGCTTGTCATTGTTAAGGTGTCTCCTTTATAATTGTGTCTAGGTGATTCAGAGCTTTGCTAAATTGGAACAGAGACATGCTTGTCAGACCCTCTCCAGTACTGCGCTTCCATCTGGTGCCTTTGAGTGTCTCATTCTTACAGTGCGAACTCTCTTGGGTGTAACTAATGCATCTGGATTCGTTTGCTGTATATTAATGGCATTGTTTTACTCTGGCTGTGCAGTACTCAGGACTTGCGTTGTGACAGGATCCAGGCATTCAGATGTCAGGCTGACTTGCTAGGTGGCTGATTTCAAAAGGTTGGCTTGCAACCACATGAGGAGAAAGAAGAGAAAACACTTACAGAAGGCAAAAAGCACATCTCCTCCCATCAGCTGCTTAAGGAACCCCTTTACTATGGAGAGCCTTGCTTGGAAGCAGTTCAGCCCTGACAGCCTCTGGGCCTTATTTGTGAGCATATCATGAGTCCATCTATGGGCCGAATACCTATGTCCTGGAGTCTCAAATGCCACATCCCATGCTACAGTGATGGTGGCATGAAAAACCTTACATGCGCACAAGTGGGCCCAATTCATCTTTTTTGCATATATCAGACTAGATCCTCAGTTGGTAAAATCAGTGGAGCTTTACTGGTTTACACCAGCTGAGCATCTGGCCCTCTGCCTGTGCATTGCATAAAGAGAACACTTTGTGCTTAGGTGTAGGACTTTGCTTCAAAGGGTTTCAAATTAGTCTAACCCTCTCCTCACCTCTCTGAGGGTAACCACTCCTATTTTTACATGAACTCACCAAAGTAAAAAGCATTGGAGAAGACTGACCAAATAGTTGACCATAGTATTGTATCTTTTTATATTCAGTTTGCTCACGGCATAGTGTTAGAACGCTATGCTGTTCCCTAGCGCTCGGTATAATAGTCCCTTTAAGGCTGGGTTAACAGAGCAACAGGATGCTATAATATAGTAATCCAACAGAGGGTCCTGTGGCACCTTTAAGACTAACAGAAGTATTGGGAGCATAAGCTTTCGTGGGTAAGAACCTCACTTCTTCAGATGCAAGTAATGGAAATCTCCAGAGGCAGGTATAAATCAGTATGGAGATAACGAGGTTAGTTCAATCAGGGAGGGTGAGGTGCTCTGCTAGCAGTAGAGGTGTGAACACCAAGGGAGGAGAAACTGCTTCTGTAGTTGGATAGCCATTCACAGTCTTTGTTTAATCCTGATCTGATGGTGTCAAATTTGCAAATGAACTGGAGCTCAGCAGTTTCTCTTTGGAGTCTGGTCCTGAAGTTTTTTTGCTGTAAGATGGCTACCTTAACATCTGCTATTGTGTGGCCAGGGAGGTTAAAGTGTTCTCCTACAGGTTTTTGTATATTGCCATTCCTGATATCGGACTTGTGTCCATTTATCCTCTTGCGTAGTGACTGTCCAGTTTGGCCAATGTACATAGCAGAGGGGCATTGCTGGCACATGATGGCATATATAACATTGGTGGACGTGCAGGTGAATGAGCCGGTGATGTTGTAGCTGATCTGGTTAGGTCCTGTGATAGTGCTGCTGGTGTAGATATGTGGGCAGAGTTGGCATCGAGGTTTGTTGCATGGGTTGGTTCCTGTGTTAGAGTTGTTATGGTGTGGTGCGTGGTTGCTGGTGAGAATATGCTTAAGGTTGGCAGGTTGTCTGTGGGCGAGGACTGGCCTTCCTCCCAAGGTCTGTGCAAGTGAGGGATCATTGTCCAGGATGGGTTGTAGATCACTGATGATGCGTTGGAGAGGTTTAAGCTGAGGGCTGTAGGTGATGGCCAGTGGAGTTCTGTTGGTTTCTTTTTTGGGCCTGTCTTGTAGCAGGAGGCTTCTGGGTACACGTCTGGCTCTGTCCAATGGCCATGTTAACACCACCCTATACCGAAAACCCACCGACCGCTATGCCTACCTTCATGCCTCCAGCTTCCACCCCGGACACACCACACGATCCATCGTCTACAGCCAAGCACTGAGGTACAACCGCATCTGCTCCAACCCCTCAGACAGAGACCAACACCTACAAGATCTTCACCAAGCATTCTCTAAACTACGATACCCACACAAGGAAATAAAGGAACAAATCAACAGAGCCAGACGTGTACCCAGAAGCCTCCTGCTACAAGACAGGCCCAAAAAAGAAACCAACAGAACTCCACTGGCCATCACCTACAGCCCTCAGCTTAAACCTCTCCAACGCATCATCAGTGATCTACAACCCATCCTGGACAATGATCCCTCACTTGCACAGACCTTGGGAGGAAGGCCAGTCCTCGCCCACAGACAACCTGCCAACCTTAAGCATATTCTCACCAGCAACCACGCACCACACCATAACAACTCTAACACAGGAACCAACCCATGCAACAAACCTCGATGCCAACTCTGCCCACATATCTACACCAGC
Source organism: Terrapene triunguis (assembly GCF_002925995.2). Lineage (NCBI taxonomy): Eukaryota > Metazoa > Chordata > Testudines > Emydidae > Terrapene > Terrapene triunguis. The sequence continues at coordinate 2,355,152 of NW_020665277.1, forward strand.
AGCACTATCACAGGACCTAACCAGATCAGCTACAACATCACCGGCTCATTCACCTGCATGTCCACCAATGTTATATATGCCATCATGTGCCAGCAATGCCCCTCTGCTATGTACATTGGCCAAACTGGACAGTCACTACGCAAGAGGATAAATGGACACAAGTCAGATATCAGGAATGGCAATATACAAAAACCTGTAGGAGAACACTTTAACCTCCCTGGCCACACAATAGCAGATGTTAAGGTAGCCATCTTACAGCAAAAAAACTTCAGGACCAGATTCCAAAGAGAAACTGCTGAGCTCCAGTTCATTTGCAAATTTGACACCATCAGATCAGGATTAAACAAAGACTGTGAATGGCTATCCAACTACAGAAGCAGTTTCTCCTCCCTTGGTGTTCACACCTCTACTGCTAGCAGAGCACCTCACCCTCCCTGATTGAACTAACCTCGTTATCTCCACACTGATTTATACCTGCCTCTGGAGATTTCCATTACTTGCATCTGAAGAAGTGAGGTTCTTACCCACGAAAGCTTATGCTCCCAATACTTCTGTTAGTCTTAAAGGTGCCACAGGACCCTCTGTTGCTTTTTACAGACTCAGACTAACACGGCTACCCCTCTGATAGTAATCCAAGACAACCTTAACATAGCAGGATTTTGCTATTGTGGGGTAAAAGTGTGTGTGGAGGGGTGCGCACATGTATACACCACTGCCATCTATTGGCTAGAATCAAAACTGCTCAATTCTGTGTCCTAGTCTCTGTACTGATAAAATACAGTAAACCCTCCCATGAGCAGTTACCTGGTTGAGATGGCTAATGTAGTGCAGGGGGATTGGAGTTCTGTCCCTGCTATTGCTGTGCACTTACAAGGGATCACAGTCTAGCGTGCAGCATCATGATACAATGCTTTCACTGTGACTTCTCTTAAACATATGCATCAGTTTGCAGGATCGGAAACCTAATTTGCTGCTTCAGCATGCAAGCTAGGCACATGGAATTAGGGTGCTGAATGTTAAGATACATGTTGAAAATCAAAATTGAAAATGTTCAGACTGAAATAAATTTTTCTAGCCACCTCTGTCCACAGTAGGCAAGAGAGGAATTAATTTTTAAAAGGTTGCAGTGTCTGATTCTCCCTTTTTACCTAAGTGTGTATCAGGAGTAAATCTACTGACGTTTAAGGAGAGAACCTGGTTTTTATATCTGTTTAAGTGAGAAGAGAACCAAGCACACAGCTCTCTTACTAGAATAAGAGGCATATTGCTACAGCTGTAAACTTGTATTTCAAAGTATGCTGAGGCTGTCACTTGATTGTTCTCTGTACAAGTGTTCTTTGCTCAAGTTGTTATAAATTTTAATACATCTGCTTTTTTCAGTTTGCTCTTTGGGTTATTTTTAGACATACTGGTTCTGTGGAAGTTAGGGATCTACGTTATTTAAGATGTTTGTTAGAAAACAGTCAGCATCACTGGAAAGGTGGGAGCAATTTTTAAGAGTATTGTAAGATTTCAAGGTATTCATTGTTTCTTTAAAAATATTCGTGTGTATGTGTAATATAAATAAATAAAGTATGTTTAAGTGTTCCCCTCAGAGTGGCTGATCCAGAGCCTGGCCTGAAAAATCCCCAGAGGCTTTTGACTGTGAGGGGAGATCTTTCATGTTTAGCATTTTGATAACAATCCAGTAGCCAGTGCTAGTAATTCACCATGATTATGAATTCACATTTCTGTTGCAGTAGTGCTTAGAGCCCTCAGTCAGGATCAAGTCCCTGTTGTGGTAACTGCTTGTTTGATATGAGACTGCCTTTCTTCCTGTGTGACCCTCCTGTGGCAGTGCTCGGTAGCGCTTTGAAGTGCGAGTGTGGTCATGCGCCAGCGCAGGGGGAGAGCGCTCCCAGCGCTGCAGGTACTCCACCTCCATGAGGGGATTAGCTTACAGCGCTGGGAGCATGGCTCCCAGCGCTGGGGCACTGTTTACACTGGCACTTTACAGCGCTGTAACTTGCTGGGGGTGTGGGGTGTGGGGTGTGGGTGTGGGGTGTGTTTTTTTTTACACCCCTGAGTGAGAAAGTTGCAGCGCTGTAAAGCGCCAGTGTAGCCATAGCCTAAGAGCCTAATCATGCAAGGAACACCTTCCCTGCCCATTGGTTTCAAAGGCAGTTGAGGATGCTTAGCATCTTCCATAGGATGCTCCACACCGCACAGAACTGGACCATGACAGAGTGATGTAAATCAGTGCTTCTCAACCAGGGGCATGTATACCCCAGTGGGTACAGAGAGGTCTTCCAGGGGATGTTTGCCTAGTTTTAGAACCAGCTACAAAAAAGCACTAGTGAAGTTAGTTCAAACTAAAATTTCATACAGATGATGACTTGTTTATACGGCTCTATACACTGAAATGTAAATACAATATTTATATTCCGATTTATTTATTTTTACATGAGAAAGTAAGCAATTTTTGAGTAATAGTGTGCTGAGACACTTGTATTTTTGTTAGATTTGATAAGCAAATAGTTTTTAAATGAAGTGAAACTTGGGGTACGCAGGACAAATCAGATTCCTGAAATGGATACAATAGTCTGGATAAAAGGTCGACAGCCACTGATGTAAGTAAACTTATTCTAATTCAAAATAAGTTGGTAAGTCTATTATTAGGGAAGGCTGGGAAAGTGCCATTTAATTGTGTGGGCAGTCTCTTTGCTGTTACGTTGCACTATATTTCTGTTGAGGTGTAAAAAGCTTGCTTACCCAACTGGAAGATCACCTTTGTGCACTTTCTGTCCCCAGAAAATAGCCTTTGACTGTGACTCAGGTTCCATTGGCAGAACGTCCTTTACAGGGCATGAAATCACATTCCTGTTTTAACAAAGTAGATCTGAAATAGAGGGTACCTGATTGGTCCCCCTGAGTCTGAAATGGGGGCGAGGGGACAATGACCTCTGAGTTGCTTCTGATTTCTCTGGGCAGAGTCAGGCCCAAATTCTTGGCTCCTTTTGCACTTTAACTGCAGATCCCTTTGCCTTTGTTCCAGGATTTGGAGGATGGGTTTGTTACTGTTTCTCGCTGTTCCTGTTTTTCATACTTTGGTGGTTCAGCCCAGGCTCCAATTAATAATTTAGTCACTAATTTATCTTAGTGTATGAGCAATAGAAAGTTGTCTAAATTAGAGATTATTAATGTAAATGATTTTGCCTTTTAATCACTCAGAGGGTCACATCATTTACTAACATTGTAAAACGCTCGTGGTAGATGGTACTAAATGTCTCTCTTCTCTTCTCTTCTCCCTTCCACCCCCACCCCCCAAGATTTTAAGGTAGTCTGGCTAGTGCCTGAGCCTATCACTGTTTATCTGATGCTTCCCATGTGGAGTCTGCTCTTTAGACTAGACCAAGCTGCTAATCTCTCCCGAAATATTAATAATGAACCCCAATCGTCTTCTGGCACACAATTCTCCTTTTCCTGCTGGCTAAGAGCAGCTGTGGCGTGTTGCATGCAATGTGCAGGCCCTGATTCAGCGATCAACAATAGACACGAGCGCATGACTAGCTTTAGCATGTACTTAACATTTAGCGCGTTGGGTTTCAGAGCCTGAGCCCAAATGTCTACACTGCACTTTTTAGCACCAGAGCATGTGCTCTGAGGGATCTGAGACAACCTGCCATGAGCTTTTTTTTATTATTTTTATTTTTTTTGGCCATCTAGACATAGGTCCCTCCCTTCAGATTAACAGTCTTCAAATATGCTACAGGTTATTATAAAGCAGGAGATCAATTGCTCTCTATCTACTAAAGGTAGGACAAGAAGTAATTGGCCTGATCTGCAGCAAGGAAGCTTTAGGTTAGATGTTTTTTTTGGGGGGGGGGGGGGGGGGAATTGTAACCAAGGGTAGTTAAGCTCTGGAACAGGCTTCCAGGTGAGACTGTGGAATCCCTGTCGATTGGTGGTTTTTAGGGACAGGTTAACAAACGCCTGTCAGGGATGATCTAGGTTTACTTGTTCCTGCTTCAGCAGAGGTGGTGGACTAGAAGATGGCATCTCAAGGTCTCTTCCACCCTTACGTTTCTGTGATTCAATAGTTATTGTTCAATTTTCTTTTTGTCAAACAAGGACACTGGGCTTGCTGTGTAGTTTATACAACAACGCAGATGGGCTTCTGGGGTGTATTATTAGAGAACTTCTCTGTGTGTCTGTCTCCTCCATACTTGGAATATCCTAGAAGTCATATTTTTATGTTGTTGTTTGAGTTGTCTGGGTGCCTAACAGGTTTAATTAAAGCAACCAAAAATCTTGTTTTTTCTATCTGTACCAGTTTAATGAGCCAGAATGAACAGGTCAAGGTTTTAATCCATTTATCTTGATGAAAATTCTTCCAAAGCGCGCGCACACGCACGTACAGTAAAAGAAGAAAAAAGAACATTCCATTGACTTGTAGGACAGCATAATTAGAAGAATTGAAGACCTATTTGAAACTACATAATGGGCAGTGTATTTTATAGTATAAAGAGAGAGACAACTACTTCATATAGCCCATCATCAACCTGCAGAACTCAATGCAGCAAGAACAAAAAGGGAAATACGATTTGGCTTTTTAAAACAAGTACTGATTAATATTTGCGGCTATTAAAGCCATAGTGATGGTGAGCATAAGTGAATTGTGCTGGCATTTTAGACCAGAAGCTAATTGCTGTAATCTTTTCCCCTTATGATACCACACTGTACAATTAGGCAGGTGCATTATGGTACTGCTTTTAGTTCTTTCCTTTGAAGCATCAAGCATTAATCATTGCTCAAGGCAGGATGCTTAACAAGAGGAACCAATAGAAAATCCTAGGTTCCTTCCTATTCCTGTGTATGTGCATCACTAGAGACTGCTGTTTTTTCAGAAATAATTTGATTATATCAGTACCACTTATCTTTTAAGTGGATTTTCAGGGTTGTGCTTTGTAAATAACACTGTGAAAACCCCTGTATGCTGTAGAATAAATGATAGGCAGTTGTCATGGTTACTACTGAACTGTGTGTGTTGGGTTATGCTGTTAGAACCACAAGAAAAAGGAGCATTCAAGTTTCGTCTGCAGTTTGGAGGTGTGATGTCTAATAAACAGACATCAATCTGCACTCAACCATGCACATGCTCTGGATCCCAGGCAGGCTTGGCATTTTGAACATCACAATCTGGCTTGTTGGTTTTGAAACTTAAAAGCAAAGTAGAGATCGAGAGAGAAAATGTCTTAAATTGTCAACAAAATCCTGCATTCTGAAACTAAATGACACCAAAAAATAACCACAAGTCCAAAGCCTGATCCCGGCAACCCTTAAACATGAAATCCTAACTCGGGTTGAGTTCTGTTGAAATAAATAGAAATGCTCGACTTACACAGCTGTGCTTAGAGAAGCAATGGTTTTTTAGACCAGGGTCTTGTAACATTAAGAAAAGTTACAAGTACATCTATTTATGACTTCCATGCTCCTTCAATTTCCTCAATGTTATTTCACCTTCTGTTAAGAAAATTTCTTTGGTGAATGTGGAGGCTAGAGGCCTGAGTGACCAAAGAAATTAGAAATCTCAAGTTTAGGATTTGTTCCAATTTGGATTTGGCAAGAACTTTTCAGGGTTGATCATGTACAATAAAATGGAGGCATGGGGACTGTGAGATCCCATGTCATCTAAGATTCTAGGGCAAAATTCTGGTCTCAGGTGCAATCTTGCAGCTCCCAATGATTTCAGTTTGAATTGGGCTGCCATAAATGAGCCAAATTTAGCCTAAAACTTTTAAACCATAAAGGGTCAAGGGAAGGTATGTAAGGGTGTTTTCTATGTATAAAATATCTGGGTGTTCTGGTGGATAATCAGCTGAACATGAGCTCCCAGTGTGGTGCTGTGGCCAAAAGAGATTGCAATCCTGAGCTTCATAAACGGGGGAATCTCGAGTAGTAGTGGAGAGGTTATTTTAGCTCTGTGTTTGGCAGTGGTGCAACCACTGCTGGAATCCTGTGTCCAGTTCTGTGCCCACAAGTCAGGAAGGATGTTGATTAAATTGGAGATGGTTCAGAGAAGAGCCACAAGAATAGCTGAAGGATTAGAAAACCTGCCTCAAAGAACTTGGTCTATTTAGCTTAACAAAGAGAAGGTTAAGGGATGACTTGATGAGTGTAAGTATGTATATGGGGAGACAAATATTTGATCCTGGGCTCTTCAATCTAGCAGAGAGAATCTCTCTATGAGAATCTGTTTCCATTTAAAAATAAATTAGTGGGTTTTTTTTTTCTCCTTGGGAGTGGAAGTGGGAAGTGTGAATGCAACCCTGAGCTTTCAGCAGGCAGCCCAATTAACGTGAATAATAGAAACCACTCCTGCCTATGTTCTCTTCTGGAAGAGACTACAGCAACGTCAATAAAAAAACTGTTCCTTAAGGCCCTAGCCTAGCCCTGCTTAATGGGCACCCTTTTATCTAGTTCCTCCCTCCCTTGATTTTATTTATTACACACACACACACACACACACACACACACACACACACACACACACA
>NW_020665277.1:2361694-2428866 GCF_002925995.2 Terrapene triunguis
ACACACACACACACACACACACACACACACACACACACACACACACACACACACACACACACAGTACTACTTAAAATATTACTCTACTATCAAAATACAACATAAGCCAGTAAAGATAATATTCATTTAATGCTTGACCCAACATCCATTGGGAATTTCTGTTGACTTCAAAGGTCGTTGAATCAGGCTCTCGTTGATACACTGACTGACAAGATCCTTGAAAAATTAGTCTTAAAAATATTTAAATAGGAAAAAATCTACTAATTTAACCATAATTTCTAAGTCAGACAGAAAACCTGTTAATATAACACTTCTTAGCATTACAAAGCGACACACTTACAAATTGCAAGGCAAATCCTCTTAGATTCTTATGAAAAGAAAAATAAAAAAAAACCCTTCGTACATTACTAAAGGGAAAATGCATTAAATTAAATCCTATTAAATGCTATACAAATTTTTTTTTTAAGTTTATCCTAGCTAGTCTTGGCAAACACATTGCAATTTGGCAAAGGTTTGGCTTGGTGTGTCTCTAATGGGCCATCAAGTTCAGAACAAGAAAAGAACTGTCCCAATTTCAAAGTGGGTGCAAAGTGTGAGCAAATCAAACTGCCTGCTGTTTACACTGGTGTAAGTGACTGCACTAGGTGAAAGGTGACAGAGATTCAGGCCTTCTGCATTTTCCTCCAAATCTTCCCATCCAAGTGCTGGACTTCCTTGATTCCACTTAGCAGGGTATAGATGGGCAAGGTCACAGGTAGGAGTGCTAAGACTGCATCACAAATCCCTGCGGCTTCCACAGAAACAACAATGGTGGTGGTGTTACTGGTGAAAAGTCATCAATTTGCTTTGCTCTTAATTGGAGCAATGTTAATGTTGGCAAAACTTTGTTCAGGGTAAAGTTGTACCTCAGCTGAGTGGCTCCAGTTTAATTAACCTGAGTCTGAGGTAAACATTTAAACAGTGTTGTCAAGAGCTAAATGACTGTTCTCTAATCTGTAGGAATTCTTCATTGGTTGAAATGTTTCTGTTCTGTATTGTAAGCAGGTCTGATTGAAAGCTTATGGCTTGGGGTATTGGGAGAATGCCAGCATTGAAATAGGGAAGAGTGGAGAGGGAGATTAAGGCGCACACAATCTGAATGGTTTGACGTGCAATATAGACTCTTGTCTCTCACACAAATTGTAGTGGATTCCTTTGTAGAGAGAACAGGAGTACTTGTGGCACCTTAGAGACTAACAAATTTTTTTGAGCATAAGCTTTTGTGGGCTACAGCCCACTTCTTCGGATGCATGTAGTGGAAAATACAGTAGGAGGACACACACACACACACCATGAAACAATGGGTGTTACCATACACACTATATGGAGAGTGATCAGTTAAGGCTGTAGCCCACAAAAGCTTATGCTCAAATTTGTTGGTGTCTAAGGGCTAGTCTACACTTACCGGTTAGTTCGACGGCTGCGGATCGAAGTTCCGAGTTCGATTTATCGCGTCTGGTCTGGACCCGATAAATCGAACCAGGAAGTGATCCCCGTCGACTGCGGTACTCCAGCTCAGCGAGAGGAGTACCGCGAAGTCGACGGGGAGCCTGCCTGCCGCGTGTGGACCGCGTCTGAACCGCGGTAAGGTCGAAGTAAGGTATGTCGAATTCAGTTACGTTATTCACGTAGCTGAATTTGCGTACCTTACTTCGATTTGGGGGGTAAGTGTAGACCAGCCCTAAGGTGCCACAAGTACTCCCTGTTCTTTTTGCGGATACAGACTAACACGGCTGCTACTCTGAAACCTGTATTTGTAGAGAGGCAGAACAAATCTACATTCTGTACAGCGCCAAGCACACCACTGAATCTCCATGTACAAATAACAATTTTTCTATCAGGAATCACCTGAGCCATCCAATTCCCTGTTGGGCTAGCATTTTGCCTTAGGAAACCTGTGGGCCTTCTGGCTAAGTGTAAAGACTTTATTCAGAATTTGGCTGTGAAGGGGTTAATCCATTCCCTCTGCCTTGCCAAGCAGACCCTTTGCAGAGTATCCAGGCTGCACCAGCTTTGGGTAATGCATTAATTATCCCTGCTTCCCTTACCTCACCAACCACACCCTAGAAGAGGGATGTGCTATGGAGAATGTGAGGGGGGGACCTGTTTGTGGGTGGGTCAGGATCTCTACTAAGGGTGCTCTAGCTCATCTGGGCAGTGGCATGTGGGTAGGTGGGCTTCTTTGACTCGACCATGAGTGGAGTGAGCTGGGCTTTCAGACCTAGGCTTTGGCAGAGGGAGGCAGTCTTGTATGTGTTTCTCTTTAAAATGGGTAGGGGATCCTCGATTATTTTTTTTTTCCAGTAAAAACCTACCACAAAGGTGGTGGTGGTGGTGTTGAACTCCTCCTAAACAGCCTGAAAACGTTTGTGCTGGAAGCCAACTGTCTCACTCCTGTAGAAGGGACACCTACAAATGCTTCTGGAATGGTGGAAGCTGCTGTCCTAGCCATACGCGTTAGCCTTTTGGGAGGTGTGGTATGAACTAGAAACTGTGCGCACTAGCAGGGCCTATAGGTCAAAGCAGAGCAGCATTATCCTGTCACTCAAGCATCTTGATCCTTTGGTCATAAGACTGCTGCCCTGGTAAGGATGCAGAAGATGAGGAGAGGTGATAACTGTACCTGACTTGAAGCTACCCACTAGCAGACTATCACATTTAATTCATTCATCTATAATGTACTTAATGCATCCGTCTGTAATGTGTCAAAGTTTAATGTATCCATCTATTATGGAGAGTACCCTACAAAGCGTGTGCCTTTTGTCTTATTTTGTTGGGCTCCAAGTTGGGAGGTTGGTAAGATAGATATCAGAAATCACCCCCCCTCTCCCCCCCCACCCAAAGCAGTAACACACACAGGGCAGACACCCCCATGTAAACGTTGCACTGAGAGCCATTGACATTAGAAAAGGTCTGATCATGCTGATTAGAGAGAACGTCCGGGTTACTGGGCAGATACAGGGTAAAACAAGGGACGAAGCTACAGACTGGCGGTGGCTGTATGTCTGAGCAGGGCATTGCTGCTACCTGCATTGAAGGAACAACTTTAAAAGGCATTGGGAAAACAAAGGCTATACAAAAAGACACCGAATTCAGTGGCTAATAATTTACAGATGAGATGCAGGATGTGATTGCTCAGAAGTGGTGATGATTCTATTATGCGCAAGTCCAAAACTGCACAGCATGTAAATTCCACTAGTATATGCCTGCTTAAATTCCCTGAAGCAGATATTGACACAGGGAGACACTGTAGGTATTTGGGCATATGGAACAATTTTCATAACAGAACTTGCCAGCTTTGTTTTGCATTTAAATTGGTTCAGGTTATGAACATGCTTCAGTTTGCTGTAGATTATTTTATCTCTTTGAAAATACCCAAATGGCCCTTAATTGCTTAAAGCTTCCGAAAACACCGGTTAGAGCTATCAGAAGAATGATCAAAGCTTTTGTTTCCAAAGACAGCACGTCTACAAACCTCTCTCCCTTTCCTCTCTGCGTGCACTCTGCCAACTTTTATCTCAGTGGGTATTAAATTCCGATGTGGTGTGAACTGGAATAAAAAGCAATAGCCTGAATCTATATTCAAGTAGATTACACTAGTTTGTATTCTGCAGGCTGTGAAATAAATACTCAGTTTTCTCCATAGGTTAGAAGTAAACCTCCACTATTTCTGGATTAAAAACTGCTGCCTTTTTGAAAAGGTTCTCCTTCCTTAATAACCGATCCCAGTAACCAATGCTTGGCCAAGGTCAGAGGATGCTCTGTTACTCTTTATCCTCTTCCCTCCAAGATGCGTACTGTACGTCAAGGTATATTCTAGAGGCTTTTATCCTTCCTCTGACACACACACACACACACACACACACACTATCAAAGAAAGGACACACCTGACTAGAATGGATCTTTGGCCTGTCCCAGAATTGGAATTCTTCCCTTATGTTTTAAGCTTTCATGCCAGCCCATTTTTTCTAATTACTTTAACTCTCTTTTTTTTTTTTTTTTTTTTTTTTTTGCTCCTGCTTTCCCCCCAAATGTATCCACTGTGTATTGGAATGACCACCCTTCCTGAGATGCAAGAGACCATGACTTTGCTCTGGTTGAAATTCCCAACAGTTATGTTCCTTAAACATTTCCCTTGTATAGCAATTTAATCAAAGCTGTGGCACAATAAGCAAGGCAGTAGCCGTTAAACAAGATTGTTAATGCGGCAAAATAGTTTTGCTGATGGATGGCTTAGGCACCATCATTCATTATAAATTAAAGCACAGCAGAAATCCATTTGCTTCCTGGCGGTGAACAATGTTATTACTCTTTAATGGGAGCCATAGCTTTGTACAGCATAATGTAGACATATGAAGGAAGGGTTTGGGCATTCTGCAGAAGTTTAAAAAAAAGCTTCTGTTTTATTTACTTTCCTTAGGACCATGCCTGAGTGATTGCAATTTAATTGTATTGCTGTAGACCACACCAGGACCCCATTGCGCTAGGCCCTATACAAATGCAGAACAAAAAAACAGTTCCCTGCCCCACAGAGCTTAAAACCCAAGTGTAACACAAGATGACTAACAGAAACAGACGGATGGGAGCACAATGAAACAATATTGGCAAATATTCCAACATATTACAAAGACCTTCTGTGTGGGGAAAAAATTTGGAGACAAGGGGGAAAATAGTTGGCCATGAGGAGTTTTGTTTTATTTTTATTAGTTGCAACACTAGTGTTGAAAGGCACCCGTTTGTGCTAGGTGCTGTACTAACACCTAGAGAGAGAGAGAGGCCCTTTCTCAAAGAACTTAGTCTAACTAGAGAACACCAAGATGGGAGATGGTACTGAGGCCAAGTCACTTGCCTGCAATCATACTGCAAGTTAGGAGGGTTGAGAATTGAAAACTGGTCTCCTGAGAGTTCTACCCACAAGACCATGCTCTTTCCAGCTATTCTGTAAACAGTTTTTTCTTTTTAAAAAAATATTGGTGTACAATAGTTGCATAGCGGTGGCGCACTTAGTCCCTGGGGAGAGACAGAGTGGACCTATTAGGACATTCTAGTCCATCCCTTGGCCAATATGGCTGTGAAGGGAGAACCTCCCTTGGCTGGCTTCTCTGGCCAGCCCAGGAGAAGTCATGATGGGTATCAGACAAAAATCCTCTCAAAGGAGGAATAAAAGTAAAAATTGAGGGAACAAGAGAGAATCCCCTCATTTCCCCTCCTTCCCCCAAGTGTTTCTCTTGTTTTAATCATCCATAGCTTTGCCGCTTCCCAAATGCCTGTTATGAAACTGGTAATCTGCTCCTCCTAGCTATTCATCTCCCACTGATGCCCATCCCCTAAAAAAGCAGTTCCTCAAAAATGTCTGCCTGGGGCTAGAACAAGCAAGGTTTCTGTAGGATTCAGAGCCTGGGCAGATCCACCAAGAACAAGAAATTACCACCACCACCCTGCCACACACATACACCTTCCCAACAGGAATGTAGAGAAGATAACGGGAAGGAAAAAAGCAACCCAGCGGTGTCTCTGCTGACTGAGCTTGGGCAACATATAAACCAGGAGTAACTGCATTGAAGTATCAAGCTAACTTTCTGTGGAAGTATGGTGGTGAGATCTGAATCAGCACCATGGAATGGGAAGGAGAATGAAACATCTTTGTTCTTGGAAACATCAGAGCTTTGAATTAGGAGTCCAGTGGGAATACGATGCCACCTCCAACTCGCATTCTGTAAGCAGTCACTGATAAACATGCTGAAGCAGCATGTGTGCAAAGCTGTGTCTGGTGCATATGTGGGCCATTGTTGAGTGCTGTGTCCAGATCACACAGTGGACCAGCTTTTCATAGGAGCGAAAAGCCAGGTTTTAAGGTCTCAGCACCCCCAACTGGGACTTGGCTTTCGAAGGGGATCACGTCCCCTTTAGGCACTAGAGTAAATAGGCAGGTTATCCAAACAGGTCCATGCCAAATACACATCGAAGGTCCTGTGAGTTATTGTAAATCTGGCCCAGTGTGTCATAGGGTATCTCTGCACCCCCGCAACACTGGGTCTCAGAGCCCCACTCAACTGACTCGGGCTCGTGCTACGGGGCTGAAAATAGCAGTGTGGGCGTTCCCATTACATAGTGTGAGCCTGAGTCAGTTGAACTGGGCGTAGAGACTCACTGCCAAGGGTTTGGTTTGGTTTGTGTTGTTTTCCTTTTTCAGTGCAGATGCACCCAAAATTGTGTTATGGGACACGCTCTCCCCCCTTCCCAACAAATTCTGCGTGAAAATAAATGGGTATAGGAGGTGGTGTATACGGTACTTCGATGAGCACATTTGCACAGATATAGCTGTGCGTACCTGGTAAGAGTGTCTTGCCTAGTTGGATAAAGCAGCTGTTGAGACAGTGAGCAGATTCTCAGTTCCTGTGGGATTCCTATGGCAACCTCATAGAGAATATTTATGGAAATGTCCCTCCTCCATAACATAGTAAAAAAACCTGAGTCACAGCTCCTCTTCCCACAGCCACACTGAGTCACCGCTCTCTTCTCTGTCCTTTTTCTGCCGGGGAGAGTGATTGAGCTGGAATCAGGTGGCTAAAGGTGTTCCATCACCACCAACAAATCCTTTAAATTTGGGGCTTCCAGAATTAGACCTAGCACTTGAAAACTTTACCCATAATCCCAAAGCACTCTAGTCTTGTTGAGCCTAAATCACTTGGGGCTTGTCCACATGAACATTAGTCCGTGACAAGCTGGGGTATGAATCTAGCCTGCTGTGGACTGTCATGTGGACCCTGCTGATGCACATTAAGTTTGCTGGCATGCTTTGATCTAGCCCTCTTTGAAAGGGGAATAGATCAAAACATGTTAACGAACTGTTCATCTGTAGCAGTTAGTGTGCAGCAGGGCAGATTCACACCCTATCTTGCCATGAACAAAGTGTTCGTGGAGACAAGCCCTTAGGTGCTTTTGACAAGTTTGCATTTGTGAGCTCAGCAGGGCGGAGTCCTTGTTGTCTTCTGTGGGTACGGTATGCAGCACAGTGGGGCCCCACTTCTGCCTTCAGTCTCTGGAGCACTACTACAGTATAGAGAATAACTAACTCCCTCGAGTGGGGCAGGGAAAGTGTCGTCCTCACTTCACAGACTGGGGAAGTGGGACAAATGGGCTCAGTGACTTACTCAGGGCCACGCAGCGAGTTGGTAGGAGGGACTGGGTGAGAACCCAAAAGTTCCTGGCACTCTAGTGGATTGTCAGTAGACTACAGCATGCTGCTTCTGACAGGGAGGCCTATTTATATGTAGCTGTGAGAGAGGTGAAGAGGAAATGAAAGGTTACCATTAGTGCTCTTAAACAATGTGGCTATGTTCCCAAGTGAGCAGCAGCTGGCAGTCAGCACCGGTCGAGCTGTTGTGGTCTTTTGACAGGCCAGTGGAAACAGTTAATGAAGGTAGTAACAGGCTCCCCTCTGTGAGGCCTGGATAGTGACTGGGGGAAAGAAGAGTTCAGGAGACAAGCAGCGGTGGGACAATGACAGGTACACTGACTACATAGTCCTTTATTCCAGCCCTGGAGACAAGTGTATACTCTGTGCTAGACCATTCAGAGCTGTCCACTAACAAGGGGTGTGGTGGTTCTTTGCCCCAAAGAGAGCTTCAGCTTGTTAAGGTAACTGAGGCAATCATTGTGTTGGTCATGGAAGAACATTTTGTCTAGTGGGCTAATGGGAATTAATCAAGCAAACACTACTCCTATACTATAATTTAAGTGGGTAGAAAAATTTTGGGGGCAAACTGTCACTAAAACACCTGGTTGGTGTTTTGATTAGCTGCTAACTTTAAAACGAGTCCTTTCCTGGAGGGGAAAATGCAATATAACTTTTGAGTTGCTGTGAAATGCATTTCTATTGAAGATGATAAAATAAGCACGCGTGGGTCTGAGTCACTGGTGAGTTCTGGCTGCATTGCATCTTGGGAGGGGTACAAAATAGCTGGAGTGAATCTGGCCCATGCGTTAATATTTGACACCCATAAATATGTTGAAAAATCTCTCACCTTTCTTTATCTCTCTGTCGGGGTGTGTGTATGTGTATGTGTATGTATATATATATATAAAATAAAAAAAATGCTTTTTGTGATTCACCAGCCCTGCCCAGTTGACTATTAAAAACTAAAACGAACACCTGAAAACTGTCCACATGTCTCTTCTGTTTATAGTGTCCATTACTTGAGTATCTCAAGCTTTTGTTGGGGAAAGAGGTGGGCACGTGTTTAACTCTACACAGGTGAGTATTCCCAATTTCAATGGCACAAGGAGCCAGGTCTGGGTAGAGTAATACTGTCATCTCTAAGACCCACTTTTCTATAAATCAGGCATAACTTCTTGTGGATTTCTCTCTCAGCTAAGTCAAATATGTCATAGGAGCACTATCTCACACTATTTTTCTGCTCACATCCTTACAAAAACACAATAAGTTGTTAGAAGAAACATTAAACTATATGCAGAGGTGCTAAAATTTTAACTTGCGAGGAAATTCATGGATTTAAAAAATGCTACTTCAAGTGCAAGGAAAGCTTTAGTTCTTGAGTGCTGTGAGCATCATTAGTTTATAAATAAGAAACTTAATTCTGTACAGAATCTATATTTAAAGGGAAAATGTCTTCTAGATACATTGAAAGAAAACGGAGCCAAAGGGAAGGACTGTGTATCTTTGTCCCCCACCCCACCTCCAAGAATAAAATGTCTGTCCTATAAGTTTATTAATTCACAGTTCATTAAGCTAGAAACAACTGTATCATTAACAAACAACAACAATTCATTAGTCTTAATGGGATTTAATAAAGCTCCTAGGCAAGGATTCATCAGAGAATTAATTACAATATACTAATCAGGAGAAAAATCCAGTTAATCAGTCAGATATATTTATCCAATTCATGAGCCATGAAGCATCAACAATTTAAAAAAACAAAACAAAAAAACACTGGTTCTTCAGCAGACCATAACGATGCATGCTGCAAAGTCTGGATACTTTACGTGTGTGTGTGTGTGTGTGTGTGTGTGTGTGTGTGTGTAACAAGTGAATTTGCAATGGTAAACAAATTCTTGTTCATCATTTCAGTCACAGGTGTGTTGCAGGGAGGAGTTAAATTCAAGAGGGTCATAGTAGGCTGAACTCACCACTATTGTAACTCCATTGATATCAGGAGAAATAAATAATATGAATGAATTATTTTTTTTATTTTATTACTGTGGGTCTCAGGCTCCAACTAAGATCAGGGCCCTGTTGTGCTGGGCCTTGCACAACCTCAGTCAGAGCCAGTCTGTGTCCCTAAGTGTTTACACTGTAAATAGACAAGACAAAGGAGGGAGGGGGATCGGAGGCCCAGAGAGGTCAAATGACTTGCCCAAGTTCACATGGCAGGTTGGTGGCAGAGCTGGGATTAGAACCTTTTTCTCCTGACTCCCAGGCTATTGGTCTATCCACTAGGCGATGCTGCCTCCCACCTAGGGTGCTGTTCTGTGGCCACTACCACCTGAGTCAGTGGAAGCTGCATGGAACCCTGCAGAGGGCAGAGATGGGGCAATCTGCCTACCAGGCATGTTTCTTTCTTAAACCCACTTCTAACTATTAGGGGTTATGCCCTGAAGCAGGAGAGTTTAGACCTTTTCCAAGACAACTGGACTGAAATTCTGGCCTATTAATTTTAAAACTCCCATTGATTTTGTGCGTGCACCCTTCCCACCCCGTTTTCCCCCTCCACCCACACTTTTTTTTCCCTCTCTCCTTCCTGTTGTAACTCTGGATCTCTTCCACAGAAATATCCAATCCATTTTTTAAATCCTGCTAAAAATGCAAATAGTAATGTCTGGATTTTGCAGCTCTTAGCTCTGTATCATTTCTCATCAAGGATTTTTCCATAGTCTTTCTTCCCATTCAGTATGTTTTTTATTAATTAAATAGCAGCTTTCTATAGCCAGTGATTAAATTGAGAAACACCTGCCTCAATTGATCAAAATAAAGGGAATAAGATCTATTATTTTTTTAATGCAAATGGCTTAGATTTCAGAGGTTTTGAGCAGACTCAACTGATTAAATTTTGTTTGAGTAAAGTGGAAGGCCCGTTGATATGAAAAGTGACTTTGATGTATGTCACTTGAAGGCAAACCAGTTTTAAAAAAAAATGAGAATGACAATAGCAGATGAGAACCCTGGCTCTGAAGAAAGGCATCCAGCAAAGATTTTTAAAGGGCAATGTAAGAAGAATTTTCTGAAATCCAAACCACACCAATAAAAATAAGGAGCAAAATTTTGCAGTTATCTTGGTATTAGTTCTGCAATGTGATATTGAGGTCAATGGAAATTGCCTTGTGTACGTGAAAGGAGAATTTGACCTAACTCAGTTTTCTCTGATGGGAACTCCCATTAACACTGGCCAGCTTGAATGAAGGAACAAAAGTAGGCCCTGATTCTGCAGTTTACCCTATGGGTACATGTCCACTGCACTTGAAAACCCAAAGCAGCAAATCTTGGAGTGTGGGTCTATGGACCGAGGCACATGTTATTTGCACAATGATGCTAAAAAACAGCTGTGCAGACACTCAGGCTCTGAAGCCTGGAGAGGAGAGGCAGGGGAGACTCTGCTGGGGGTTTTAAAATGCAGTGTAGACATACCCTAAGTGGGCAAACCTCTGCAGCTAATCAGAGCCCCTCTGACTTCTCCATTGCAGGAGTGGGGCCCTAGCTTGCAGTTGTAGACACTGTGGTGACCATTTTATTAGAGCCTGTCAAAGAACTGACAATTTTTCAGACAAGCATGTGATGGTGTGGTGGGTTTTTTTGTTTGTTTGTTTTTTGTTTTCCCCTTCTTCCCAATTTTAAAGGTTCCAAAAATTGTGACTGGGTCTGTTTTGAGTCCAGGTCCTCTTCTACTCCATGTTTCAATGGTTAGAAATCGGGCCTTTGCGAGTGGAATGATGATGGTGCATCATATGGCCTGAGAAGTCTGAACAGTTTCCTTTTGCCCCCCTCTCCCATAAAGTAAATAAGGAAATACTTTCCTCCTCTGTAAGAAATTTAGTTCAATTACATGTTTTAATCCCGAGTCTGGGTGGGATCATTGTTTTCCAGGCAGGCTATTCACCCACTTTAAACATACTTGTCCACAGCACCTTTATCCAGATACTACCGTGATGTTCATCATATAAATCTGAATAGACTAGAACAGAATCTACAGTTGTAGAGCAAGGGAGTTCTCTTCCTGGCTGTGATACTCGCTCATTAGGTCAGGCATATCCCTCCACTTCTCCATGCTGCAGGCAGCCCATCTGTAAGTTGGTTGTAATTATACTTGCCTACCTCACACAGGTGTTAATGTGGGTAAAATGATAAGGCTGGAGAAATTCAAAGTAGCATTATTTTAATACACACCAACCTGTCTTAAGTGATCAAGCAAGGTCCTGGCTGCTTAGTAGAAATTTAATTTAATTTTAATGGAGATATCCCATCTCCTAGAACTGGAAGGGACCTTGAAAGGTCATCGAGTCCAGCCCCCTGCCTTCACTAGCAGGACCAATTTTTGA
This sequence comes from Terrapene triunguis, assembly GCF_002925995.2. Lineage (NCBI taxonomy): Eukaryota > Metazoa > Chordata > Testudines > Emydidae > Terrapene > Terrapene triunguis. The sequence goes on from NW_020665277.1 coordinate 2,373,287, forward strand.
TTTTTGCCCCAGATCCCTAAGTGGCCCCCTCAAGGATTGAACTCTCAACCCTGGGTTTAGCAGGCCAATGCTCAAACCACTGAGCTATCCCTCCCCCTAGTGGTCCCTATGAGTGAGTAAACATCATTAGAAACTCTGTTACCTTAAAATAGTTAGTTGGGATAGGTGTGAGGTGGACCTCTAGTTCGGATTTCACTGCCTGTCTCTGCGAGCTTAGTCGGCCTATTCCAATGAAAGCCCAGTTTGGTGCAGACTGGTGCAGTTTGGATTGTTGAGCAGGATGCCTGGGCAACTCATTGGAGTCCTGAAGAGTAGTAAATTGCAGATGAAGAGCAGAGCACGGGAAATCGCTAATGGAGCCCCATGTGGCCAGTTCGTCCTGGGAGCGCGCCAGATTCGTGCATAATGCATGTAAATGAATAAATCATAATGTAGAAGCAGAACTCCAAGCTGGCTGGCTCACACTGGATAATTTAAGCTTAGTTTTATGTTCATTACAAACTAATCTCTGAAGTAGTCCCTGATGCAACTGCACATGCACTGAGAGAGCATGCGCTGCCTTCTCCTCTGGCATCTGATGTGATTCAGTAAGTATCTGGATAAGAAGTTACGAGCAGCCCATGTGGCTTTCATTCTTTGACCCTAGGTGTTATACTCAGCCACATAGAGCAAGGAATGCCTGATGTATACACTTATCACTAGTCGGTATCAGGAAATCCCCCCTCAACCCACTCCCATCAGGAAACTCCTCCCCATCCCCATGGGTACAGTATTGCAAATTTGAACTTTATAAGGCTCTTGCATCTTCCTTTGGAGTATGCAGCATTTCCCTCTCTCAAAGAAAGGGCACCACAGTAGATAGATCCTTGGTCTAGTCCAGCCTGGTAACTGTTCTGGGACAGATTTTCAGCTGGTGAAAATCAATGTTGCTCCATTGAAAATCTCAAATTTCTTTAAAAAATAGGGAGCAAGATCTTCTGTCCTAAATCTCTTGCTGCTACCTGTTTTGTGGCACTTACTTATATGAGAGTGTAGAATAAATTATTCACTGCAGAACAAGATACATATGTGAACAGACTACAGTCCCTGAACTGACCATCTCAGTGATGATCAACCAGCTATTCTGAATACTGATTAACTGCCCTTAGCTTCTAAGGATTTCCCATTATAAACAAGGCAGGCAGAGCTGTCTGTAGATAAATTCTTCTGATGCATGTACTACTAGGCTTGGCTTCAGCTCTGAGTTGGGCTAGACCCCTCTCTATTCTTCTTGTGGTTCAATCATCACTTTACTTGAGGGTCATTCACTGACATTTAGGTTTTCATGGACAGTATATTTGATAGGTATGTTTTTCCTTTTGATACAGGATTTGCTTAGCCTGGTTCAGAGGGTCTCATTGCTCTCAATTTAGGTTGGAGGGTAGGACAGGACAGCTGTGATAATGGGGAGAGCATCTCCACAATTCGACAATCAAGAAAAAGGCTTTTAGTCAAAATTCTCTTACCTTGGTTCAGTGGTGAAGTATAGGCAGTAATTAGAAGAAAGCAATATATAATAAATGGGGGTAAAGAAAATTAGAAGTTATGAAGTGTATAAAATTGATAAAGGAAGCTAAAGACACCAGGAGCCTATCCATGGCTGACAAAGCTAAGGACAATAAGGAGGCGGTTATTTTAAATGTATTAAGAACAAAAGAAATCCTAAAATGATATAGGCCTACTACTAAATTGGTATGGGAAATTGTTAATATTGCAGAGAAGGCAGACATTCAATTAATATTTCTGTTTTGTACTTGGAAAGAAGCAGAGTGATGTAATCATATTATACGACGATGTAGGGATACATATTTTACAGTCAGCAGGCCTGTGGCACTTGCATCCAAGAGTCCAAAAAGAGCAGGCTGAAGAGATCTCTGGGCCACTGATGTTAATTTTTAATAAGTCTTGGAATACCCAGGAAATTCTGGAAGAGTGCTAATAGTATACCAATATTCAAAAAGGGCAAGTGGAATGACCCAGGTAGCTCTAGGCTGGTTAGTCTGATCTCAGTTCTGGGGACAATAATGGAGAAGCTGATATTGGATTCAATTGATAAAGAACAGGAATATAATTAATGCCATCAACATGGTTTTATGGAAAAAAGCTCCTGTCAAACCTGATTTCATTCGTTGAGCTTACAAGTTTGATTGCTAAAGGTAACTGTAGATGTAATATACTAAGACTTTTTATAAGGCATTAGACTTAGAACCTCATGGCATTCTGATTATTTCTATCATACAGTGCTAATTTTTAAAGCATGCATTAAATGGATTGAGAAACAGGGACGTGATTTTTTTTTTTTTTTTTAACTTGTATGGAATTGGTGAGATGGATACTGTGCCCGGTTCTGGTGTGTGTCTTTTTAAAAAATATTTTGGAAAAAACTGGAGGGTGTGCAGAAAAGGGCCATCGAACTGATAGAAGAATTGGAGAAAATACCTTAGTGACACATTTAAAGAGCTCAATCTGTTTAGCCAATCAAGAAGGAGAGGTGATGTGATTACACTGTATAAGTATCTTCTCAGGGAGAAAATACCAGGTACTAAAGGGCTCCCTAATCTATCCGAAACAGGCATAAGAACAACTGGCTGGAAGTTGAAGCCAGACACATTCAAAACTGAAATAAGGCACAATTTTATCACAGTGAGGGGGAGTAGTGATTGGAACAAACTACCAGGGGAAGTGCGAGATTCTCAACCTCTTGGTGCCTTCAGATCAAGACTAGATGCCTTTCTGGGGGAGATGCTTTAGTTAAACAAGTTATTTCGTTCCATACTGGCGTAACTGAAATTTGATGGCCCGTGCTATACAAGAGGTAAGACTAGATGTTCTAATGGTACCTTCTGGCCTTAAACTCTAGATCTCAGGAAGAAGTTGTGGAATTCGTAGACCTTTTGCTTGGTGTCTGGTTTGTAATGGGTTGCACTAGCCAGAACATTCGTTGTCACTGTTGCACATCAAGCCTATTTGGAGGCACAGAGCTCACACCTGCTCTGTCATACCAGTGTGAATCCAGAGCAGTGCTACTGACACCAATGGAGTTACATTGCTGAAAATCCAGCCTAACAGAGGGGAACGCTTTGAGCTGCACATCTGTTCCAGGGTGTGACAATTTCACTAAATTATTCAAACTTTGAATGTACGTTTATTATGGCGGCAGCCGGGTATGATTAAGATGCTAATATTGAAAGGCAGCGTGGCCCAGGGGATAAGACACTGGGTTGGCACTCAGAAGACTAAAGTTCTATTACTGGTGCTGCCATGTGACCTCTGGCAAGTCATTTGGCAGCACATGATTTATGAGGAGAGGCTGAGGGAACTGGGATTGTTTAGTCTGCAGAAGAGAAGAATGAGGGGGGATTTGATAGCTGCTTTCAACTACCTGAAAGGGGGTTCCAAAGCGGATGGACCTAGACTGTTCTCAGTGGTGGCAGATGACGGAACAAGGAGTAATGGTCTCAAGTTGCCGTGGGAAAGGTTTAGGTTGGATATTGGGGAAAACTTTTTCACTAGGAAGGTGGTGAAGCACTGGAATGGGTTACCTAGGGAGGTGGTGGAATCTCCTTCCTTAGAGGTTTTTAAGGTCAGGCTTGACAATGATGATTTAGTTGGGGATTGGTCCTGCTTTGAGCAGGGGGTTGGACTAGATGACCTCCCGAGGTCCCTTCCAACCCTGATATTCTATGATTTCATGTCTGTGTATCTGTTTTCCTCCTACCCTTTGTCCTGCCTACAGAGGCATAGCGAGCGCCCTCCGTACCCTCCGACCGGAGGGGGCCCCGCAAGGAAGGGGACCCCTAAAAGTGGCAAAATAAATACCGCATTCCAGTTCCTGCATTGTAAGGGGCCCCGCCCGGACATATGTTCGGAGGGGGCCACCGTTCGGAGGGGACCACGTTCTTTGTTGCTACGGCCTTGCCTGCCTATCTAGAGTGCAAACTCGTCAGGGTCGGGACTGTCTCTTAGACCGGGCTTTGTATGTACATACAGTAATGGGACTCGAGTCATGGTTGGGGCCTCTTGGCGAGACCATAATCAAAGTCATAAAAATACAGGCAAGAATTCTCTTAAAAGATGCTAAGAAGAAATTGGCGTGGGGTTAGCAACAAGTTTTCTCCTGGGAAGGATGCGGGGAGTTGTTGAAGGAGATGACATTCATATGTTATAAAGCATATTGATTTTGTGTCTCAGAACAGTTACAAGAAACAAAAAGGTACTGGGCAGAGAGTGGCCACTAAGTATCATCTATCTTAACCAGCAGGCAAATTGGTTAATAAATGTGTAGTTCCTGTGCTGTGCCGTTTTTTATATGCAGCTATTGATCAAACATGAGACATAATTAAGGCTCAGAGGAAGGAATCATTAACAGCAGCCCTGGGTCTTGACTGGGCCGTTAGTTGCAAAAGGATTTGGGTGTTTGGTGCCTGTTAGGTTTTAAATTGAGGGGAAACTTCGATGTTGCTGGATTATTTGGCTTCTCCCTCAGTTTCCCTAGCATGGAGCCCAAACCTGCAGAGGATAATGTGAGGCAAAAATCTTGGTTGTGATCAGTGTTACATTCCTAATATCTGGTCAGTCCACCTTTGAAGTAGGAATCTAATAAGTGTGTTCAGGGAGTTTGCCAAACACTTTTGAAATACCACTAGCATGTGTGGATTACAAGGCTAGCTAGTCCTAGAAAAGTGTTCCCACTGTCAGGTGTTGATGGTTTGGAGGATGAAGTTATATCTGCCCTCTGATAAGTGTGTGTGTGGTGTTTTTTTTTTTTTTTTTTTTTTTTTTTTTTAAAGAATACTGTCTCTTACTTAGCAAGCTGGGAAAGTATCTTCAAAGTGGATGCTGCCACTAATTGGTCATTTGAACTTTGCCTGAAGGGTCCTTTCAGCAAGGTCCTTAATCTCATGCTGACTCAATTTGGCTAAAGTTTTAAAGGAGACTTGTCCGTTTTGATAAGAATAGGAAGCAAACTCAAGGAAAAGCCTGGAGTGAGACTTCTAGCTCATGCGAGGGCTAGTTTGTCACACCTATACTTGCCTACACAATGTAGATAAGTGGCATAAAGTCCTCTAACTTCCTGGATTGCAACTCTGGCCCCGGGTGGGAAAAGCAGGGGCTACTCTCCCACTATTCCTCACTCCAAGCAGGTGGGTGAGGGAAACTCTCGACCTGCCACCATGACCCTTCGTGCACTGGGCATGCAGTGGGGAGTCAGCTGTTTCATGAAAAGGGGTGAAGTACCTAATACTTCCACTTCCACCCCCTCCCCCGCTCTAGAGCAAAGTGGGGAGCAGGAGAGGATTGCAATAGGTCATGTCTGCTCTGCTCTACTCACAGATTGGTGCAACTGTGCTCTGCCCTATTCACAGAGAAGATTGCCAAGTTACAGCTCAGCCCTCTGTGATGAATTCACACTGGCCACAGTAATGTCAAAAATGATTTAAAAACACACTATTGTGCTGCTTATTAATCACTGGAAAACACTGGTTTTATCTCATAAGCTTTTAAACATATCTTAATACTATATATCATGTTGTAATTTTACTCGTGTTGTTAAAAATACGAACTTTCTTTGATTGGGGGTAGGGGTGGAAACTTGTTCAACAAACAGGCATAAAATCCATAGTATAATATTGCTATCCAGTAGGCTGGTGGAACAAGAACCCCAGGAGGGGTCATGAAAGGCAATCAAAGGGGTCATAAGGTGGTGAAAATGTTTATAATCTAAAGCAAAGAATCTCACTTTCCCACTCCCAGTACATTCTTACCCTTCAAGGCCAACTATTTTTTTCTCAGCTGCTAACAAGCCACACATAGAATTAATTCTACCAGCTTCTCATTGAGATATTTTATTCTTTTTATAGCAAATATAAGGGTGTCCCAAAAAAATTCCTTTTAGAATAAGGGGTAACCAATCTGGAAAGGTGGAGAAAAACTGGACTAGGCACTACCACCAGTACAAGTAATTAAGAGGAATAATAAAGAGAAACTCGTATATTAATAGTTTTACCTAGTCAGTCATCTCCTTTACTCACTTCCCCCCCTTGATGGAATATATCGCTCTGTGACTTAACCCTCTCATCACAGCTCCAGTGTGGCTTATAGTGAGGCCTTTATTCTCTTTGAACTGGTAGCTTCAGAATATTCACCCCATTATTTTCACCAAGGGGAAACATACATTTGAAGGGAAGAGTTCGGTAATGTGTATAGTCTAGTGCACTTACCCTTTTTTTGGTATTAAGAAATAATCTCAAACACCTCAAGGGTGGGAATTTCAGAAGTGCCTAAGGAGTAAAAGTCCCATTGGGAATTTTGTGCTCCTAAATCAATTGTGAAAATGTTTCCGGTAATAGACAAGGCAGACCAAGGGTGGGAGGGGAAATGGGGCACATAGAAGAAGAGGCTTGCCCGAAGCACACAACAGCTCGGGGTCAGAGCCCCAAATAGAGCCGAAGTCTCCCGACACCCAGTGCAAGTGCCCTATCCATTAGACCACATTACCTCCCCAATACTCATGAGAAAAACACAAACGTGGGGGAGAGGAAATCATAAGTGACATGAATTCATTTACTAATGTGACTTTGATGTATCATTTCCCCAGCTCTGGTTACAAATATGAACCAGATTTTTAAACAGCTGCCTCCTTTTACTATCTTCAACTCAAAGGCACAAATGATTGCAGGTGCAATTTTGTGCTCACTATCATCTGTAGCTTCATTTGAAGTCATTTAGATGTCTAAGTACCTAAATGCACCTGCAAATCTGCTCCTTTGACTCAATTTAGCCAATTTAGATGTCTGCAATTATTTGTGTGTATGAAATGGCAGGCACAAAGAAGGAAGCCCGTGTATAGCTGGTCTAAAAATCCGGCCATTACTCTTTTTTCCCCAGAAAGCATTACAAAGATTACAGAGTTATTTGTGAGTAGTGGTGTGTAATTTCTGCACCAACTAACCTAAAGGAACATGGATTTGCAGGGGTTTTATCAACTGAAATCTGTGTAGGGTGTTGCCATGGAAATTGAAAGTTGCTGTATGGTATTTTTGTTCTGAAAACAAAGATTACCAAAGCTGCAGAAGATAAATATGGAAAGAAAAGGGAGTAAAAGCTGCTTTTCTCTTTCAAAGAGTTGACTCTGAGGCCTTTATATAGAAGCAAAAATAGTATTTGTTAGAGTTTGAGAGCTCCATGTTATCCCATCAAGCAAATATCTGATATAAAAGTAGAGGTGGAGCTTGCAGAGGGGGGGTGTGTGTGTGTGCGCATGCACACACAAAAAACAAAACAGGCCTCAGTTAGGTGGCCTCTGTTAGAAATAAATGCAGCAGCTGTCTCTGTGTGGTTTAAGTTCCTATGCAAATCCAAGGTCACCAGAACCATTCCTGTTGCTGTTGCTTATCATTTAATGAAGATAAAAATTAGGTTTAGTCTGGCAATTTGGCACATTAGCATTCATCTTCAATGAAATCATGTTTGTTTTGTGTATGCCCAGCTGATGTATTTTACTACTGACAAGCATGAACCATAATTACTCTTTTATTTGACGAAGTTTAGAGATTTTTATCGACGGCTCTCTGTTTGGCATAGACATAAGTCACTTATTTAAAGGACTGCATTAACTCGGAGAGCTCACAGGAAGCTGGGTTTTCCATTCCTACTTAGAAAATTGTAGGTCTTCTGGGTGTTGCATTTTGTGCAGCATTTCAACCTGTAGTTCAGAAATAGCATTGTAGATATAAAAAGCTAGAAGTCTTGTAACCACACCTACAAAAAATACTTGAATTTTTTGTAGGCTGTTTTAAATTTTTTCGGGCTGGAGTGTGGAATTTTTGAGTGCTTGCTCAGACAACTAGTCCCACTGGGACTACACACTTAAGTAAATATCTACCACCAAGAGTAAGGGTTGTGTTTCATGCAACACATGCCGGATAGTAACAGGACTGGACTCCATATTTCTAAAACTAAACTGGCTCTTTATTAAGAACTATATTTACAGAGATGCTACAATGCCAGCTGGTAGTCCAGCTGTGTGCGCACACTGACTTCCTGCTGCCTGCTCCAAGCTCTTCTCTCCTGTAGCTGGTACTCCTAAATCCAAGTTCTAGGCATGTTGCTACAGGTTGTCCAGCTTAGGATCTAATGCAGCAAGGCATTTAAGCATGTGATGTCAATAGGGTTACTCGTGTAGCTCAGCTGCTTAATGCCCCTATTCTTCTCCATAGGCTCAGCTCTCTGGCTGGACAGCAGCTCCCATGATGCAGCACAGTCTCTCCTCTGGCTGGCATAAGGTGTTGTCCATCTGAGGAGCCTGGTCCACAGAGGAGACATGAGGCACCCGAGCTACCACTCCCATAAGGTACCACAGTAGCTCAGGCAAACACACAGATGAATGTTGAACTGCCGTGAAACTAAACATTTTGAAACCTATTGACTCATTCAGTTTGATCTGCTATAACCCCCAGATCCTTTTCAGCAGTACTACCACCTAACCAGTTATTCCCCATGTGTAGTTGTCTTTGATTTTTTTTCCTTCCTAAGTGTAGTACTTTGCACTTAGCTGTACTGAATTTCATCTTGTCCATTTCAGATCAATTCTCCCATTTTGTCAAGGTTGTTTTGAAATCTAATCCTGTCCTCCAAAGAATTTGCACTTGCAGCTGGGTGTCTTCTGTAAAACGTATAAGCATACACTGCCTTGCATTATCCATGTCGTTAATGAAAATATCGAATAGTACCAGACCTTGCAGGGCCCCACTAGATATCCCTTCCCAATTTGACACCCAGCCGTTGATAGCTACTCTTTGAGTACAGTCTTTCAACCAGTTGTGCACCCTTCCCTCTAAAGAGAAACGTGGTTTGGATGAAATGAGTGTGCTTATGAGATTGTTATACGGGACTGGATCAAAAGAAGAATTTTTGATCAGCTGTAATAAATGTATATGAATTCAATACGACTCCAAAGGCATTTCTGGAATGAAGTCTTTAAAAGTGGCCTGGATAAAAGGAAAATTTGCTGAAACCTTGGCTCTAAATTAAAACTGAGCCCAAGCCCATTTTGTGAGATTGGAGAAAAGTGTAGTCCTCTACTTGTTATGTTTTTAATGTTTGAAGTTGTGAACTTCTGGGATTTATCTGGGAAATGAAAGGGGAGAAAAATACAGAAACACCAACAGAAAGCCCTTTCCTGTATCACCAACGGGGGGGGGTGGGAGGGAGACAGAAAATGGTGACTCTCTTCTGAGAGATCGTACTATTGTGAGAAATTTCCAGCTGGGTTTCCAGACTGATTCTCGTTGCAAATATCTTTAGCTTGAGAGACTCAATTTCATGTAGCAGCTCTGGCAGTTTTGGGTGGTGGTTTTGCAGCCTCAGCTGCAAGAGTCCTGTTACTGCATGAGAATCTCAACTTTCATTCAAAAAATATAAACAATTCTCTAGCCCACATAGCTGTGGGGAAAAGCTTGAAAACCTTTACCCTAGGGGCTCAAAAGCCTGAAGGGAAATACAAAGTAAACCAAACTTTATTTAAACACATCTCATTATTTTAAATCCAATCTCCTAGATTTTGGGAGCCGGAGGCCATAACTTTTTTGACTGCTTGTGATTGGCAATACTCTAGGTATAGGCAGGAAAATACCACGTGTTGGACCATTTGCGCAGTGGCAGAGAAGGCTGAGGTGGGCCAGGAGCCTTCTCGTCATATTGTTCAGCCCCTGTTAGTGCCGGGCAGAACCACAGCCCTTGTATGGTCTGGGCACAGAGGACTGTTGTGATCCTGTTCTCCTGAGAGTGGAGCCCTGGTTCTATTTGCCACTATTAGCACGAAGTGATAGAAGTGGCTGGCTGAGCCAGAGGAAACAAGTCGCACCCTATAGAGGGGTGGCTGGGGTTGCAAACCTGGGAGATCTAGGATGCACTCTGTCTTCTGGGCATCAAAATGGGAGGATGCAGAGATGCAGGATGACAAGTGCGGGGCTGTGCTTAAAATCTAGCCCACAATTTGCGCCAGCATTTAGTTCGTTGGCATGCACAATCCCAGTAACTGTACATGCATACAACTAGTTCGGCATTTTAAAATGTTCATGCTGGCCCGCGACAGTTCAGATTGTTTCTGGTTGATGTGCTTGTATTTTGGGATGCTTATGCAAGCTGAACATCAGCGCTGCATGCGAGATGCTTTTCCATCCTTAAAGCCTAGTGACTTCAAGCCCCTAAGAAGTGCACTGTCCACTCATGCACACAATCCATGGAGTGCAGTTTTCTAGTATGAAGTGGAATTTCTGAATGTGAATAAGGAAAAGAATCCCTCTGTCCAGGCATTCCACTGGGCAATATACTAGAAAATTAATTTCTCTTGGTTTTTGAGTTTAGAATTGAGCCAAACATTCAAAACAAGGGGCTTGCTTTGACTGGTGATATATAGGCAGGGCTGGCTCTAACTTTTTTGCTGCCCCAAGCGGGGGGGGAGGAGAGCGCCGCCCTGCCGTAACAAGCCCTCTCCCCCCCCTCCCCCCGAGCGCTGCCCTGCCCAAACAAAAGCAAACACCCCCCCGCCCCTCCGAACTGAAAACAAACAAACCCCGGAGCGCCGCCCCGCCACCCCAAGGTTGGCTGCCCCTTACAAGGGGCAGCCCCAAGCACGTGCTTGGTCTGCTGGTGCCTGGAGCCGGCCCTGTCTATAGGCAAGGATCATTCTCCTTGCTGCCTTATAATAATAAATGGTAGCAATATATGAATGGGCCTTACCATATCTTTAGATCCATTCTTTAGTTTAATTCCTTTCTTATGGAGGAGGATTATCCTACTGGGAACAGCGTGCACTGTTTATTTAGCCGTGCACGGAACCTTTTATAGTTCTAGTGCATGAAGAATAAATTTTAAAATCTATTACAAGTGGGGCCTTACTTACAGCTAGGTTATGCTAATAGGTTGTACAGGCAGTATTTGGCATTCACTGCTGCTTTACGTACTTACGTTAAAGCTAAGTCGTTTTATTTCTTTCTATTTTTAAAAAAAAAACCCACCAGACTTGGCTTGTGGGGAGAGGGAGGGAGCACTTTTAAAATCATTAGATCACTGTATGTTCATCATAACTGCATCTACCACTTGCTCTTGATAAGGACATAGATGTTCTTTGGAAGCCCAAGAAAGCCACCTTCTCTCCAGTATAAAAAGAATGAAAAACAAAGGTCTGTTTATGCTGGTAGGTAGGTACCCCTGTCAGTCTGGGGCTTAATTTTACCTATTCTATAATTCAGTTCAAGTCATTTTTCCTCACAGCTGGTTATACTAATACAGAAAAGATTTAAAAAACACCTAGTAACAACCAAAAGGGGACACCTTTCCACCCTACAGTAAGCTGGGGTGAAGAGAGGGTGCACCCTTCCCTCTAGGTAGCTTCTGCTTTTATTTTATAGCTCCATCCCAGATCCCCTATGCTATATGAAGGGAGCCTGGGCTCCCCTTGTTTATAACTCCTACCCAGCTTATACTTAAGGGAGCACTTTTGTAGCTGGTCATGTTTCAGTATTGGAAACAAGGGGTGTCTGTTCCTTCCAGATCAGCACCTTTTCAGTAATAGATGAACATCCTCTACCTGGCTGATACACAAGTAAGTGGAAGTCACCCCGTGCAGAAGGTCTACATAATACCTGTGTGCCACCTTCAAAATAGGGCTTACCTGGGAATTCAGTGGCACCAGGCACACTGACCATGGGAAAGCCCTCTGCACACAGGAGGGGGATGGTGGATCGAGGGTCTCCTGTGATGCTGAAGGAGAGGTCTGAGCTGGGGACACAGTGGTGCAAGGCATCTTCTGTGATAATGCAAGGCAGGACTGCACTGGAGGCAGATGGGAAAGCTTTGGCACTCTTGTGACTTTGCAGTGCAGATCTGAGGAGCAGCGGGGTAATGGGTATTCTACATGAGCACTACAGTGCAAGGCCACTGTGGAATTAGCCTCCCAAGGGAAACAGGAATGCCCCGTGTCTTGGATCATTAAGAAATGGATAGAACAAAGTGCCAAAAAGAAATCTACTGGGGAGAAGAATCCTGCACTGGCTGACGGACAGAGACTTCTCTGCCTCTAACTTCAATTGTACAAACTGTTTGTAATATGCAAGGAGAATAGCAGGGCTGTTACCATTGCTTAATGTCTGGCGTTCTCACTGAGATGTTCTGATATTCAGCAGCAATAGAACATTCTTACTCCGCTGCTTTTTCATTTGCTCAGGGCAAATGCGTTAATATGTTTTTCTGTTTTGTAGGCAAAGCTCCTTCAGGCTTCACAAATGCTACCAGTGGCTGAAAGAGAGCTCCCGAATGACTGAGAAACCCTGACATTGATTCTTCTTATTGATACTGCTAGGAGAGAGGGATTTTGTTGTAATGAAGAGAGCTGGGGAGCAGTGTGATCTGAATGTCAGCACTGCAAAAAAATAAGCAGAACTATCTTGCGTGTATAGAATGCTTTTCCAAGTCACCTCTAAGGCAACGTGTGGCAGCTGTTTAAGAGGGCACAATAAACCATGCACGCAACAGCTCTCACAGAAATATCGACTATTAGAAGTGCAGGGGAATTCGGTTCAGGAGAATGTAATTAATTACCCATGTTATTGCTTGCCCTGGACATCAGAGATTTCAAGCCTGCTCTTATGGAAGGTGCCAGGGGATTGCACCTGTCCATACAGAAACTTGCTTTTACATCTTAGCCCCAAAAAAGTAAGGTCAGTGCTCATTAAAACCCTACAAGTGCCTCAGTGTACAGTCAAGACAAAGGGGGAGGTGTTTGTGCATGGTAAAGTGGGTGTTGGTGCACACCATATGAATGTCTGAATTACTGTACCAGCTCCCAAACTTGCTAGTTCAGTTTCACTGTCGCCATTGGAATGGGTCTCGTGGCTAGAGGTATTGCCAAGGCGGAGTGCTCAAATCATGAGTCAGGCCCTATAAAATCATAAGTTTAGATGCATTCTTTTTCAGGTTTCTGAATATTTAGATTACACTTGAGTCCCTTTTTCATATTTTCAAGCTTTTCTGCATAGCCATATGGGCTAAAGACTTAATTTGTGTTTTTAATGAATGCTGAGACTTTCACATAATCACGAGAGTCCAGAAGCTGGGGCTTTAACCAAAACACCCAAGATCACAATCACATGGGTTAGAAACACTGGCCTAGTCTATTGATGCGTAACTTGAAAAAAAAAAGTCCCTAAAAGTGATGCGCTTTGAATCGGCAGCACTTTGTCTGATAATGTCGAGAAACACATTATAAGCACTGTCCAAACTCTGGGCTCTTTGCAGCTGCAGGATCCCATTCCCCCAACCCTGCAGGAGTGAGGTAAGCTCAGTTGCTTACTGAGGGAGACGGTTCTCCCACGGCATCTGCCCTCTCTCTACCTGGGGTTCTCGGCCTCCTGCTATTGTTTCATTTCCAAAGATCCGCACTGAAATTAAAAATGAACAGAAAGGCACCTAGAATTCCAGGTGAAATCCTGGCAGTTAGCTAGAGCTTGGCACAGACCATTAGCTTTAAATGATGCCTGGTCAGTTCCCTTTATGAATGCACCTTTGATATTGTGTAGCCCTACAGGGTCACAGACTTGGGCTTCCCAGTCTTCCCGCTTGCGTTGCTAGAGTATTTGTCTCCATAGGGGCTGGGGGGGATGCTTATTTTCATCATTAATATGGGAGCTCTGCATTGGGTTGGAGTCCTGCATAGGTGTATGGATGGAGATGTGTGTTTATGTATATAAAAATATAAATTTTTGTATGAGTGGTCTCTCTCTTCATCCAAGCATATACATGCACAGAGGGTCATAACCCATGACTTAGTATTGTCTAATGCTCATAGAGGCCAAGCTTAATGTAAAACCTTTCCCCCACAGCAGAGAGCCCAGCTGAGCAGTAAGCAAAGAAATAATGTTCATTTCTCTCCTTTTTCATCTCTCTGACACAAGTGTAGCTGCCTTCCAGGAGAGGAGACACTTTTTTTTTTTCATTCAGCAGTAACTTGACACACTGAATACACACGTGAAAGACCTGATCTGACATTCCGTAGGGCTCAGAGCCCTAGTGTATATGAAAGAACAGACTTGTGATGGGTGAATAGTCAGAACTAGATTTAATCAGAATGAGTGAAACCTACCACTGTGTGTAGGCCTGTGCCATGCACAAGTCCCAGCTCTATTTTGAGAACTGAAGTGGAACATAAGTGGTGCACAGGACTTGTGTGCATGCACACGTGCGCTCTCTCTCTGCACCAGGGTGAATTTCACCCAATGTGATTACTCTCCAAATGTGCCGTTTAGCCAGCTGAGATTAACACCCCTGGCTCTCGTGAAAATGTTACAGCAATCTATCTATTCCCTGGGTAATCTCCTGCTGGCTCGCTTGTGAAGTTTGTTGAGCTCACACAGCCCAAGGAGGTTATTCTCTACTCAGGCTATAGAAATATTCTCTCACACAGCACGTGGCTCCCTTTGGCCATGACACTCTATATGTCAGCTCCACCTTTGAGAGGAAATCTGCACTCAAGTCCATTCTGGTTTCAGAGGCGTTCCAGTGATTATTCCCTGTAGTCAAAATGGGGGAATATCGCTAGAGCGAGTAATATTTTAAAGTGTGTCCACTGTGTATCCATGTACTCTGGAGATTCTCTCTTTGAAACAATCGATGGCTTGAGCTAGAAAACACAAGCATGAGGCTTTATGATGTTGTTTTTATATGCACGGCTTATTATTTCACTGCTTATTTGAGACATGAAAGAGAAATGATACAAAGAGAACGAGAACAAACCACAACTCCATCCTTTGCATGCTTGATGTCTACATAGTGTTTTTTTTTTGTTTGTTTTTTAAGGAACACTGTTCCCTGAGCAACTGATTGTGTCAGCTATGAATGGCTTTGCTCTGGATGGGATGCCATAACAAGAAGTGTTTGTAGTACATCACTGGGAGCCCTGTGGGAGCTTATCCATATAAATAATCTAGACCCTGTCAATTCATGTATTTCCCATTCTGGTAAGGAGGATGGCATGGAATGGGGAATTGTAATGTCTGGATGTTTAAAATGGAGTGAGACTCTGCAAAAGAGCTCATTTATGCAGTATATTAATGTGCGCACACAGGCAAAAGTTGGTTGGGTTTGTATCAATCTTGGTGTGGATTAGACTGGTGCCAGACATTACTAATCCTTAGCATTTACTCTAAAACCAGAATCCTGATCCTGCAGCCCTTGCTTACCCAGATAGTCCTGTTTGGGAATTGGAATTTCACTGTGGCACTGAAAGAAACACTTCTGTCCTTATAGACTTTAATGCTTAAGCACCTCAGTTTCAGGTCTCATACAAGGTGGCCCCTATGGCATTGCTATTAACATGGGATCCCCAACATCACTTGTCACATCAGCTAGCTGTTCCTTGGCGGTGTCCCCTCCAAATAGCAATACAACCTAAAACTGCTTAGGCTGTGAGATCCAGTAGGTTCCCAACCCAGTGCAGGGAGGAGGGATGGAAGCCAGAGGTCAGCCTGTCAGAGAATGCATTTGCTGAGGTTGGTAAAACACAAATTTGTAAGTGTTGCATCTTTTCAGATCTTGTGCCCCGGGTCCATAAGTGCAGACAGGAGAATGACCCCATTCTACTGGGTATAAAATGTGAGGAAAGATGACTCATCCCACCCTGTCTGCGTTAATCAAATCCATCACTATGATGTACCTGCAAAGAAAATGTGAACATCTAGATTTTAATAACTACACAATAGCTGGAGAATCAAATGTTTCAGTTGACGAAGTACAGTAATGGGCTGAAGAGTGAGGCTAGGAAGCTGTTAACTTTCCATTTAAAGGGTCTTCAGTGATTGTTGGTTTTTGGAATTGGGTAAAAGGGCTTTATACACTTTGACAATGTCCCTGTTTTGGAAGGGGATAGGAAAGAGGGGTTTGCAATCATGCTGGGGGGAAAAATCCCTCTTCTCCAAAGTGAGGATGGGCTGTTTCTCATGTAGGTTTTACAGTTCTCTTGTGCAATAAGTAGGGAAAAAAATCAGGTCCATAGTCCTCTGCTGATAGACTTCCTGGCTTGAGCAGCATAGCTCTTCTGCTCTTTGGCAAGAAGTACAACCATACAAAACATCTTTTTAAAAACAATGTTCCCTATAAATTAAACAACTGAGCCTTACTTGGGTTGTCTTATAAAAAGGGAAACTTTGTATGAGCTGAGAATGGATTGTTACGTTGGGGCTGAAATTCACTTCACCTGCATAAAGTTGGGTTGGTGACCAGGCTTTGTTTGGATGAAACATGGAGAGTTTGGGAAGCAAAACCCACCCCCTTCCAGCCTGCTGCTGGGGAGCAAGTGTGAGCTGGAATATAGGGCTTGACCCCTCCATGCTACTTTTGTGAGGTGTTAAGGCACCATAATCCCAGATTGTTGCCCTCTAACTCCATCTTCTGTCAGGTTGGCATGGAGACAAAATCCTTGTGTAGCAACCTCATGCCATCATGTTGGTCAATGAGTAAACCCCAGGATTTTCATCACCAAGAACACAGGCCTCTACCACTTCTTTGACTCCGCTGTTGGCGGGTCATTGATGTAAAGGTTGAACAGAGTTGGAGACAGCACAGAGCCCTGGGGTAACCCATGGCTCTGTCGTCTCCAAGCAGTCGTCTTCTCCCCCATATGGACTCTGAACTGCCTATCACAGAGGAAAGTTCAACGACAGCTGTGACCCAAGGTAGCAGTATCAGTGATACCTTCACGAGCAGGCCAGTGTGTCATGCCATGTCGTACGCCACTGTTAGGTCAATGAAAACAGTGCCTTGTTTTCAAGTTTCTCTGGAAGCTATTTTCAACAAATGTGGTCAGCACGAGTACTTGCTCGCATGTGCCACGGCCTTGGCGAAAGCCGGCTTGGTCAGGGCTCAAAATTCTCTCCACGTCGGGTAATATGAGCTGTGGGACCATGCGTGCCAGTGCCTTGAAGCACACCAACAGTAATGATATGGGGCAATAGCTTGATGCTTAACTTGGGTCCTTTCCAGGCTTTAGGAGGCCAATTACTTTTGTGGTGTGCCATATCTTTGGTAGCCTGCCTTCACTGATGACCCCAGTGAAGAATTTCACAAGCCAAAGCCGAGCATGGGGGCCAAGGTTTTTCAGGAATTCTGGAGATATGTTGTCATAGCCCGCAGCTGTTCCACACTCGATGCTACCCAGTGTCTGTTCCAGCTCTGTTACAGTGAATGGTTCTGGGCAGCTTCTGATCTGGTGTACGTGTTTAAACATAGGCCATTCATTCCTCACTTGTCTTCACACCTGTTTCTCCAAAGTTGCTCTGGCCACTTTCAGTGGGTGTCCGGCTACCTGGCTGGGTGTCACAGAGGGTTGGCAGAGTGCAGGTGGCTGCTGGGCTGCTCCAACACATCGGCGCTGACTCCAACACTTGTGGCTGGAGTGGGAAAAGTTCATCCTCTCAGTCGTCTCCTCCCATCTGGCACGGCAAGCAGTGTCCAATGAGTCGGTCAGAGGGTCGGCGACATCTGGGTCACCAGATGCCTCATACTGCTCAAGCAAGGCAGTGCCCTCCTCGTCGAGAGAGGGGATGTAGAGCGGGCGGCAACTGCATGGGATGGCTCTGCAGGCTGTTTTGTAGATAACATCACAGAAGCGACGGTAGGTCTCATTTACTGAGAGATGCCGGGCTGATATTGTCACCCCACTCTTCTCCAGCACTTCCCGGTATTTTCCCCAGTCAGCCTTTCAGAAGTTCCACTGCTTCTTTTTGGAACTCTTGACACCTGGGAGCTGTAGCCCGATATGGATCAGCAATGGTCTGTGTTGGCTGCATGGAAAGTTATCCAAGACTTGGCATGTTTCTGGCTGAGGATGGCCATGAACTGAACTGACCCAGCGTAAGTCAGGAGAGTAGTCACAATCCCATCTAGAAGAATGGAATGTGCTTCGCTGCTTAGCGTCATGGATAAGGGAGAGGTAGTTTCGAGATGCCCGGTCTGCAAGTTGTTCACCATTGGTGTCAACCTCCTTATACCCCCAGTCTGTGTGATGGCTGTTGAAGTCTCCAACGTAGACGGCTGGGTGTGGCAGGCTTGGTAGAACCTGTTGGTTCCAGCTGACACTCGGAGGCTTGTAAACATTTGCCAACCAGAAACTGCCAACCTGGATGGTGTCACAGAATTCAGTAGACATCAGCTGAATGGCATCTGCAATATTGGACCGAAGGTACGTGGCTCAGCCGTGCTTCGAGCGTGTCACATGGCACAACAGGTCCTAGCCGTTGATACTGTAACACCCGACTTCGGCAGTTGCCATGTGTGTCTCTTGCAAGCAAATGATGTTGATAGTATGCCGATGAGCAAGAACACAGAGTAAATCATGCTTGACAGCCGACAAACCCTCCACGTTGAGTTGTAACGTGCGTGGAGCTGGACCAACGACATAGTCACCAGACTGCATGTTGGGGTTGTCGGTGATAACAGTGCTGGGATTCATTGAGCTGGTACTCATGGAATTTGGCTTGCTGGTTGGATCATTAGCTTCCCTGATTGCTGTCAGGTACTGGCCGGTGGCGCAACAAGGACACTGATCCATTGCCCCCATCGGCACCTACAGCCAACCATCATAAAAACAGTCTCCAGTTTGTTCCATCTTCATCATGCCAGCACAACCTGAGAACTGGATGTTTATCTGAATGGTCAGAAGGTGAAGCATGAAGTAGAACTGGTCTGTCTAGGTGTGACCTTGGACCACACATTGAGTTACCATGCCCACCTGAAGAAGACAGTAGCTAAAGTCAAGATGCATAACAATCTTATAAGCAAACTGGCAGGTTTGTCATGGGGTGCTCGTGCTCCAACTTTGTAGCTGTCAGCTCTTGCCACCTCCTGGTCAGTGGCAGAGTACTGCGCACCAGTATGGAGTCGATCATCACACACCAAACCGGTGGGTACGCAGTTACGTGCTGCTATGCATATCCTCTCCAGCACCCTGTGCCCGACTCCATCCCCATGGCTCCCAGTTCTGAGCAATATTGCTCCTCCTCGTATCAGATGAGAGGTTGCTACTGGCAAGTTACTGGAGAAAGTACGTGCCAACTCAAGCCTGCTGCTGCACAATGACCTTTTTAAACCACCAGCTGCACGTTTTTCCGTCACGTCGCCCATTATGGTCTCATCTGCCACGCCAGGATGTTAGGGTGGAAACACTCTGGCGAGAGAAATGGATATGTTATAATCCCCAACCAGTCCCTCATTGCTGACTTCACAATCTGCCCGCCTGGGTTTGAACTGCCCTGTCGCCAATGGTCCCTGTTGAACAGGTTCCAGACCGGGCAAAGTCTCTCTATGCAGCCAACCAGTATCGCTGGGCCGTCGTGACAGCCTTTTGTGCAGCTGCGACGCAACACAGACACCACCACACATTGTCGATGAATGCCTGCTGACTAGGTCCAGCGGTGGCCTAGAAGAACTGCATCATGCCACTGAAGAGGCCATCGCTTGGCTAGACGACTATGCACACACTAAATAAATTAGGTTTCCATGAAGTGCCAGTTGCTACTCTCCAGAGATCTGAGAGGCTCTCTCCAGAATGCCCATAGCCTCTAGGAACTCTCTAGCTAAATATATAACCACCTTCTTTTCCAGCTGAAACACATCTCTTCCATGGGATGAAATAATTCTCCAAATTAGTGTGTGCTGGTTTCTGGGACCCTCCTGATGGCTGTTAACACAATGCAGCTTTGCATCTGACATTTGAAACCTGGCCCATTCCATCATTAAACACAGACCCAGAATGCTGTAGAAATTGCTCGTATCTGGTTAGCAGTGATAGCTTGAATGGTGCTGAACAAAGGCAGGAAATAACAATTAACGTGATTCCAGGCTTTACAGGGGGAATGGTGACTTGGGATTCACCCCCACGCTCCCTTGCATTGGCTTCATTTTTCTGTCCTTATGAGCATCCTCCATTATCTAAGTTCTATAGGCCTTTTTGATAGAGACGGATGAAAGAACATGGATGTGAAGGCCTGTGAACACGTTACAATGCATCTGTCATTCATCTGTGACTAGGAGAAAATAACTCCCCATGATTTGCTTCCGTTTTGTTGGCTGAGGGTGCTCCCTGCTATTTCCTGCTTTGTCCATCCGACAGCTCAGGGCTGGATTGTGGCTAACACTTATATGGCTGTGCAGGGTGGGAGTAAGGGACTTTTACCCCCTTTTGTGTAGCCTGCAGCTGGGTCAGGCAGCTCCTGTGTTTTGGAGAGTGTACGGAGAGTTAGTTATGTTCTGCTCCCTCTCCACTGGGAGTGGCACCATGAAAGGGGATAGGAAAGCACAGGGAGTCATGGATCTTCCTTCTCCATGCCAGCCCACAAAGGAGTTTGGGGAAGGTGACTCTACTCCTTAAAGGGCGTCTCAAATTGCTCTCCTTCCTGTGGAGCTGGAGATCACCAGGGTACAGAATGCTTCCTGAATCAAGCAGGACTGTGATTAAATGCAACAATTTAGCCCTAAGTGAAAAGAGGGAGATGAACCCTGTGTCCCACGGATGCTGTTGCTCTGGTGATGAGAACATGGATCTTCCCAATAGAAAGCAGCAAAACCTGATAATACCCTCTCCCTCTGCATCCCCTAAATAAACAGCACAGTGATATCCTCAAAACAATTTGTTCAAACTAGTCTCCCATCTGCTCCACTGCAGAATGAAAATGAACCTTCCCTCTTGCTCAGAACTGCAGCTGGATGATCTACCCATTGCTTGCAGCTGTATCTCACAAGCTTCGAGTCAGGCAGCCTGGCTCCAAACCATGTTCGGAAATAACCTCATTAATTCTTTATTCTGGTGACCTGAAAACAACAGAGCAGTTAACTTCCCCCTTGAAATAAAACCCCAACACTCATTTTCCAATTACCCAGCTGCAGCAGCATAGGTGGCAAACTTGCCTTTGTTTTCTCTCCATCGCATTAACAAAGGTCATGTGCTCCATGAATCTCTTCTCTATTAATTCGTTAAATAGATTTCAAATCCCTTCCCCGAATCAAAAAGGTCAAAGTGAAACCAGCCACAAACATCTGCTTTTTCATCTATTAACTGGACTTAACTCCCCTCTGTTTGTACTGGATACTTCTCCGCTTGTGAGCGCTTGTCCCATTGCTAAAGTAGTATAACACTTGATTGATTTTTGTGTGTGTATGTTTGAATATGCAAGCAATCCTGAGCTATAACAAATGAACAGCACTGCTGAGCATTATTCACTCCTATACCCTTCAGCAGCCTGACCTCTAAAGACCCATATATATAGTGTGTGTGTGTGTGTGTGTGTGTGTGTGTGTGTGTGTGTGTGTACGCACGCGCATGTGTGCAAGGATTAAAAAAATAACCAGAAAAACACTTGATTTTTTCTTTTTGGCTTGCTCTTTCTGAACACTGGTGTGGTGATTGGTGCTGCCCTGGGTGTGCAAAAAATGTGATCTAGTTTAATAAATAAATTAAAAAAAAAACAACTAGATGGCCTTTAGCCATAGCCAACATGACTACGTAGCAAATGTTTCCAAATATGGGCATAATGTATCGGTTCCCAATTTTCGTTTTGACAATGTATAGAGTTCATTCCAGACTGGGAACACATGGCTTCATTTCTGTGGAGAGCTATCCATTCTTTTCACTACTTTATTCTTGTCTAGTCTTGTTTGTTTGCTACTTTCCTCTCCTCTCTCTCTTCTTCTCCCCCCGCCCCGCACCCTGTGCCATGGGATGCAATCTGTCCTCCGTAACAGTGTGACACTGAAGTGTCCTGTAAGGTTGGGGCTTAAGAGCCATTTTAGAGAGAGGAGAGAGACAATATTGTACCCATTGAATAAGGGTGGCAGAATCAGGCCCAGAGTCAAGTTGAATAGCACCATGGGCCCTGCTTCTGCAAAAAAAACTTGAGTTGTCCCACTGAAGATAAGACTATGCATATGCTAAACGTTAACCACGTGCATGAAGTTCTTTACTGGATTGAGGTTTCTTGCACTAGAGGTGCCATTGATTTCAATGGAATTCCTCAGACTGAGGCATGATTCAGTGTATGGATGGCAGAATCAGACCCTTTATTACACGTTAAGTGGCCACGTGAATCTTAGAAATGCTTTGGGTTAAATAATTGCCTGGAAATATGTGAAGATCCCCATGAAAATTATGTTTAAATGAAAGTTCAGGGGTATATCTTACATGAGCAAAGACAACTCACATGAGTAAAGTGGCTATGGGCCTGATCCAAAGCCCATTTAAATTAACAAGAAGGCTCCCATTAATTTCAATGGGCTTTGCTTCAGGTTGTGGTGTTAGGAGCCGGTTTTTACTCTGCCTTTTGCTCTTGGCAATAACCACTGTTATGAAAACTCTGGGATAGAGACAGGCATACAGACAAGCTCCAGAAGTCCTAACGAGTACACACCAGGGTTGGCAACCTGGGATGCAGACCCTGGACTAGGCTTATCAGGCTTCTGACTAGAACAGCCGGAATGGCCACCACGATGCAGGAATTTGGCATAGCTCAGTTTTCAGTGTGTAGCTGTGAGGCAGCAATGTAGATGGTCCAACAGGTGGTGGAAGAGAGCGCAGCTAGAAGACTGGAGGGTGGATTGCAATACTTTGCTACCCTCAATGATGCAGCAGTTAAATGGCTGAACAATCTAGATATCTAATTATAATGCACAAGAAAGAAGACTTTCATAAAAGTTCCCTGGGTTACCGCATGAGCTCCAAGAATGAGGAAAATGTCTAATCTTTAAATAAATATCTAGTATAAAATGAACAGATGGGAAATGCAGAAAAATTCATTAGATTTTACTTGGCGGGCAATTGATAATTCACTGAACTTCTGACAATATCTTTTGTACTTTGGCAATATTAAACACAGGCAACTGGAACACAAGGGAGTGTCTGTCATTGAGCTGTTATGACTTGTTTACAGAGACACTGATTATAAGATTATGTACTCTTCTATGAAATTTCTTGTAAGGGAGTCCATCTGTTAATGTGGAGATTGTAATGTCTTCAAGATGTTTTGTCTCCTGGAGAAGTCAACGGTCACCACCTTTATGAAATTCATTCTCCCAATTAGCACAGTTGTTTTGCCACAGTATTTGAAGTAATGGAAACAATGGTGTGTTTTTTGTTTTTTGTTTTTTTGTATTTTTTGTAATTCTGTGTTGATCTTTGTCTAGGCAGCATGTATATTTCTCTTTCCCCCCCACCCCACCCCCCGGCTGTAGCTTTCCAGAAATCAGCATCGGATACACATACTGTATAGTATTAAATCTAATCTACAAGGATGATGCAGAAGCAGTTATA
Organism: Terrapene triunguis; assembly: GCF_002925995.2. Lineage (NCBI taxonomy): Eukaryota > Metazoa > Chordata > Testudines > Emydidae > Terrapene > Terrapene triunguis. The sequence goes on from NW_020665277.1 coordinate 2,396,679, forward strand.
TGTTCAGCTACGTTGTCTTTAAATTATGTCCTCCATCATGCGTGTGGAACTGCACTAAAGGCTGTGGGGCTGCACATGTATAAGTGAAGGCATAATTTACCCTGAACAAACTTTACTAATGGTGGTGAGGCATATCAGGAAAAAAGCTGCTCATTTTTTTCAGCTCAGGTTGTTTGCAGGGCGGGAAGTCCTATCCCTGCACCCTGAGCTGTCCTATTGCCACCCCAATGGAGCTGCAGTACCAGAGACTCCCCAACTGACCCCATAAATCCCTTAAGGAGAGGGTTCCAGAGTAAATGTAATACAGGCCCCTAATCTCCACAAGACTGGTGGGGTGGGGGGATGATGATGATGATCTGCCCAGCCCATCTCAGCCCCCTTTCCCAGGACAGGCCCAACCCTATAGAGAGCTCTTCTTAGGGTCCTGGGCTCCCATCCTTTCTATTTGGGAGGGATGAGATGTAATTATGGAGGGCCCTCTCTGCACATGGATATGGAGAATGATCTTGCCCATTTGTTATAGAACCGCATACTTTGTCATTTTGTACAGTAACCTGATACCAAAGTGAGAGGCTCCTTAGAAGTTAGATGTATTAAAATATTGCTGATTTCTTTCTTGATGCTGCAACACTTACTCATGCACATGCTCTTCTCATGAATAATTCTAGGGGACTACTCCCATGAGTATGCATAGAAGGATCCTAACAATTAAGTTCAACATGTGTCTAGCATTTCATATTCCCACTGCCTTCAGCTCTTCTCTCGACAATTATGTACTCTATCGGCACTTATTCCACCAGAGCTTATGTCCATAGGAAACACTGCAGTGAAGAGCTAGGAAGCAGAGTTAAAAAGGAAAATAAATGGCCTTTAAAAGGTGGGTCAGGGTTGATTTCACAGCCGCCTTAGAATGAGCTTATCAGCAGTCTGCCGATGCGATGTGATACCGAGCCCTCGGATATTCGGCAAGTCAAGGTAATTGAAATGTACTACACCCTCTTAGCATTCTGAGCACCAGAGGGAGAACGTAGAGAAACAAAGCAGGAAGGGGAGAATGTGCATTTGCCCTAATGGCTTATTGACTGCACAGATCTCAGTGTAATTATAATGGTACCATTCTCATGGCTACAGATCAGTGTCAGTCTTTTTTTTCTCTCTGTATAAACCCCCCTTCTGAGGGAGTTTATAATTGGGTGTGGAAACAAATGCCTGAACTAAGACCGAGCCTGATCCTCCCTCGCGCCCTCCCTTCCCCCCCCCAGTCTGACACCACTGACTTTGGTGTCATTCCTCGGTTACAATGGTGTCTGAGGCCAGGAGCAGAGTCAACACCAGGAGGCATCTTGGCTTTTGTTGCAATGACGTTGGAAATGCCTGAACCCATCTGACTGTCTTTCTGAAGCGATGGGAGGACAAAGAGGACTGAATCGATTTGGAGATGGGTTGCGCCAGGTCAGAGACAGAGTTTGGAGGATGCTAGCACAGCTGGTCTTGTGCCTGTCCTGTTCGTGTGTAACAACATGTACCTACAGCAATATAACAAGCAGAGCAGTTCTAATACATAAACTGGATTTGTTATTAATACTGCTTTCCACTTAGGTAGAGCTTTCCATGTACTTAACAAGGATATTTATACCCATTTTATAGAGAGCAAGGCCCAGATCCTCAAAGGTATTTAGGTTCCAATGAAATGAGAATTAGGAACTTTGCTATCTCTTTGAGGATCTGGGCCAGAGAGATTAATCCACCTGCCCAAGGTCACACAAGTCAGGGACAGAACTGAGGCTAGGTCTACACTACAGCGGGGGGTCGACCTAAGATTCGCAACTTCAGCTACGTGAATAGCGTAGCTGAAGTGGCGTATTTTAGGTCGACTTGCCTGGCTGTGAGGACGGCGGCAAGTCGACCGCTGCCGTCGACTCCGCTACCGCCTCTTGCCGCGGTGGATTTCCGGAGTCAACGGCAGAGCCATCAGGGATCGATTTTATCGCGTCTTCACTAGACGCGATAAGTCAATCCCCGATAGACCGATTGCTACCCGCCGATCCGGCGGGTAGTGAAGACGTGCCCTGAGTATCAAACCCAGGATCCCTGGCTTCTAGCACAGGGGTTGGCCCACTCTGCCTGGAGCTCTCCACTTTGTCATTCGCTTGCCCCATGCATTTCAAAATCTGTGAGGTTACCTTTCTTTCTTGAGCTGCTCTCCACTTAGAACATGAAACACGTGTAGGTAACAGAGAAGAGAAAATGACTTTGCCTAACAGAAAGCAAACCTATTCCAAACGCCCGCACATCTCACAAGATTCTGAACTTTTCATGCTCCTTTTAAAATTACAGCATGAAAGAAACTGCTCTAACCTTAGCTAGAGCTGGGGAAAGGAGATGCTCTGAGCACGCGGGGGACGATGCTCTCAAGTGAAAGCCGGGGTGTGGAGTTTTGTCTTAGATGGTGACCAGGCGAGGGCAACTTATTAAAAAAAAAAAAAGAGCATTAGGATTAATGTCATGTAATTAAGCAGCAACTGTTAGTAACAGACAAGGAGACCTGCTGTCTGTGCCATCTGAAAGGTCTTCATACTCAGGAGCTCGGGTACACCAGGGTTGCCACGGCTATGACTAAAAAGAAATTAGGTGCATAAGAGTCAGTGTGGAACAGTGATGGAAATGAGTGTTTGTAGTCTGGACTTCTTTATTCTGTTTCTGACTTTGCCTCTGCTTTACATGGTGACTTCGGACAAGTTAATTTCTTTGAAATGGGCATTTATTTCATTAATATAACCAGAACAGGGGGCCCGTTCTGATTGGCACTGTGTGAAGATAGAGTAAATGACAATCTCCGCCCAAGACATATTACCACTTCTATAACATTATTTGCCTGCCTCGCGGGAGCTGTGAGACTTGTAAAGTGCTTGAGGTCCTCAGACTAAAGGTTCTATTATACATCTTCACCTACCCTTCAGAAAGGGAGTGTATTCTTTATAGGAACTCAGTGTAATCTAATCGCTTTCACCCTGCGGGAGGAATGTTAAAGATTCAAGAGTAAACACAAAGTATTATTAATATAGCTCAATAACTTACCACTCAAAACCATAAGCCATCCCTTTGCAATCTGCCTTTCATAGCTTAGCATTGTTGTCTATTATGGAGGCTAATAGAGCCTGCATTATATAGCCAGAGTCTAGAATGCAGATGGCTGAACTCTAATCCTTGGCATGAGAACTTTTCCATATGAGATGGCTAAACCTCAAAGCCATTTTTTCAAACTTGTCTAGCTTTTGCCATCCATCTGAATTCATATTTGAATATTTAACCTGACTTTTTCCTGAGATGCTGGGCACCCACAGCTCCAACTGAATCCAGTGGCAGCTGCAGGTGCTCTGAACCTTTTAATATCATGTCTCTTGCTTAGGTGCCGAACTATGGATTTAGGCACCTGACTTTAGGTTCAACAGCCAAAGCTCCTAATTCTGAATAGACGTAAGCCACCATAGAGGTATTTATAGATGTATTATTTTGCTCCTGACGTTGCAGCTATTCTATGGAGCAGATAGAGCTTGGCAGAAAAATCTTATCTTGGGGTCTTCGCCTTTCATAGTCCCAGTGGGAAGAGAGACAGAGAGTTGGGTTATTTGTGGAGGAGTCTCATCTGAGCTGCTCTGTTTCCATCCTGCGATCTCCAGTATAACTCTTCCATATTCATGAGATGCTGAGCTACCTGATTTCTCCTCTTGATACTGCTGCTTCTCCTCGATATCTTAAGCCATCAGGATTACAGCATTTCATGAAGAAAAGCTCCAAGGAGAGGAATGAAACAGCAAAAATGGGACCGGTACTTAATTTTACAGCAGTTAAAGAAGCAAGTTGTCTGTCAAATTCAGTCCTTTTTAATCCTTAACATTTGATTATCTTAATCCCTAATTACTTTCTTTTTTTCCCCAATGCTACTTGTTGCTCCTATTATTTGGCATTATGATATTCATAAGTGTATCCTACAACTCCAAAGAAGACATTTAGAAACTTTGGAACTGGAGAAGACAAAGGATTAGTTTTAACTTTGGAAATATATTGCAAGCAATGTCTCTGAGCTCCTTGGAAATGGTATGTGCAGAACTTCCTGCACAGACACCTAGTACTTACTTATCTAGCTTTATCTTGGATAGTTAAATCCTACAGCTGGGGACTGTTAAACTTCACGTCCAGTTTAGTCTATATTCTGGGAGCTAGATTTTCAGAAAAGCTCAGCTCCTACTTAAATGCCTACATATGGGACCAGATTTTCAAAAGTATTGAATACTGAGCAATTCCCACTACGACACTTATGACAACACTTTTAGAAGATCCCAGCACCTAATGTGCACCCAAAGCACACCTGGAAATCTGGTCACTTACTTTGGTGCTTAGAGGGAAGTTGAGCTCCAATGAAAATCTGATCGAACTGTGGGTGCAGATTTCAGAGTAGCAGCCGTGTTAGTCTGTATCCGCAAAAAGAACAGGAGTACTTGTGGCACCTTAGAGACTAACAAATTTATTAGAGCATAAGCTTTCGTGGGCTACAACCCACTTCTTCGGATGCAGACAGTTTGATAAGAAGCAAGTGTGAAAATACTTACAAGGGGAGATAGATTCAATGTTTGTAATGGCTCAGCCATTCCCAGTCTTTATTTAATCCTGTGTTGATTGTGTCTAGTTTGCATATCAATTCCAGCTCAGCAGTCTCTCGTTGGAGTCTGTTTTTGAAGTTTTTCTGTTTTAAGATAGCCACCCGCAGGTCTGTCATAGAATGGCCAGACAGGTTAAAGTGTTCTCCCACTGGTTTTTGAGTATTATGATTCCTGATGTCAGATTTGTGGGTGCAGAGTTCTTCTGAAAATTCTGGCTGGAGTACGCACAGCCCACATATTGGACTTTGTTATGGGACTGGGCTGGACTTGGGAATCTACTCCAGAAGATCTGAGTTTGGGATGAGAGGCATTTTGAAGTACCCTGGAGACAGATGGGTAGATTCTGCTAACTCAGTCACATGGGAATAAATCTACAGTAATTTCACAGATGTGAAAGGAGTCCCTTCAGAGTGGTGCCCACAAGTCTGACTGGCTGCATCTAACTGGTGATTGGTCACTGAAACCCCCTAGGGACCAGTCAACCCATCCCATGGGATGCGACTGAAGAGGAGAAAATCTTCTTTATCTTCACTTAGTGAAGATCTCCTGGCAAATGTTCCATTGAGAGGGGTCCTGGGGGGGGGGACCATCCACAAACGTTGGAGATACTCCAGGATCCAGGGCTCAGGAGTATCTGCACAGAGGCCCTTTGTCTTGCCACTGGTCCTATAGCCCTGGCAGCCCCCTGCATCTCCTAGTACTTGACACAATAGTACAGCTAATGGCTGCCCCAGGGCTCTCCTAAAGGGGGAATCCCCAACATGCAGCAGGGGCATGGAACCCGTCCCAAGCTTACTTATTTCCTCTGAGCTGGTGGGACACAGAGTAGGGGGAGGGAATGATGAACAGCCCCACCCTTCACGCCTCCCAAACCCCACATCAACAGGGAGCCCTCCACAGCATATTGTGTTGATATTCTGTTCTTTACTATAGTTCCAATCAATTTGCCTGGTACTGAAATTAGGCTTGCGGCCTGTACTTGCCAGGATAGTCTCTGGATCCTTTCTTAAAATTTTAAATCTTGTTATAAGAGACTCAAACAACATGGGCTTTGTCACTACGGCGGGTAGTGAAGACGTACCCAAAGATTGTATCAGCTGTGGAAATAGCCCTTCCGCTTTAGTTAAGAAAAATGACTGGAATTGCCACAATTTTATTTGCTTTAATAAATGTTTCATACAAAGTATGAGGGGAGAAAATCTTGCATCCTTTTCCCCTTGGATAAACTGCTTCTGAGATTTGGTTTAATTCACTTGTGCTAAAGATACCTTTTGTTACTTGCATTTAACAATTTGTCGCAACCGATCTCTCATAAAATGTACTCTACTTTCAATGAAGTTTCAAAGGCAAGTAAGATTCGGAGTTAATTGGCCATATTAAAAGAGGAACATTTGACACAAAGTACACAATTGCAAAATTCACATCTGCTTTGTGCAGAATATAATAAGGCAGGTCTTGAAAGAATCAAACCTCAATTCCCTTCAGAAATGAAAAATGAGTCTGCATGCATAGCAATCAGCAAAACAAAAAGGGGACATTTAATGGATAACTTACTTATCTTATTTCTGAAATTAACATTTTGACACATTTGTCTCTGGTATCTATGCTGAAGTTATGACAGACTTGCGATAATGTGCAGTATTTTAATGTGAACTCAGTCCTTTGCCAATGACAAAAAAAAAAACCAGTCATTAAGGGAGGCTAAAATTAGAAGCCAAAACTTAAAGCAGTAAATGTACAAAAAGCCCTACAGAAGAGAAATGCACAAAACTTCCTGGTAGTTTGACAGAGTTATTTCTGGGTGAATAACTACAGTATAAGAGATACTGATATAGCTCCGTGCTGCAAGATATCTGTGATGACCCAAAAGTCATCACAGTAACCAACAGGAGCCAGTCAGAAATTTGGCAAACACACAAATAACCTGTTTTGGCTGAAGTACATTCTTTAAACGCTTGTTTTTGTTGATCCTGTTTCAGCGTTCTTTATAATTACTCAGGAGCATTCAGAAAGATTAGACTTGGACACTTGTAAAAAGAGAGTTTTTCCAATATACATAATGATTTTGCTGATAAGTTCTGTGAACAATGGGCCAAACACAGGCAAGGCATAATAATATACTTGGCTCCTGCATAGCAATTTTCATCTGTCAACCTCAAAGCGCTTTACAGCGGCATGTATCATTATCACTGTATTCCAGATGAGGAAATGCAGGCACAGAGTGGTGAAGTGATTGGCGATGTCATTGCCAGAACTGGGGATAGAACTTAAGTCTCCTGAATCCTGCAGAAGTGCCCTAACCACTGGATTATGCTGCCTCCTGACAATTGTGGCGGTGGATCTCCATTGGTTTCACTTGGCTGAATTCTGCCTTGTACGGAGAAGAAGAATGGTCCAGCAGTTAGGGTGGAAGTCGGATTCATGTTCAGTTCTCTCCTTTACCACAGACTTCTTGTGTGATCTTGGGCAAGTCACTTACTATCTTTGTGCTTCAGTTCCCCATCTGTAAAATGGGGCTAACAGAATTTTTCCCTACTTCACAGGGGTCTTGGGAGGATAAGTTCATTAAAAATCATGAGATGCTCAGATAACATGGTACTGCGGGCCGTATAAGTACTTTAGATGGCTTGCTCTCTCTCAAGTTACACTTGCTTCTATCATCAAGAGTAGTGCTTTATGTAGAATTTTTGTCCTTTAGTTGAGAGAAGTCAGTGTTTTACTTCAAATAGCTGTATCTGCGTTGTGACTTCAGTTGTGTTACTGGGCTACTTGTTAATGGAAAACAAAACCCAGCGCAAAGATTGGTGTCAGCCCCCACAGCTTATAATCCAGTTGTTAAGTATCAGAGAGGTAGCCATGTTAGTCTGGATCTGTTGTTAGTGGACAAGAGTTCCTAACGCAAAACCTACCAGTATAACTAGTACAATCTGGTCCCCATGTTGGCGGTCTCAACAGAGAGATCATGGACTCATTGGCCCCAGAAACTTACCTTCCTTCTCACTTTTTATTTGGCTCCTCTTGGTCTGGGCTGAGGCTCATTTGACATGAAGGAGGCCTGCCATCTTTAGTTTCGGGGCAAGATTCTGACCTGAGTTATACTGGGGTAAATCTAGAATAACTCCACTGACTTCCGCTAGCTCAGAATTGCCCTTAACATGTAAACACAGATTTCCTTGCTGATTTGGGTAACGGAACAGTTTTAACACTTGACCTTTTAAGCCAAGTGCTAATGATGGAGTGACATTTAGAAGACAGAAGGTCATTAAAGATTTACAGCGAAGATGATTATTTCATGTAGAAAAGAGAAATTGACATCCAGGGGGACGCAGCTCCAAGTTGTTTCTTAGTTTTACACATTTGGGAAAGCTCCCGGTTAAGGCATGGGGAGGAGTTAAAGGGTGCAACACCTTTGCATAGCAGCCACATTGCGCCAACTTAATTGAGCTGGTGCAAATTAACTACAAATTAATTACATGCCCTACCCGCTTCCGCTCAGCAAATCACTCCAGCACCGCAGGGCCCTTTTCAAGCACAGAACTGAGCCCTGCCAGCTTTGTTCCACAAGGAGCAGTCAAGGCGGGTTGGAGGAGATGTGGCGCCATGGTTTGGCTGGACTGGACCCTCTGATTCTGCACCTCTGCGCTTGTCCATAGGATCCATTGCAACAGAGGTGCAAGTGGGGGCATCCCTGAAGGCGAGGGTTGCCACCTGTCCAGGTTTTGCTAGGATTGTCCCCTTTTTTTGAGAGAGAGCTGGACTGGAAAATCTGTAAGGGTGCTCGGTACACTCTGCCAGCTGCCCAGTTCTATGGGCTCAGGATCGTCCCAGTGTGTTGTACCTCAGAAGTGGCAATGCCACTAAGGTCTGTCCCACTCTGTGTTGAGTGATAACCCTTCGGCCACTTGAGACACTTGCAAGCTCTCTCTTCTCTGGCCTTGACCCATGGAGTTTGCCCAAGTATAAAATGAGTGAGGACCTAGGCATCTGACCTAGGAATCCAATTTCTTTCTAGACTGGCTTGATAAATAACTTGAAATGTCACCTGCTGGGAGGAGTTGGAAAAATGGAATATCAAGGTCACTTTGTTTATGACACCGATGGTGACGACACCTCGTGAGATTAGGAGAAGCAGGAAATTGTGGGGTAAAGTGAAGCAATTCCAAGACGGTGGTTTTTTGTTTTTTGTAAATTTTTTACAGCAAATGAATCAAATTTCCAAAGGAACTTTTTTTCAGCCTAAAGATACAAGGATAATGTGATTTATCATTTCCCTCACTTGAAAGGGATCTCTGATCTCTCACTTCTGAAATTCCACTTCAGTCTCTGTCCCTCAAACACTGGCTTCTATTGAGTGGTTATTTTTCCCTCAAAAAAATTAACTCTGTCTTCAGAACCCACCGCCTTTTAAAATACCATGTAAAGGGGAAAATAACAATAAAGGTTACGATAGTGCAGTATTAGCAGAAGCAGTGTGGTGGCTCCTTCCCTGGTATGCATGTGAACTTTCATTTAGAAACACTGCCCGAACCAATGCCAGTTAGAGTATTCAGAGAGAGGCTTTGGTCAAACGTTTTCGTTTGAGAGGAATTTTCCTTTTTTTGGCAGCTCAAAACCTTCCTGAAGATTCAAGGGCAGGTAGATAACCATACTGCATATATTTAAATTACTGAGTCTCACTATATTTGTTAATACTAGCTTACACACAAAGCCTCATCCTGCTTTCACTTAAACCAATGTAAATCAAAAGTAACTCAACTGCTGTCAAAGGGGTTATGCCAGCATGAGAAGCAAATCATGTCCACAGCTTGGTACTATGAAGATTAAACCGTTACAAATCTTGCTTATAGTTAGAGTTCTGCATGGTGTGTGACTTCCCATAAGAACATAAGAAAGGCCGTACCGGGTCAGACCAAAGGTCCATCTAGCCCAGTATCCTGTCTACCGACAGTGGCCAATGCCAGGTGCCCCAGAGGGAGTGAACCTAACAGGCAATGATCAAGTGATCTCTCTCCTGCCATCCATCTCCACCCTCTGACAGACAGAGGCTAGGGACACCATTCCTTACCCGTCCTGGCTAATAGCCATTAATGGACTTAACCACCATGAATTTATCCAATTCTCTTTTAAACTCTGTTATAGTCCTAGCCTTCACAACCTCCTCAGGCAAGGAGTTCCACAAGTTGACTTGGTACATGTTATGTACCTATTTTTTTTCCCATAGGTTTTTCAGTCTGTTGGGTTTTTATCAAGTCTCCTTTCAAGATCTGGTCAGAACATGGAATTAAAAAAAAAAAAGGTCAAAATAAAATGAATCAAAACAATTAAGTTGAAACACAATGTTTTTTACCTTATGGAAATTAAACATTTTGACACTCTCAGAATAAAATGAAGTCCTAAACAACTTTTGACTTTTTCCTATTAAAAAAATTGCATCAGAATCAGTATGTTCCCACAGAATCTTGCGGTTTCAACAAAAGTGCTTCTTGCAAGGGAACCTGCTTTAAAAAATTTTTTTTCCAGCCAGCTCTACCTTTTTTCCTTCAGGCCTCTTGTGTCCCTGGTCACTTAACTGAATCTGCTCCTGCCCAAACAACAACAGATCATTCGACTTTGAACGGGCAGTTTTTTGCCTCCCCCCCCCCCCGCTTTGTTTTTCCACCAAAGTGAATTTGGCCCTGGTGAAAGATGTTGGATGGATTGCCCTGAACATCTCCCCGTTTCTTGTACAGCAGCAGCGTAAGTTTTCTGCCACTGTGAATGTGTCCCAACCTAGGAGCTGATACAGTGGAGGTGTCCATGCAGTACTAGCATGGGGGTTCAGTGTCTGTTTCTCAGCAGTAGCAGTTCTGCAAGTGAAAACATGTCTTTGTATTGTAGACCTCAGTCAGGGATTTGAATTTCCAGCCAGGACATCCTGGAAAACTTGGCTGATGCATGAGGCAGAATACAGTACAGTTCAACCTGAGAGGTGCAATGACTGAAGAGCTAATAAATTTGTTAGTCTCTAAGGTGCCACAAGTACTCCTGTTATTTTTGAAGAGCTAACAGCACTCAAAGCTTGTCTGTCAGTAAAACCAGACGGTAGCACTTCAAATGCTCACGTGGCCTGATTTTTTCCTTTCACTTACTCTAGTGTAAATCAGGGCAGGTCTACACTACCCGCCTGAATCGGCGGGTAGAAATCGACCTCTCGGGGATCGATTTATCGCATCCCGTCAGGACGCGACAATCGATCCCCGAATCGACGCTCTTACTCCACCAGCGAAGGTGGGAGTAAGAGCCATCGACGGGAAGCCGCGGAGGTCGATTTTGCCGCCGTCCTCACAGCGGGGTAAGTCGGCTGTGATACGTCGAATTCAGCTACGCTATTCGCGTAGCTGAATTTGCGTATCTTAAATCGACCCCCCCCCCTGTAGTGAAGATGTAGCCTCAGGCGTAACTCCACTAAGCAAATGGAAACTGGAGTAAGCAAGAGGAGAACTGGGCCATGAGGGAGCAGTCTCCGTGTAAAGAACCCTTTCTTACAATTGTGAGATGGTGGGTGAAGTAATATCTTATTGGACCAACTTCTGTTGAGGAGAGAGACAAGCTTTTCAAGTTAGAGTTCATTTTTCTGACTACAACCAGCACTTTCAACATAGTGGGTCATTAGTCTGTGCATCCCTTGTGGAGGCAATGGAGTTGGAAGAATTCTAAACCAGACCAGAAATAGGACCGCTGAGTCCATTACATCTCATTGGCTTAATGGTCTCCCACTGACTGATTGCTTTTCTTTTTTGACTTAGCAGTTAATTCTATGTCCTCAGCACAGTCCTGATGATGCCTTGTTTTGTGTGCCTCAGGCCTGCAAGGAACCTCCACAGGTCACTTGGATGTCCCTGGATGATTCATGGTTTAGCATAGAGGCTCTCCAATGCTTTGCATAATTGACTCGTAGGAAGAGATGCAAATCCTTCTGCCACTAAGTTACCATCGCAATAGACGTGATTGGCTTCTAATGCGCTTGAGCACACATCCTTCATTGAGAGAAACTAATGGCATGTCTCGCAAAATTAACACTCACATCAAAACACACAGTTATAAACAATGACTATGCAGCTTGTTGGAACCGAAACGATGCTCTTCACTTGCTCCTGATTGATAGCAAATGACTCATGGTTCAGAAAGACTTCATCTTATAAAACAGCGTGATGGGGTGTATTGCTGACAACACAAGCCCAAGGACAAACTGATAGGTGGGGTGCATATCGGATTGCTCTAATGGTGGAACTCAGGTCTGAGAGGTTCTCATGGGTTCTCTTTCCCGCTCTACTTCTAACTTTTTTTTCCCTTTGGTCCAGACAAATAATAGTCACTTCATTCTTCCCTGGCAAAAACATACTACAAAACTTAAACAAATGTTGCCACAATAGTCTGACTAAGCTGCAGTGTTTTGAATCCTTTATCCAGAATACTGGAGTGAATTTTATGGGCTCTGTCACCTTCTGTATGGATATAATACAATCCTTCTTTACTTCACAGGGGTTATTGTCTTAAAGAAATGGACAGGCTGGGAGAGGATCGCTGCCCAGTGAAAGTCAAAGGGAGTTGGTGCATAATGCATTTGTGCCTTTTTGAGAAAATCTCAATGATGGCAAAGTGCTTTGAGATCCCTGGATAAAAGATGCATAGCGCTGCAAAGTTTGTTTCATGTTTTATTTATTTGATGTCCAGAGTACAGCTGCAAGTAGCATTACTGAAAACTTGACTCAAGCATCCTGCAGTAGCTAAACTGACCAGAATTCATTTGAGATTTCCCACCTTGACCATAGGGCAGCATCTGCTGAAGGCAAATAATGTAGTGTGCTTACCACATATTTTTAAAGTGCTGCTTACTCTGTATAACAAGCTTCATCTAGACTAAGGAAGGCTTTAAGAACAACAGAGCTCCCTGCAGACATTCAGCCTGGAATCAGGAACTGCTCTCGTGCACCCCATTGTAAGTCATCTAGGAAAGGAAAATGAGAAGGGGGAATATTTCCCCTTCAGTTGATACAAAGCAGAGAACAGTGGAGAGAGAACAGTGTGCCAGTGGAGCAGGTAGTCCTTTAAAGCAAATACTTTGCTGCCTCTTTACTGTTCTTTCTCAATAACTGTTTTTCTCTTGCACACTCTTTGAATTACTCCACTGCATTATGAAATCAATAAATATGTAAATGCACTTTTATTAATACATTAAGCTCATCAGGAATAAAAACTTAACTAGCATTAGTATGTTGAATCGCCAAGGTGTTCGTTGCTAATACTGCTAACTGACACTTAAGTCCTGATATCTAATTTACTATGCTCCTCATATGCATAGTATTTAACAATGCATTATTTTCTTTTGGTTTTAAACTAGTTACTGGGAAACACAAACTCTAGTCATAAGAGTGATTTACTAAAGATATTAATCAACTAATGGGTTAATTAATACCTAATTACAGCTCATTAGAAAATGATACATTGATGCACAATTCCCTGACTTTCTTATTGGAAAGAAAGTAGGTTACATAGTTAATGACTTGGTGCACTAAGCTACACTGACTTTGTCATAACTGCTAAGCTCTCTTTAAAATGAGTTAATTAAGATATTACACCCACTTCAGCATTACTGTAATTACAGCGCTAAGTTCTCCATTCCTTGATCACAGTGATGGCTTACTCCAGAAGCGTTTCTATTGGTTTCCATGGGACTTCTTACAAAGTAAATTCCAAGCCCTCAAGAGACAGGGCAGCATAATCTAGCCCATAATGAATTAACAGATCCTTAGGACTGGTTTGTGAAACCCTTAATCATGCCAAGTAGGGCCCTATTCCATCTGAAGCCCTAATGAAGTGAAAGAGATGAGTGTACAGTAGAACCTCAGAGTTACAAACACCTCAGGAATGGAGGGTGTTCCTAACTCTGAAGCGTTCGTAACTCTGAACAAAACATTATGGTTGTGTTCTTTTTCAAATTTTTACAACTGAACAGTGACTTAAAACAGCTTTGAAGCTTTACTATGCAGAAGAAAAATGCTGCTTTCCTTTTATTCTTAGTTGCTTACGTTTAACACGGTATTGTACTGTATTTGCTTTTTTTGTGTGTCTGCTGCCACCTGATTGTGTATTTCCAGTTCCAAATGAGGTGTATGATTGACTGGTCAGTTTGTAACCCTGGTGTTTGTAACACTGAGGTTCTTCTGTATTAGAAAGTGACCCAAATTAGTTACTTTAAAAAAAAAAATGGGAACAAAATTCTGGTCTCAGACCTTATACAGCCCCAGCTAATTCAGTGTGGCCATCTGGGTGTAGCTGAAGATGTGGAAGAGAGGCAGGATGGTCTTGTGGGTAAGGTACTAGTGAGGAACTCGAGATCTGAGTTCCAACCCTGGCTGTACCACCGACTTCCTGGGTAAATCACTCAGTCTCTCCGGCAGTTCCCCCAGGGCCACCCAGAGGACTCAGGGGGCCTGGGACAAAGCAATTTCAGGGGCCCATTCCATAAAAAAAAAAAAATTGCAATACTATAGAATACTATATTCTCGTGGGGGGCCCCTGCGGGCCCAGGGCCTGGGGCAAATTGCCCCATTTGCTCCTCCCCCCCCCCCCCGGGGCGGTCCTGAGTTCCCCATCTGTAAATTGAAGATAATACTCTCCTAGCTCAGGATGATTGATTAGTGCATGTGAGGTGCTCAGATGCTATAGTGATGAGCCATGGAAATGCTTGTAATTAAAAATATATATAAACAATCCACCAAGTGAATCTAGAGCAGGGGAAGGGGTGCCAGGGGTTTCCAGTATTTGCCTTATTCACAGAAAACGTGCAACAGAAACAGCCACAGTGCAAGCTACCCATCACGCTTCCAGTGTGTGTTTAACACAGACTACTTACGAAAGGCTTGTCTACATGGTGTTCGATGTGCACTGAGGAAATGCGATTTCTAAATCTCTCACATGTTGTATGCTAACTGGTCCATGTAGACCCTCCTGGTGCACACTAAGCACCTAGTGTGCCTTTTCATAGTAGTAGTTGAAAGTGTGCATTGCTGTTTGGTGTGGACATGACCTCATGATCCTTGGCTGTTTGTGCCTTGTCCTCTGTGCTGAGAACTTGACACTCAGCTGAAGGGCAGATAAGTGCCAGTGTGGATTTTTTAAAAAATTCTTTAACAACAAGAACAAGGGACCAGGTCCTCAGCTGGTGTAAATCCGTGTAGCTTTAGTATCTGGCTGTTGTTCCTTTTAGTGACACATTTTCTAAGGAAGGCCAGAATTGCTTGCATGCTTACCGTATTGCATGCGTCTGAATACCCAGTTCCAACTTCAATAATTGTGTGCTTATTCATAGTAAATGCACGTGAAAATATAAGCACAAACATGCTCAAATATTTTTCCATGCAAAAGTGGGGCCCCTTCTGTATCCAAGGGGAACAGGAAAGTAGTGTGTGGGGGGGGGAATGCTCTATGAATAGTTGACAAACTATATTGATGCAAGTTAACTAAGACATTAAAAAATTGGCAACGCTCTTCAACCTGAGCAGCTTGTTATAGAACATTTCACTTAATAAAAGGCATTCATCAGACTGTGTAGCGATTTAGAACACAATGTAACTCAGGTAGAAAAATAGTGATGCACTCATTTAATTCAATAGCACTAAAAAGCTAAAGAACATAGAAACTTTCTATCTGGTGCCTTGCTATAGTACTGCTTATCAACACAACTTCAAAGAAAGCTTCATTTGTATAGGAGCAAGTTATCCACTTAAGTAATTTATCTTTGACAAGAATGAAACTGATTATATGAAGGAGAAATGCCTGCTAGGCAAGGAAATTTAATGAAGTTTGTAATGGACTGCAAAGAAAATCATCCAAATGATCAAGGCAGGAATAAGCCACAAGAAACAATTAAGACTCTCCATCCATCTCTCTTCAGCCCAGAAGCGAGGGCTTTTGTTGTTCCAAGTTTTTGCACAAATTCAAAGTAAGCTTTTTAAAACCGAAGTATTTGTAGCCATCTGAGTAGGTGGAAGGCGATAGCGTTTTGGATTCATCTCTAAAAGTTCTGAAATCTTTGTTGATTTTCTGCTTTGTCTAGACTCATGGGACAGATTATCTACCCCAATCCACCCCCTTTGAATCACCCGAGTGGTGAGAAGGGAGTGGAAGGTATCTGCCAGTCGTCTTTGAAGATTCCTGTGGCCGGGAGGAGTTCTCAGTGGGCATAGTGCTGGCAGACCCAGCTCCTATGCTTCATTATTCTCAGTCCCCTGCTGCAGAGGATGTCAGGTCAGAAAGAGGGAGCAGAGTTTAGGTAACCATGTCCAACCCATGTAAGTTAGAGCAGTCCCCAAGTCAAAGCTATGAGGGCAGAGAAACTGCTCCTTGATACCGTTTCAGTATACGGTAAAGATCAGTGTTAGGGTTTAGGTTAAGATTAGGGTTAGCCTAACCCTATATGTTTCAGTATGAGTGGCAGTGATCTTTGTTTCCTGTAGTCAGACACCATAGTCTTCAGCCAGTTGCATCTATTGGGCAAGGAAATAGAACTTTGGGGCCAAATGCTGCTCTTGGAAATTACATTCCAGTAAATAAGGAGACTTCATTAGAGCTACACAGGATTTAGACTGATTTTTATCTGGACTGGTGCTGGTCTATGACCTTCAGCTTCAAGAACAAATGCTTCTACCACTACCCTTTGCTGTTTCCCTCATTCTGATATAGATTAATCTGCCTCACATATAGAACTGTCTCTTGCCTGTGGCTAGGCATGCACAGCCAAAATAATTCCATCTGTTGGGACTGCATGCATGGAAGAGGCAACCTGTTTTTGACTACACCGAGGCGTCTGTAGACTGGAGGCTTACCATTCCTCATGGAAATTTCAGTGTCGTTCAATAGCTTCTAAAATGGCTTTCTATCATTTTCCGAGGTCATCTATTCCAAGTGTAGTCACTCCTGAGAATGCAACTTTAGCGTACCAGTGTTAAATCCCACCTGAGCACAGCTGAAACTGCATTTCTGAAGTTTACTGAATGTGTCATTATTTGGAAACATACACGCCTACGTGTGTGAGTACGTATGCACTCACTTTTATTAATTCCCAGGTTAGAGTAACTTCTAAAAATTCTGTTTACTACTGAAATAGTGTTTCTGTTTTGTGTTTCTCAAACAGATTACTGGAAGCAAATCTCATTTCCTCCTTTAACTATTCTCTCCACCTAGTTTTTCATTTCTTGGGGTTTTTTTAAATCACTGGTTTCTCATGCAGTCCATTTTACTCTCTAAGCAAAAGAAAGCATCAGTTACATGGTTCTGATACCACCAGAGCATTCTGTCATATGCTGATTGGATGGTGCTAGGCAACTGACTGGTCACCTGTGTAAAACCGAGTTCTATTGAGAACACAGAGTTCAGGACAGTGTCTTTTCTGGACCATCATCCCCCCCCCCCCCCCTCCCCCCCCCTCCCCCCCAATCTCCTTGTGATTGTTGCTCTACTACAACATCCTGCTGTTGCAATGCATGCATTCTCAGGTTAATATGGTAGAATCCTTATCACACTTGAATTTATTCATGTCCCTGTGTACACCAAAGAAAATGATTTTTAAAAAAAAACTGACAGTCCATAATGCCTGAAAGGAGCAGATCTTTCCTTGCAGCTTCAGAAAATGCACTCACCAGTATTGCACGTCACAAAAGCCAAAGAACTCTGGCCTGAGAACTTCTGCACACCCAGACTGACTACAATAGGAGAAACAAATGTTCAGCATCTCTGAAAATCTGGCCATAGAGAGTCAGATCTTTAGATGGTATAAATCAGCATGTCTTGACATCATTGAAGCTATCCAGTTTTACGCTATCTGAGCATCTGGCCCATAAGATCTTGGAAGTGTATTGACTATTAATATGTAATGTAAGTATTACACTTACACTGCACTCTCAGCAAGTTTGCAGATAACACTAAACTGGGAGGCGTGGTAGATACACTAGAGGGTAGGGAGCGGATACAGAGGGACCTAGACAAATTAGATGATTGGGCCAAAAAAAACCTGATGAGGTTCAACAAGGACAAGTGCAGAGTCCTGCACTTAGGACGGAAGAATCCCATGCACTGCTACAGACTAGGGACCGAATGGCTGGGTAGCAGTTCTGCAGAAAAGGACCTAGGGGTCACAGTGGACGAGAAGCTGGATATGAGTCAACAGTGTGCTCTTGTTGCCAAGAAGGCTAACGGCATTTTGGGCTGTATAAGTAGGGGCATTGCCAGCAGATCGAGGAATGTGATCGTTCCCCTTTATTCGACATTGGTGAGGCCTCATCTGGAATACTGTGTCCAGTTTTGGGCCCCACACTACAAGAAGGATGTGGAAAAATTGGAAAGAGTCCAGAGGAGGGCAACAAAAATGATTAGGGGTCTGGAGCACATGACTTATGAGGAGAGGCTGAGGGAACTGGGATTGTTTAGTCTCCAGAAGAGAAGAATGAGGGGGGATTTGATAGCTGCTTTCAACTACCTGAGGGGGGGTTCCAAAGAGAATGGAGCTCGGCTGTTCTCAGTGGTGGCAGATGACAGAACAAGGAGCAATGGTCTCAAGTTGCAGTGGGGGAGGTCTAGGTTGGATATTAGGAAAAACTTTTTCACTAGGAGGGTGGTCAAGCACTGGAATGCGTTACCTAGGGAGGTGGTGGAATCTCCTTCTTTGGAGGTTTTTAAGGCCCGGCTTGACAAAGCCCTGGCTGGGATGATTTAGTTGGGAATTGGTCCTGCTTTGAGCAGGGGGTTGGACTAGATGACCTCCTGAGGTCCCTTCCAACCCTGATATTCTATGATTCTATTGTGAACTTGCATTCCCAGAGACCGTTCTAGATGTTACTTTCTTTAATATGGTTTCCCTGCTGGCTTCACTTCTGCTCTTTCACTGTGGTATCTAAACATATATATATATATATATATATATATATATATATATATATCAACCCAATATAGAGGAGAAATGCCTGCTAGGCAAGTAAATTTAATATGGTGATCCACTGGAGTTATACCTCTTTTATCAACACTGCATGGTGAGTTTTATGTTGCTACATGCTAATGTTAGCAAAATGGCCTGCCACTCCCCACCTGCCTTGTAAATCCAATCAGACTCCATTAATAGTAAGCAACTGGCTTACACCATAACCAGAAAATACTAGCTTAGATCCTCAGATGATATTAAAATTTGCATAGCTCCATACGACTTCAAGGGAAGTATGCTATTTTACACTGAGCTGAGAACATGGCCCATATCCAGCCATGTTCAAGGTGTTCCATAAAACTGCAAGTCTTCAGATCATCTTGCATACCATGGGCCTGCACTTGTATTTCTTGTGTTACCCAGAATACCCGTAGAAGTCAGCAGAGGTTTGGGGCCCGAGGAATGCAGAGTTGGGCCTCACCTCAGCTGTGATAATTTAGTAGAATGGAGTGAGCGGACAGAACTTTAGGTGCATTTTGAAAATCATTATTCATACTGTGTCTAAACTAGCCCCTTGCTGCTGTTTCATTATTCTTTTTAATGGAGTTTCAGCATAAAGGACAGAAAAGAGGTTCCGCAGAACACAGACCCAGTTCAGATACACACAGGTCGTTCAGAATAAATATATTATAAATATTTATTCCAGTTCAGATTGTTTCTGGGTGGATGGATGACTGCATAGAGTGAAAAATAGAACAAGGAGAGTTAATCACCATTGTGGCACTGTGTGTGTTACAATATAAATGCATCAAAAGATGTTATTTTTAATTATCCCCATAGACCCACAAAATCGCTTTCCTGGTCAATTAATTTAATTACATTTTGGATAATTATTTTCCTCAACGGTGAAGTGGCTTCAGACTGCGATAGTTTGTGCTGCAGAGTTGCAAGAGGGGAGAGACTTTGGTGTGAGTGACGTACTGAACATATCAGCAAAATACACCTTTATAACAGACACCTGAATTAATGATGTCCCTTCAGAAAGAAATGGAACGATTCATCCTCCGGATGTGAAAGGTGGGAGGGAACCTTGAGCTGACAGCAGAACTGCTCAAAACATGTCAAACTTTTTTCCCCTCCAGGAAACTGTTCAGAATCGAAACATGGAGTCCGATTTAGGAACATGCTTAAGCGTGTGCTTAATTGATGACAGTGGGATTTAAGCACATGCTTAAATGCTGTCCTGAGGGATGCTTGCCTACACTGGGGCCCATGGGCAGTGGCCTCCTTCATTCAGAATAAAGGCAGCAGATTCTCTGCAAACACTCGGGGGGGGGAGGAATGAATTGAATTAATGTTGATCTCGCTTTCCTTTGTGAATCTGAAATTTACTAATGTAATTATACAACCCAAATATTTGCCAAGTTGGATCAGTTGCCTGTGATGAGTGATGGAGTGATCATTAACAGCTAAGAATTTTTTTTAAAAGGAACAGAGGGAGAAGGAAAAGCCCTTTGAAATAGTCTATTCAAGTAATTGTGATCTTAAATAAAATCATAGCAAGTACAATAATCATAATTCCACACACCCCACAGAGAATGATCAAATAGAAATCAGAGGAGTGAACAATTTTAAAAGTTAATTTAAAAATCTCTCTGTGATGGAATTGTTATCACTTATCAGGTCATGCTGTATTAATCAACTTAATTGCTCAGGAGTGGTGGAACTCTGCAAGATATTTGCTAGCTGCCGTGCCTGGGATTACGTTTACCCCCCATGAAAGTGGAGAAGATAGTTTTGCCCCTCTTGCTAAAGACTGTGCAGAAACAAAGTAATCTGTGGGAAGGGGTGTTAGTGAGTGATTAGAGCAGGGGATAAGAGGGAAGAGTTCTGTTCCTAGCATTGCAAGTGACTCGCTATGTGACCTTGCATCCGAAGAAGTGGGTTGTAGCCCACGAAAGCTTATGCTCTAATAAATTTGTTAGTCTCTAAGGTGCCACAAGTACTCCTGTTCTTTTTGCGGATACAGACTAACACGGCTGCTACTCTGAAATATGTGACCTTGGGCAAGTAACACGTCCTTTCTGTGTTGCTCTTTTGCCTTGCTTGAAAATGGTTGCAACATTGCCTAAATTCACCGGGGTATTGTGACTTAATTACTTTGAGATCTTTAGAGGAAAGGTGTTACAAAAGTGCAATTATTCCCATAATTACTGAGCTATCCCTCTCCCACTTCCACACACTCCTTGGTGCATGTGGAAATGGTAAAGGCAATATCTTACTTGTTCTGCATATTGCTCCCCACCAACAAAAGTTAATGCAGCCCTAGCCAGTATTACCTTCTCTGAGGAATCTCCGCTCAGCCATAGTGGGCATCTAATCCCTTCTCCTCCCAGGCCATTCACCCCCCGCCCCCAGAACTGACCATAGACTGTTTGTAGAGAACTCTGCAGAGTCCAGATGTGGCTGAGGGCTGTGCCATAAAGATGGTTGAAAATCCTTCCCCCCCTTCTGCTTGTGGAGGATCCGTTCCAGGTCCAGAGCTAGGTTAAGGAAGGGATGGTCTGGCCTACAGTTTCTCTTGAGTCAAGGGTTTAGGAGCCCTGTGCTTTCTGGATCTGTTCTGTCCCAGCTGTCCAGAACCCAACGTGCTCAAGTAGACGGGGCACTGTCAGACTCAGTAGACCTGTGTTCTGTTCCTGGCTTTTCCAGTGCCCTTCTGGGTGATCCTGAGCAAGTCGTTGATGATCTCTGAGCCTCTGTTTATCCTACCACATCTTTTCTATTTAGACTGAATCTCTTCAGGGCCTGGGTTCTCTCACTACATCTGCACAGAACAATGGCAATCTGATGGGGTTTGGTTCTCGATGTACTGAAGTAATACAAATAACAATAACAAAATGTGAGGCCCAATGACTATCTTGGGTGGGGGGGAGGCAAAGGCATGTCTCTCCTCTGATGCCTGAAGTTGCTTAAATACAAAGAGACTAATGAAGTCAAGCAATTATGCTGGGTTGGGTTTTTTTCTTGTTGATCAACTGTTACAATTGTTTGCTGGCCATCAGTGGCCCCTCATAGTCATGTAATACTGCTTTGTGTTGCCCTATAAAATAGACCACCTTAGATTGTTCATTCACTTAGGCTTTTCCTCTTCCTCTGAGAGTCATTAATAATCATATACAGTCTTTAGTTTACCCACTAATTTGATCTTTTTTCCCCAGGGCATTTTGAACTGTTTGAGTTATGTTTGACATATTCATGGGTATTTCAGCCAAACTAGAAGCTCTGCAGCAAACTTCATTGGCTTTTCAGTTCCTTAGTTCTGCTGGATTTTTTGTTTGTTTCTGCCCCGACTGCAAGTAGAGATGTTTAAAATATCAGGAGAGAGGAGTTGTTCTTGGGATATTCCTAACCCAATCAGAAGCAGGAGTTATCAGCCCATCCCTTTTAGATTTCTGGATGAATTGTGCAGAACCCAGAGGTTTAGATAAACTGTGGAGAAGTATTCAAACTTTCAGATGCTTACAGAAACTACCCAAGTACCCTAATCTCAGAACCTTTTAAAAGCTCATCCATCACTAGCCTTCATGATGGATTGGTTTGGTGGTTATTTGTATTGCAGTAGTGCCTAGAAGTCCCAACTGAGGTTTTCCATAACTTAGTGTACTACTATGGTCAGGAGCTAAAATCTCTGGAGTGATAACGTACAAGCACAATCACGAAAATATATGCCAGCGTTTACTAGACCTTAGAATGCCTAGAAGAAAGGCCATAGATGTTTAGGGCTGTAATAATTCAACAAAGTGTTCAAAACCTTCTCAAGGATTTTTAGTGTTAGAAGCACACACCATTTTGTCTGATAGATGTATTATCTCTCCAGGATACAAATACATTGTGGATAGCATTGAAGACCCAGGCTACTTCATGCTGCCACCCTTAAGTATACCTTTATACATTTCAGCTTATAGCATTTGGTCAAATGGTTGTTTGATAATTGAGGTGATTTACTATGGTGCACAGTTTTTTCAGTTAATTCTTTTATATAGGGTAATGAATGGAGTGCATGGGGACATGTCTATTAAGACAGAGTAAGAATGAGTGAAACCACAGGTGCATTGTCAAGATTAATATACTAGCTAAATTAAAAATGGAATGGTAACATAACATCATGCTTGAATTATGAAGCAAACTAATATGAATGGACTATAAACAAAGGAAAAACAAATAGAAAGTGACAAGGAAAGGGGGGGAAATGTGGAATGTACTAATAAGCTGAATGACGAGAAATTTACACAAACTCCATCAAAGCTATTAAATGTTTGGCCATAGAGCATGCCTGCTTAGCTTTCTGTTCCCTTCCTATTACACATGGGAACATGTTTTGATTTAACCTCTAACACATCTGGATTGATGGTTTACCACTGGAATGACAGTAACGAATCCCCTATTGTCATCAATTTTGTTCAACAGATGTTAACTACAGACGAGGAAGAAAAATGGGAGTTTTTGAGAAGGAAAGCTACTTAATATGAACACCCACGCTCCAGCGGCAGGAGTATTATGAAAATATCAATTAGAGGAATTAGTGAACTGGATTAGGAAAATCCTGCTAGTTCTCTGACCTTGAAAGCTATCATTCATTTATGCCCAGTAGTTTGTCTTGGGTTCAAATCCCCGCTCTGCCTGATTTGGAGCAGGGACTTAAATTTAGGTGTCCCATCTCCCAGGCGAGTGTCCTGCCCATTGGACACTGTGAATCAATCCTGTTGCTGTTCTACTAATTACTTAGTAATTGGAGCAGGGACTGGATCCTGGCTCTCCCAGGAGTAAGCCCTATAGAGCCCTTCTCACTCACTCTCTGCCCTAGGGGATTTGAACCACATCCCAGGTGAGTGCACTAGCCATTGGGCTATTGGGTATAAGGAGGGCACAGGTGGATCCTCCTGCTCTGTTTTGTGCAGGTTAGGTGTGCTCGGAGAGGCAGGTGGATGCCTAGTTTGAGGATCCCGCCAGAGTTTAGGCATAAACTAGGTGCTGAGTTGCTCATTGGCATCAGGACACAGGCACTTCAGTGCATGCCCACTGACAGAAATTTTGGTGGCTCCAGACTTTAGATGCCTACAGGATTAGGCAGCAGCTGAGCAGGGGAGACTGAGGATCTAAACTTTGGGTCTAAGTGCCTAAAGTGGCAGTTAAACAGCTAAGTCCCTTTCTTAATCTAGAGCTCAGGTGCTTTTTGAATATTGTACCTCTTGCGTACACTGGGAACGTACGTGAGGGTTCTTCTGCAGCGGTGGAGCCGTACTGCTAGTAGCAATGCTGGAAGCTGTCTTGAACCAGATTAGGCAACATGTGAGGTAGAAATGCCTGGGCCTCATCTACAATGCAGCTTTGTCTCTACTACCCCTTGAGAAGCTGCAACGGAGCAGAATGTTCACAGATACCTCCAATGAAGACGCATCCTTACTGAGAGGAAATGAGGTATGCAACCCAATTGTTACCCAGGAAAGAGAACAGTGTTTAGTTGATGAGCTCAGCTGGCAGAACGCTACCGGGGGGGGGGGATTGTGCTACCAGCACAAAAATCTTTGTTAAACACATTTTTCCTTGGCCTGCTCCGCAGAGAGAAGAATGCACTATAACTTGCAGAGGTCATACTCTCTTGATGGGACTGGTTATTTTGGGAAAGGTGTGCTTTCAGCTTTCACTGCTTTGCCCCGGCACCTGTGAGTAGGAAACTTTCGGATTCAATGTCAGCCAAAGAGAATTTTTCAAGAGCAAACTTTTTTCTTTCTCTACATGACCAAGGCAGCCAGGTCTGAGGTCAGTTCACAGACCAGATCGGAGGCTAGAGAACTTGAAGGTCTTAGTGAGTGTGACCAAGACAGATTGTAATGAAGCATTAATGATCGGGGTAGAGGGCATTTCCTGGGGATTAATGACTGGTTGGGAGGAGTTGATGGCTCGAAGAGCAGCCAACGGCCATTAACCCCAGACTCTCATTAATCCCTAGGAAATGCCCGGGAGCGAAGTCATTATCGCTGAAAGCTAAAATAAAAAATAATAGGTGTATGGATGAGTTTTTTCCATTGGTTCTGCACTTTCAGTTGGTGGGTGCAGGACATGTCTAGAGAATTTATGCCCTGTCCCTAAAGCCAGTCAGGTGACTTGAATCATCTCACAACACTGGACTCCGTTATCCTTTTTTATATTGCAGTCATTTTCTATTACAGCCTCATAGGGCGGGTGACTTGGAAATGTTACCTCTCTGTGATCCATCATTACACAGGACAGTCTCTCACTTTGGAAATGAAGGTGCCTCCATCCTACACAAAGCTGCAGCTAGCTGGCTTCTATTAGCAATAAGAATTTAGCAGCAGAAAGGACGTGTTCTGAATACATGGTGAAAAGTATTGTTTGTACTCCAGAAACTAGCTTCATCTTGTTTTAAAAGTTACTTGCACTGCAGCTTTCCCAGCTTCCTGTACTTCGATCACAGCAGGTTGGACAGTGTTAACAGTCTGTTCTAAGCATCGATCTTATTTCTAGTTTAAGGGTATTAAAAATTGTCTGGTGCTCTTCTATGTGTAAATACAGTTGAAGGCATCAAGGTGCAACTTCATTTAGCATTCCAATTCCAAACTCATATTTAGGCTGGTTTCTGTCCCCAAAATATAGGCTCTAAAATGTAGCCTTGTTCTAAGGGCATCTGCCAGTCCTTGCCAGGGGTTTTGAAGGCCCCTTGCATATCTGCCTATCCCAAGTAAATGGAGCATGGTCTCCCCACAGCTCTGTGCTTGTGAAAATGCTCTGTTGGAGGAACCAGAAGCCATGCCTGTACTGAAGCCTGTTTTCCCCACCCCCTAGGTCTAAAGATATGTTCTCAGTGTTAGCTTTAGTGGACCTGTTTTTCGAGAGAGATTTTTCGCTCTGTTTCTATGCAAGTTCGCAACCCAGTATATGATTCTGCAGGTGAATCCATAGGTATATTAGAGACAACATTGGTGCAAACACAAAGTTGTATCTATTTCTGGCACATGAGTGACTATCTGATGTATGCTTTAAAACGCTTTCCATCAGATAGAAGGTGCTTTATCTCATTCTCTATTTTATTTCATTCCATTTCACCTCATCTTTCATCTAATGGGACCTGTCAAAAGCAACCTTTGATATTTTTTTCCTTCTCATCTGCATGTCACATTCATTGACAATCTGGGACAAGGTTTTCAGGATAAAACTTGTGAGGAAATTAAACTAGTGTGTTTGTGTGAAAATATTCCTATACCAGCAATCACTTCAGATGAACACATTCAGTGGTGATAAAACACTATTGGCGTTTGAAGTAATAAGTGCAATAAGAGGCAATATCTCTCTGCAATAGGATCCTCCAGGCTTACAGCTAAGGGGGTTCCATCATGCATGGGTTTCATCAAGAAGTTGCTTTCCTTCTCCAAGCTCACCTCACAGCCTGTGCTGCAGCCACCATGGCTGTTCATGTAGCCAGCACTGCTGATTCATTTAGTAAAGAGAACTTAGCCTGGGAATGAGGCAGGAGCCCCAGGTGACGGGTTTACCCTCTAGCATATTGTTAGATGTTCAGCCTAATTTGTTTAGCTCACATCACTTATTTATTGCAGAGAGAAAAATGTAAATTTAAAACCATATAAAGCTCTTGTTATAATTGGGGCAGGGAAGGTTTTTATTGCATTGCACTTCAACATTACAGCCGCCTAACAAAGGTACGTATTCTGCGATGACCAACTCCAGAGTAGGAGCATCAGTTCATGATGTTTCAATGGGTAGTTGTACCCTGGCAGCACCCATCTCCTCAACCCCCGTTTACAGATGGGGAACTAAGGCCCAGAGAGTCTGTGACTTGACCAAGGCCACGGATGCAGTCCATGGCAGAGCAGGGAATTGAGCCTGGGTCCCCCATCATAGGCCAGTGCCCTAACTGCTGGGCCATCCTTCCTCTTCCACCTGATAAATAACTGATATAGAGGCCAAATGTTTCCCTTGTGTAATCCCACTGAGTTGCCGGAGTTGCACCAGGAATGAATATGGCCAGTACATGGCATTCCTATTTGATGCAGAGTTAGTTACACATGGGTGAGTAGCAGGGAGTCAGTTTGGTCTGTTCTTGTTATATGGGGGGGGGGGGGGGGGGGGGTGATTTTTTTGGCTTTTTTGTGTTTTAATTTTCAGAATTGGGGGTCCTGGAACAGCAGGCATTGCCCTTGTAGGAAGCATTTTCCATAATAGATTTTAGTGTTTTTTTTAAAGATTTTGCTGATTTTTTTTTTTAAGTGACACTGTATATTAGACTGTGACTGTGTCCACAAAGGAATTTGTCAGCCCTCATTCTAGTCTCTTCCTCTGAAAGAGGGGCATGCAACTACCATCAGGAATGGGGCAAGCTTGCCCTTCATATATGTGAAATAAAGATTTTCAAAAGCTTTGAATATTATATAGGAGTCAAAATAATGTAAGGAGGTTGGATTTCCAGTCTGGGGATCCTTTTGGTCCTCACTAGTTCCTGGTTTCTCAGGTATCCGATATAGCCATAAATCTACCCCCCCCCCCCCGCCCCACCCCCGCTTTTTTTATATCAACTCCCAGTGGGAAGGTTTCAAACATGTCTCAACGATGGTCAGTTCACAACATTTACATCTAGTTTGGACCTACTCTCTTAGGAACGTCAGCTACTATAGAATGAGTCAGCTCCTCTCCTTAGTGTTCGGATTCCGGAGTATGTATAGCAGCAAGGCTTTCCACAATCTTCATAATGCTCCTGGGTACAAACTAGAGACCACCAGACAGTGCAAACATCAATTACTTATGTTCACTGAAACATAAAAGCATTGAGTCTGGTTCCCTCTGATGAGCATTCTACCACTGCGCTATTTTCATAGAAATGCTCACAAATCCCAATAGTTCCATGAATTTTAGAAATTTTGTAAGTTAACTGTTTGTTCTCCTGACTAAAAACTTCATCCAGCCAGGAAGCAGAAACAATACCATGTGACTTGAGTGACCTACCACACACTAAGGGTAGGTCCACACTACCCGCCCAATTCGGCGGGTAGAGATCGATCTTCTGGGATCAATTTATCGCGTCTCATCTGGACGTGATAGATCGATCCCAGAAGCGCTCCCCCGTCGACTGCGGAACTCCTGCTCGCCGAGAGGAGGAAGCACTGTCGACGGGGGAGCCTGCCTGTGCCGCGTGGACCCGCAGTAAGTAAATTTAGTTCGATCTAGGAAACGTGGACTTCAGCTACGCTATTCTCGTAGCTGAAGTTGCGTTTCCTAGATTGATCCCCCGCCCCAGTGTGGACCTGCCCCAAGTGTGGTTAGAATACAGTTGATGCTAACAGTGAGAACTGAAGATGATGTGCTCCAAGTATTGGATGAAGTCATGACCCCACTCAAATTCAAATGCATAACTCCCATTGGCCCTGACAGAGATAGAAGTTCACCTCAGGCTTCAATTCTCCTGTCCCTTTGAATTCTTTGTTTCATGGTCTAAGAATTTTGCAGACACACCCACCTTGTGTGTTCTGTGGGTGATGCTCCAGAGAATAGCAGGGGGTGTTGGTTTATCACACAGTGTTTACAAAGATGATGGCCTGGTAGGTTTATATGTTGTAATATTAACCTTTTACCTCTTCTGAAGTGGTACCAAACTCTGCTGAGAGTAAAGTGACTCTAAATCCATTTCAATTTGACTGTTTGTACGAAAAAGGGTCAAATACAAAAGGAAGTTTGTCTTTCTATTCAGATCTAGTAGGCATAGCTCACAGTAGCGCCAGGTAATCGTTCAGCTTGGAAGGCAGGATGGCCTAAATTTGTTCTCCTAGATATTCTTTTGAGTGCATCACAATAAATAATGTAGAAAACCAGCAGGAAAACTCTGAATGGGACTTCTAATGGAGGCCTTTTCTTGGTTTTAAGTCATTTAAATCTCTCCTTGTTTTTAAAACAGGCCTGTGATCTATCACAATTGAAAATACTGTATGTCTGAGTCACAGGAAGGATGGGGGGAGAAACAACATAAATAACCATGACTTGTATAAAACATCATTATTAAATGGGTCATTCCACCTGTGAATGGTTTAGAGAGAGTTAATAAATCATTAATAGATGTAAACAGTATGTTGCAGCCAG
Organism: Terrapene triunguis; assembly: GCF_002925995.2. Classification (NCBI taxonomy): domain Eukaryota; kingdom Metazoa; phylum Chordata; order Testudines; family Emydidae; genus Terrapene; species Terrapene triunguis. Next base: position 2,425,461 of record NW_020665277.1, read on the forward strand.
GAGTAGTGTATTTTATAGACCGTTATAAGCACATCAATACAAGATGTTATGTTCACAGCATACACACAGAAGCTAGATGATGATAAATACTTTTTGCTGGAAGGTTGCAACATACCACTACTTTATTTCTTAGACTCTGGGACCTTAACACAGGAGAAACAAAGCAGGCTGCTCACCTCACCTTGTTCTAGGCTGTGTCTGTGCAGACTGACTGTGGCGCCAGATCACACACTCCCCTATAGAGCACCCTCACCTGCCTGCAGGACCTGGAAACCCCTTAGAACTTAGTAATGGCTTATAATTTAAATACAGTTTTCCATACATTACAAAAAGACATGGTTATAAGCAATCTGTTGGACTCTCTAATAATCTATAACAACTGAATAATTTATTAACCCTTTATAAACTATTTGTAAATGGAACTTGAGTGTAAAGTGAGACTATTAAATGCATTTAGAAAGCAACTGCTTTGGCCCATTGTCATATTCCAGTCATGTGCTCTATTGCTTTTAAGCTTCAGAAGGTGTATGTGTATGTAACAACTCTGTGGATGGATTATTGCTCCCAGAATTCTTAATCTAAAAACATTAGGCTCTACTGCTTGAGTTTAAGAATTATCCCCTTAAAATGGCTGGTCTATTCAAGAGGTTTATGATTCTGTTATTGCTTCCAGCTAAGGGATTTAAGTCCAACATGGTATTAATAGGGTTATGTCAATATATGCCAACGATTTCCCCTTTTTTATGGTGGGAGGTGAGGGGTCTGAGGCAGGAAATACATTTCTCTTTCCCCCACCTCCCCCCAAAAAAGTTTTTCAGTTTTCTCTTCGTCCCCCCAAAATAAGGATTTTTGGTTTCACTTTTTTTCATTCAAAAATGTGCAGGATTTTTTTTTTTCCCAAGGGATTTCAAACAAATTTGCAAAAAAAAGAATTTGGCGTTTTTCAACCAGCTTCCCTCCCACCCTAATTAACAAAGGAAAAGGTTGCTGGAAGGTCACTTTTTTTGAATGTGGGTCATTCACTCATTGCCCCCTTTCGACCTGACACAGTCAAGTCGTGTTGACCTTCACAGAATGCTACAACTCTTACCTTTTGGCTTTGGAAGTTGAGGGATGGGCTAACGGAGTTGGGAGTGGCCGGCTGCTATTAATCCTGGGGAATTCCTGGCTGGTGAATGGGATGTTGGTGCTGTGAAATGGATTGTTCAGTAGCCTTGTATGCAGGAGAGGAGGAGGCCAGGTCCAGGGCTCAGGGTGCTAGTCTGGGGCCTGGTCTACACTACGACTTTAATTCGGATTTAGCTGCGTTAATCCGAATTAACCCTTCACCCGTCCACACTACAGAGCCAGTTAATTCGAATTAAAGGGCACTTAAAATCGATTTCTGTACTCCACCTCGACGAGCGGAGTAGCGCCTAAATCGATTTTGTTAATTCGAATTAGGGTTAGTGTGGCCGCACACCACCGAATTAATGTGGTTAAAAACCGAATTAAGGTGCTTAGTGTGGCCGCGCACAATCGAATTTATACAACCTGTTTCCCAAATTCGAATTATCTAAATTCGGATTAATCCCGTAGTGTAGACATACTCTGGGATTTGGGAAACCTGGATTTTAATTCTTTGCTCCTCCACAAACCTCCTGTGTGACCTCCAGCAAGTAACTGAGGGCCAGATCCACAAAGATGTTTAGGCACCTAAATCCATCATGTCCCACAGGCACTTAACTTTCTCCCAGTCAGCATTCACAAAGCTGTGTAAACCCTGATGCTGCCCCACAGCCACTAGCAGCTCAGAGTCTTTGCTCAAACCAGCACCCCTGAGGTGCCAAAGCAGGAGTCTCAAGCTAGGCTGGGGATTGTCTGTCTCACCAGTGGGTCCCAATTCTGTAGGCAGGTTCTGAATACACCTGATGTCTGTCAGACCCCGCAGCAGGGGGGCCGGATGCAGGCCCCCAGGGGCAGGTGAGCAGCCTTGCATCCACACACAGGGCAGCTGGGGGGCCCTAGGGAAACAAGGGTGAGCATGGGAGAAGTAGTAGCTTGAGCAGGAGACAGATAGACAATTTTGGCTGCTGGGGGTGGGCTAAGTGGCTGACCTCACGCAGGTGCCTAACTCTAGGAGAGGGTTTGCGGCTGAGGATCCCAAGGCAAGGGGCTCACCAGGTTGGTCACTTAGGCACCTGAGCCCCTCTCCTCTGCCCAGCCCTCTCCCTGTTCTGTTCGTGACCACCTGCTCCTTGCTCAGCTTGCTGGCGTCTGAGGAGCCCTTTTCTGGGTGCCTTGCTCTCCCCATGCATTGTCTGGAGATCCTGTGTGACTGAGGAGTCCACTAGGCAGCCCGCTGCACCACTGAGCAAAGCAACACCTTGCGTACCCGCGAGAACCGGGACCGTAATCGCTCTGCCTCAGTTCCCCATTGCAAAATGAGGATTGTAGAAATTCCTTGTCTCTCAAGGGTGTTTGTGAGGATCACTACCTTAAAAATCATGAGGCTCTCAGACACTGTGTGGTACTTCTATTGCCTCCACCACCATAAAGTCCTTATCCTGTTGCTAGTACTTCTAATATTTCTGTGGGTGCCCAGAGAACAAGCATGCAAATAAACATACACTTGAGCATGTGTGTGTTTGTGTTCATGCGTGTAAATGCGCATGTGGCACTAGTTCATTTCTGGGGCTAAGTCAATAGTTGTAGAACAAACCAAATATTTAAGAAAATTGAGAAAATGTTCAGTGCTGAAAAAGAAAAAAACCTGCAAAACATTCAGCCTCGGTGAACTTTGTTTAAACCAGTGGATCTGTTGGAAAAATATTAAAGGATGTCATCTAACCTGATAAAGCAGCAAATATTGACAGTATGGATTAGGTAAAGCTACTGAAGTAAAAGCTGCTAGGTGGTTACAGTATTTTACGGTAGGTTTTTGCAATGGAGGAAAAAAATCGCCTGAGATGTAACCTGTGATCAGATGCAACATGTAACTGAATCATAGAATAGAATCATAGAATATCAGGGTTGGAAGGGACCTCAGGAGGTCATCTAGTCCAACCCCTGCTCAAAGCAGGACCAAATCCCAACTAAATCATCCCAGCCAGGCCTTTTCAAGCCTGACCTTAAAAACCTCTAAGGAAGGAGATTCCACCACCTCCCTAGGTAACCCATTCCAGTGCTTCACCACCCTCCTAGTGAAAAACTTTTTCACAATGTCCAAGAAAAACACATTAATATTAATGGAAGAACTAGAGTTAGTTCAAAGAGAGCTTGTCTACACCTGTGGTTCTCAACCTCTGGTCCGTGGACCCCTGGAGGGCCATGGTCTATATCTAAGCGGTCCATGAAAGACTTGGACTGAAAACTGACTGAAGAGGATTCAACTATATATAGAATCAGTAGATTTCCAAAGGGGTCC